>NW_026606762.1:235000-835000 GCF_029890125.1 Rhinichthys klamathensis goyatoka
TGAGAAACATGAGGGTTAGTGTGGAAAATGAGCCCCAGTATGGTCCTCTTTTTTTAGAAACTACAGTGACTGACTCTATCAAAACAAATCTGGACATCATCAGGGACTTTGGGATTGTTGCGTACACGATTGGAGATCTTTGACAGGCATTTTGTGGAAGTGTTACACAATTTTCAGAGCATAAATCGTTCCTTGTTTACTCAAGCACACACTCGTGTCCTGAATATTCTGGAAACCAGATTTTGTCCATTCTTCACATTGCATGCCATTCATGTGACAGCTCTGATTACATGTTACCAGTTTATTAACACTTGGTTAACAGGATTGTATGGCAGTAGGTGCCAAAATGTGTGTTTTGTGTTTGTTCATCTTTAAAGTATGTGTAGCAGGTTTGGGGGCTATAAAACACACGCAGATACTTCAGTCTGTGAGTTTTTTTTTCATGCACATAGTACAAGAGGAAGTTTTTCTTCTGTAATTACATGCAGTCCTGACACATGTTTATGCTAGAGTCCACCAGAGTGAGGATCACCTCATGACAAAATAGCACTTAAAATTCCTCCCCAAATCATTTATCAGTGCCTAATTCTACTCGCTCCCTCCATTTCCGGTCACTCACCGTCAGAAACGTTTGGTAGGTGTGCGTGTCTTCTGTTGCCTGTCGTGTGTATAGTTTGAAATGTACACACCAGCCAGTGTGAGGATGAATGTCGTATGTGGCATCTGTTTAATACAACCCAGCATGTGTTTCCTTTCATTTATTTATTTCACTCTCGAAATATACGAAGGAAGGAAGAAAATGAGAGAGTGGAAAAAGATTCTTTGGGTTTATTCAAAATGGCATAATACCGTAACCATATTATTCTATTACTTTACTGCTGTATATTCTGAAGTATGCATACTTTACCTAGTATGCAAATGTATTAAAATCAAGGAACATCCAGACGACCTACTTTTAAACTAATTACTATACTTCTCAAATGTGTACACTGTACACCTGAATAAGTTGGCAAAACTCAAAAAAGATTGAGGTAATCAGTAGCATCAAATTTTTCAAGTTAAAGCTACACTGTGTAGGATTTTCTCCCATCTAGCGGGGAAATTGTATTTGACTACCAACTGAATATTACTTTCTAAGGGGGCATTTTAACTCCTACGGTGGCCGTATTTTTTCAAATCTGCTGGCAGTCGCGAGTAATCTCCCGCTCGCATTCGTCACGGTGCCACTGAGTGTAAAAACGCGAAAGGCGAAGCTTGAATTTCCAGGTATGTCCCTCTTTGTCTAATGTATTTTCAAGATGGATGCGCAACATGGCTTCCGCCATTCGAGCGACTCGCTCGTATGTATTCTAAATGGCAGATTATACACTTACGAGAATACTTAATTAGTTGGTTGAAGTGATTACACATTAATGAGAACATATAATTTTGAAAGAACAAAGTGTTTTTTGCTAACAATCAACTTAAAATATTCCACAGTGTAGCTTTACACTCCTTTGTACTCCTGTAACGTGAAATATTTGAGTAAACTAATTCATACATTTAACCTAAAATGATCATGTAATCTCAATTTCAATATTTTTTGTAGTGGAAACTTGGCTAGCCTTAACTAGTTAATTCAGTAAATGCTAACTTGCTAATTGGTAACACAATGCTTTGATAGCATCAGCCTAGCATAGAAATTGCTGAATGAGTATGGCGATAGAGAACCTTTAACATTTCCAATTTATGATTGTATTGTAGCTCTAGTTTATACCTACTCAGAGCTTAAAGGGAGTCTTTCAAATGTGTGTCTGGGCTGACGGGGGCTGGGCTGAAGTGTGGTCACTATCTGCTGTTATACAGAGGAGAAGCTCTTGTGGATGTGCAGCGGGCTGGCAGAGCGCAGCACACTGATATTGAGGTCAGCTGTCCAGAATGATCTCATGTTAAGGAATCGTCGAGTCAGCAGGGTCAGAGCAGAAATGCTATGACGACACTTTCTCCATGCCGATAAGGACTTGCCCTCTTTCCGCTCTTTTCTTGGGAAACAGAGTGAGAGAGTCCCACCGGCACCCTACCCACCACACTGGAGAAATATCACAGAACACACGTTGTTCACACACACTCCTTCACCTCTGTTATGAAAAAAGGTACCTTCGCTTTTTTACATTTTGTGATCTCTTCTTCACATTTCCTGAGCACAATCTCTCTCTATTCCAGACTTTTCTACCGCACACAGGCTGTGAAGTTCTAAACAAATATCAAAATAGCTTAAAATAGCCATTGGGACGTTTCCTGGATGTCATGGTGGTGCAAACCGATGCCTGAACAATCCCTGCCTCTGTTTCCCTTGTTGCTCTGACTCTCAGCCAGACAGACGAACTGAGCTCAGGAATTCGGCATACGGGCAACGAGAGCGGATTCATCCTGAAGAGTTCCGTTTGGAAAGCACAGGATTGTAAACAGATAATAGCTCTCATGCAGAAAGGAACCGGAAGTGGGAGGGATCAGGCCAGAGTTGGTGGTGGAGTGTGTTTTTCTCGAATAGCATTGTGTAATAGTGATGTGTTAATTTGGCCATTTGAATGCTTGGATTGGTGTAACAAACGTGATAGAACACTGTACAAATCTTTGCACATGTGGCCAAACGCACACACCCTACCCCCAGCCGCTGCTGTTAAAAGATAGAGCCCGAGCTCTTTGTGATTTTGAGGGTGTGTAGATGTAAGACGATCAGCTCTGTTGGGGGCAACTTTGTGCTGCCTCCAGCTTAAACTTTCCCATCGTTTCACTTTTCAACGAAAAAATTCCCCCGGCACGGACACATTCCGCCACACACACACATTGACACACAAACATATGTCTATAATTTATGGCTGCGAGGTCCTTGATCAATTGATAGCAGCGAATCCTTTGGTAAATAGAGTTTCAGACATATTGCCAATAGACTTGGGTTATTGATTGGAGTGTAAATTAAAAACTTAATCAGGTCTCTGAGATGAGATTTATATCCGCCCCTAGCAAATTACAAGGTGGGCTCGGAGTCAGGCGAGGCGGCCAGCAGTGCCCTAAGAGAGCGTGCCAGTTCCGGCTATCAGAACGCACTCCCCTCTGCCTTGGTTTAGTCTACACTCACTCAGAAAATCTTTGCACGCTTTCTTTCCCAGCCCATTGAGTGTGCTTAGGGTATTTGACATAGTGGATTACGTTGTCAAAGTCTTGAGAAATCGGGATTGGCTCTAAAAAGATTGCTTGTATTTCTTTAATGGATTGACTTGTTTTGTAATCCTCTTCCCCGCATTTTCACACTCTCGCCTCGCCTTGTGATGAAATATGTAAATCGTTAAACTTTTGCCTCGTTTCCTCAATAGCCGCAATCCCCTCATTGGTCATTTTCAGAATAGCATTTATGCAGCCTATCATTGTGTAGATATTCAGCACAAGCCATGTTTTTTTTATGTATTAAGACAATCCCTTTGAATTGCACATTGATTAGATTATGGATTTTTACAGTAATTGCGAAGCGGAGGTTTTCTCTGTCCCAACCTGTCTCCATTATTAATATTGGGAAATGAGAACACATTGGAATAAAAGCGTTCCTTGTGATGCTCATATCTTGGCGTAGGCATGATGTGCCAATAGAATAACCACAGATTCTGTACGATAATTGGCGTTTACCGTTTTTTTAAACGTCAGTGGCATTGTGCTCTTCGGATATCTTCCATTCTCTGTAATTAAAACCAACATTTAGTCTGTGATTAGAGGATGTACTAGACTCCTCTGTGGGATTATACTGCTCTCATTATCTCTCCATTCTGCTGCTCATATTCAGAGCAGATAGAAAGACAGAAGGAGGAAGAGGAAGAAGCCTAATTGCTAGATCATCATACTTAATCTATAGGTGAACTTTAGGAAGCCCTGGAGAGCAGCTCGATCTGGAGATGCTTGTACATTTTACTTAAAAAAAAAGTCAAAACACCATTGTCACAGTTCAAATTCTTTATTTTTAATATTTAGATTGATTTGTGTCAAATAAAATACAAATGTAATAAATATAATACATAATCCAGTCTAATGTGTATTTAGATTGAAATGTAATATTATTGTGTAAAATAAGATTTGGTGATGGGTTGGTTAGTGGACCAGCTAAACTGAGCTGTTGAAGCTGGTCAGAAGAAACCAAGAGTTTAAACAAAGAAGTTTTGATTTGTTGGGTTAGTTAAAAGGACTGGTGGGGACACCAGCATCCCACAATGGGAACCAGCATGCAAAACATAGAATGTTCTGGTGACTATGCTGGTATTTTCAGCAGGGTCATCCATGACGTCACTCGTGATGAGGCAAGTAGCCTCACCAAAAGGTCATGTTAACTTCTGTCCTCCCAGGTGAAGGGTGTATTGAAGGTGTAAGTAATAGCCTCTTTGGCCAGATAAGCTGTGGAAAGACTGGTTTAGTTAGGAAAAAGTGTAGGGGGATCTTAGCCTGATAAAACCACTCTTTCCCTCTGTAATACCCAACAGCTAAAATCAATACATAGGATAATACTGCTGCTATTCCTTCAGACACTTTTGTCTTCCGCAACGCTCTGCCCACATAGACTACATCAGAATAAGTGTTTGTGTTAGTAGACACCTGTGTAACTGGCAGGGACTGATAGGCTTAATCGACTATATTTAAGATTTACTGATAAATTGCTAATTTAGTTCCTCCTGAGGTCATGCATACATTTTCACTTTTTCTCTAGATGTGTGGACCCATGTGGAAGCCTGTGTTGTGAAGTTAAACATATAGGTCATATGGTGGTAGTGAACTGATTGTTACTTCCAAAGGATAAGAAGCAAATGGGAGTGTGTGTGTGTCTGTCTGTTTTCACTCAGGTCAGGTGTATGGGTAAATCTGAGTGAGGGAAGTTCCAGTCAGCACCTTGATTTTTCTGGAAGTGTGTGTCTGAGTGTTTCTTTCGTCCACCAAACTTAGTGGTGGAAAAACATTCAGCTCAGGCCTGCTGCTTTTCGTCATACATGGCCTACTCAAAAACACTTTACCTCATAATTCTTGGACTCTGATGACCTCTTTCTATTTGAAATTGTGTTTAAAGCATATTAAACATTGCACTTTTTAAAATAAAAAAGGGGGCTAGCCAGAACCCTAGCAATTAGCTATCCTAGCAATTAGCTTAAATGCTAATGTTGTATGGTGTTTCCTCTTCTTTTATATAATTCCCTGTGTTCTCTATTACTGTACCTATTAAAGGATGTAACAAAAGAGCAATAATAAAATTAACTAGTGTATGCTAAACTCTGCCTAAATGCTAAGGTGTTTCGGGGGGTTGTTTTGTGTGGTTATTACTAACTTTGGCGTTGGTTTTAGTGCATTGCTATTGTACTTGTAAATCTGAAATTGTATTTTGATAAGATGTATCATTTTGTATTTAGCACAAATGTGAGGGACGTATTACTCTACGTACACTTAAGCATACTTTTGAAAAGAGTAATTTGTATAAAAATAATATGCTATAAAATAAATACTTAACTGTTTTATGTTTAAATTTATTTTAAATGCAATTAGCTGAACTTTAGAGTGCTTTTTTGACCCATTTAAGTAGGACTTAAGCACATCTTTATATGTAATTTCATAATTATTTCTATTGTCTAATGTGATTAAAGTGTATGCTGCTGAAGTCGCAATTTAGGATATTTAAAATATATTAACTTTAAATGTAATATCGAATAACAGTTTAACAATAATACAATTTTAACAATACAGTAAAATTATAATCAAGGACTTCACATTAAGAATGTTAATAAACAACAAAGTGTACATCTTTACAGCATGACAAAAGATTAAGTTTAAAATGTACTTTTAAAGTAAAACTTTTAATTTGACATTACAAAAGTGTACTTAAGGGTGTTAAAACAGTCATGAAAGTGTACTCTGAGTACACATTAGTTGGCTTTATTTAATTAATATTATATCAAGGTCAGTTTTGTAAAACATATACATTTCAGATTTGAAATACACTACAAGTGCACATTCAATACAATTAAGGTTCAGATTGAAGTTTAATACTAAGATTCAGGTTTTTTTTATCTTAGATATATATCCTCACATGCACCACTAAAAATTTAATATTTTAATTGTAAGACCACTAGTAAAGCGACACCATTTTCTTTTTCCAGCCTTCTCGGCTGTCATAGTCCAGCTGTAAAAGATTGCCCAAGGTGCCATGAGGTTAGCCTGTAACATCCTCACCCAAAGTGCAGTGTATTAAAAAGCACTGGGGCCCAGATCTCAGTATATCACAGAGAGAGAGAGTCTGTGATAAGGCCTGCCTGCCTGCACGTGGATCAATGAAGGTTACTGACATCATATCACAAAGTGATAGCCAGTGCCTTACCCCCGGCTATTTATCAGCCCACAAGCTTACGGAGAGAGGAGACCGCGCTACGAGGGGCTTTCTGCTTTCTCTCTGTTACCCCTCGACTGCCCCTCTCTTCTCTTCACCGTGTCACCTGTCTATCATTTGCTGAACTGCTTTGGTGGTGGGCTGTCCATATCGATGCTACTCAGATGCTTTAGCACTACAATAATCTTTCTCACATTTGCCTCTCCGCCTTTTTTGTTCGTTTTTTTCTTCTGTGTCAATACCGTGCTGTGTTTGGACTCAGCGAGCTGTTTCCACAGGCCTTAATTGGCTATTGAATGCTTTCATTTTTTTTAATCAAGTATTTTGATCATGGCCACATCTATCGAGCGTACGTTTGTGTACTATAATTTCCCATCCTGTAATCTTGTGCCTCTTGAAGCCGAGCAAAATGATTTTGGCATAGAGAGAGACAAACATCTGTATCCAAGGAAACGTCAATGACCTTCACATCTTTACTGACCATTTTTTCGCCCTTGTACGTCTTTCTTTTTGACTCACTTCCTGTTATTATCATCAGACTCCTTTGCTTTGTCAAGTTTTCAGTGTCAGGCCTCGTTCTGTGTGACCATGCCTCTGTGTTAGTGTGTGTGAGAGAAAGCGCGTGTGTGTTTGTGTGCATATAGGCGCTTATACTCTCAGGTAGCGTATGAGTTCCATTTATCAGCTGCCCCGGGCACATTGTAGAGGATTTCCCCCAATGGGTTAGTGTGTAACTGCTCTGTCAATACCTGCTTGTCAAGGTAGTGGAGAGCAGAGGGAAAAAGACCCCTCACTCTGTGAACCGAAGCCACTTATTGAGCAGCCAATAGCTATTTACCTCCTGACAGGAAGGGGGAGAGAAGGCCCCAGCTGAGGTAGACAGACTTTGGCTCTCTCTCTTTCTCTGTCATTTGTTTCCTCGTCTTGTTTAGTGTGGTTTTAAGTGGACTTATGAAGTATACATTAGCAGTATAACCTAGCTTCTGTGTATTTCGCTGATCAATAGCTGTGGAAGAACAGATTAAGAGCACGCTCGAGGAGATTGACCTTCCCAATTTAGAGAGTTTCACGCTACTGTAATGGTAATGTAACATTTCCTCTAAGCTCTAAGCTTTCCAGACTGAATTTTCTCGTTTACTGTGCAGTTTTTGAGCGGAAATCAGTGGATTTAAACATGGTTAAAATTGTGTTCAATGGAGCTGAAGAGTACTATACCCAAAGTTTGGGAGAAGCTAGTTCATCTAGGTAATCTTGTCAATCTTAAAACAAGTGCTTACTTCACTGTGATGATACCTCGCTTTGCATCCCTTTCACAACCCCATCTCTACCTTCATTTTTAATCACTACTATGTATTAAGTATTCCAGAAGGGAACACACTTGAGTTGAGTTCAATGCTATGGCCCATGTATGCGTATGTATATCTGAGCTATGCTATCCACATTAATTTGTATAGCTTTATACCCTTACTTAATGACAGAAATCGTCTCATTTGTGTCCTAAAGAATTTTAGCAATAGAATCAGAGACAAAGTTGATACTGAGGTCTCCCGAGCATTTGAGCAATAAAATGCATGTCGGGTGGTGGCTGGGTGATCGTGATGCAGTGGTTTGTCCCTTGAGCTGTAAAGCCATGTTTCCTCTGTGGAATCGCTGTGTTGACAGAGAGCATCTGGATCTGGGTTAGCTGCTACAAAACATGCTCAGCGGCTCGCAGTGTGGAGGTGACCCAGCCCAGGCTGATTTTCATCTGGCAGTCACACCCTGCCCCTCACCCCCTCCGCCCCTGGGTCGCAAACACCTCTCTCCTCTCCTACCCCACTGCCTGTGCCCCACCATGAATGCCTGTTTTGGTGGATATTTCATTTAAGCTGATCTACTTTGATTCAACAAACAAAAGGAGCTTTCTCTGTGATCTGCATTTTTTCCTCCTCTTCTTTCCGTCCGCTTTTGTTTTCTTTAAACTTCTCTCTCTCTCTCGCTCTCTCTCTTTTTCTTTGTGGGTTGAGCGGAGCGTTGTGTTCCATGCTGGGCTGTTGGTGGCCTGTTGGGACATGTTTGGTATACCTGAGTCACAGAGCAAATGTTTAACTCATGCAGGTCCACAAAGAAAACACACACACACACGCATACATGCATGCACAGCTGCCCTTATCAGCCACGCATCGGGTGTTGTGATGTAGAAATCTTTACATTAAAGCAGGCACACACATACATGCTCAATATAAAACAAAGCAAAATCCTGTGCCCGCACGAATGGCCTCTCAAACATACCACACACGAATCGCCCTCGGTAACCCGGGCGCCTTCCTGTTGCCAAATTGGAAATGTATTTCATGTTTATTAAGTTGAAATGAGACGTTAATTCCGCAAAAAAAAAGCAGAAGAGTCATGCTAGAGCAGCATCTGAAGATGTCCCGCTGTTAAAGGACAGCTGTCCAAACAAGGAGAGGGGGGAAAAGGACTTGAAAAAACACATTATATAAACATTTGACAACAGTTGCTCTGTAATCTGGTATTACTTCCACAAGCGGAGGAGAGACC
Source organism: Rhinichthys klamathensis goyatoka (assembly GCF_029890125.1). Classification (NCBI taxonomy): domain Eukaryota; kingdom Metazoa; phylum Chordata; class Actinopteri; order Cypriniformes; family Leuciscidae; genus Rhinichthys; species Rhinichthys klamathensis. The sequence continues at coordinate 243,930 of NW_026606762.1, forward strand.
CATGGTCCTGGGTAGGGCCGGGCTGAAGGGGGACACCACTGCGGTGGGGTTGAAGCCTGGTGCGCTGAAGAGGTCAGTGGCAGATGAGAGAGAATGAGGATTCATGGGAATCCCGCTGCGGAGAGCTAATCACGTTTGATGTGCATGTGAACCCGAGCAGGTTCGTTGTAACATGGCTGGGTATGCGTGAGGGACACTGGTAGGGGCTATGAACCGGGCACGCTGACCCACTAATTGGTTGCCACGGTATTCTAGTCTCATAAAGCTGTTTTTATTATATATTACAAAATACAGTGTACCCACATCTCCCTATTTTTTAAAGAAAGATTACACTTCTCATGTCTCCCTTTCTTTGAGTGCTTTGTGTGTGTGACTGTTAGATGCTTTGGGGGGTTTCCAGCGTAAAACCACTCTGAAACAGAAGGAGGTTTATGTCCTTGGCCTTGTGGTGGGTGGCATACATTGCAATCATCTGTCAGACTGTGAAGGGAAGAAATGTGTGTATTTTTCTGATACATATATCTGTGACTGAAACTAAATGGTAGCCTACACCATTACGTACTAGTAGATAAGGCCTACTATACGCTCGCTTAAGTATAGATAAGGTCAGAGCTGTGACTTAGAAGTCAGTATGTGTCTTGACACTTTGAGCCATGTTGCTCAAGTGGGTAATACAAATTTGAATGTGGATTATGACATTTCTTGTTCCTATTCCTGTTGTTTTTAATCACCTCTACACTAGTGTGTCAATAAAAGTGGCAGCAGGTCACAAATAAAGAATGTGATTAAGTAAAAAAAACAATAAATATGTGTCTTGCTCTGATACATTCATCCATGATTGAAACTGGATGATTCGCCATCAGCAGTTACACGAATCATACTTTAGGATACAAAATGTTATCAACTATTGTTATTTGCCAGAATTTGAGTGCATTTATAGTTTTTGCTTTTAGGTGAGGCAGAACAGACTTTCATATAAAAAATCTGTGAAGAGGAAGAAAGAGAAAAGCCATGAGAAAGGTGATGAGTGGTGGTGAGTTGTACCAGGATAAAGTAGTTAAAAAAATGAGTCAGCTGCTTCTTTGGAGCTTATCACAGACATACACAGACTTCCCGTGCCCTCACTGTCATCCCTTTAATACTGTTTTGGATCTGTTCAGGTGTGGCTACCTTTGGCAGCAAAACCTAGTCCTTAGGGCAATAACAGGCTAGTAGGCAGGTTGCCAGTTCAACTCTGCAAACTTTTTCAGCTACTCTATTTCTCTTCCGCTCCTTATGTCTCCCTCTCCCAAAGTGAGATAGACCTTTTATACAAGACTTGGAACACTTCAGCTGTTTCAGACTTCAAACATAGCAGCTTAAAAAGAACTCTGTCTATTAAAACATACTTAAGGCCCTTATTTGCTCCTGTGATTCTGTGGGCATGTTAGAGACTTAAAGAGACAGAGAGGGACAAAAAGAGGGCGAGGGACTCACACAAAGACATTCTTCTCTCTTAGTTGGCCTCAGTCTTTTTAGGATGTGATCTTCCCACATCAGGGTTCAGAGAGTAGGGGTCATGTCTGGAATCACTCTCCAGGCTTCATCTCTTGCTCACTTCTAACCCTCATAAGTCAGTCGTTCTTCACAGAAATGCTGCGTGGTGAAGGTATGAGTTTGTTCTGCCAGACATTCTCTCGTGCTAACAAATAGATAGTTAAGTGCATTTTCGGTCAGCTCTGGTAAATCTGAGGACATTTTGTCACGGAATGGGGCTGTTGGAAAAAGTTAAGATGAACACAACTGAACATAGCAATCTGGCCGCTCAGCACTGATTCATTAGTGACTCATGTGCTTGATGCCAGTATTCCTGGCTGTTTTTAAAAATAAACCTCCCCATTTCTCAACCTCATCTCGCTGAACTCTACATAATAGATGAGTTTATTAATTCACTCACCACAGCTTGTCTTGTTCAATCATTACTCCGTCCCAGAGTTGAGGAGCCCCAGTAGACTAGAGCAGTGCCTGCTTTCCCTCAGGTCCCTGTCAACCATTCAGAAACCCACTGAGACAGCATAAAAGAGCAGGCCAGATTGAGTTGCTAAAGAGGCCTTACTTAGCTACAACCTTCTTTTCACCCCATTTCCATAAGAATAACAGTTTAATAAATGAATTTAGTTCATAGCTGCGTCTTAGTGTTCAGATATGGTGAGCAGTGGTGCCCATGCAGGAAACTTTAGTTACAATCCTGCATTTCCACTTCGATTCTGCATCTCTCGCCACCGTTTACTTTCACTGCCTCTTAATTTGAAGTGACAAGAAAAGTAGGAATTTAGAATTGATGTGAAAACAGCGGAAGTTTGAACTACGGCTAAGACGGTCTAATTGTCGTGTGCTAAGGAATACTGCTTCCCTTGTGTGCTCAAACAAAGACCTACAGATACAGATTTCTCCTCAACTGTCATAAAGGATAGAGAAGATAAACAAACTGCTTTATTTTGTATTTGAAACCTTAATGGACTTTTCTAAACTATACCTTTTTGAGAAAGCTATCAAGGTCATTATGTCCATTGAGTTGAACTATTTCATTAACCCTGAACTGTTTAATGCTACACACATACTGAACGTGCGTGTATATTTGTAGATTTGATTATTAGCGTGGTCATGTGGATGTTTTTGTTTGCACAGTAGTACAACAGTAATTAGAAGCTATAGGGGCCGTTTGTGAGCCTTTTTATTCGCTGGCTGCCAGGGTTAAGCTGTCATTATGAAAATGGCCATCCTTCCCCTGTCGATACCTTTCTTCAGCTTTTGTGTGGAGAGCTGTGCTTTAATTACAGGTCTGTGAGTGATGTCACCGCTGTGGCGTCTGCTGCCATTCGCCCAGCACCTCCCCATTCTCCCCATACACGTGTGCTAAAACACACACCTGCCCCAGCTGCCCTCCATACCTACCTCAATCTCACCTCCTAAGTCTTCCTCAGCCACACTGGTGCTCGGATCTGAACAACTCCCACCTAACCCCAACCCCCACCCACGATTGTTTAGAGATGGCTTGATTATTTGTTCTGTGAATGTGGTTATTTAACTTTCCTCAAGCGGAAGATAAGGAGCCCTACAACTGTTGTAACAAGAATGAACTTGTGCCAGAACGGAAAGAAGTTGGTATGTACGCGAGTATGAGCAAACGTCTTTTTTAATGCACGTATGTACACCTTACACATGAGTTTTAAATGTGTGGGAGTATGCAGGGGACGTGTCTCTGAATAATTTGGATTCCTCAAGAGGTTATTGCCGGAAAGAGCAGAAGAAGAAGGGACACTCCACTGAGGGAACATTTCAATGGTGGAACACTGAACAAAAAGGATAAGAGAATGTTCAAAGCAAATCGTTGTGGACGTCATGCAACAGCAGCACTACACCTGACCTAGGGAATGTGTTACCTTAAAGGGCAAAACAACGCCTGGAGACCATGGAGCTCTTATCGTAGATGTTAGATGACCCTGCTGGAAAAAAAGAAGGCTCCATCATGAAGTCTAAGAGCCCTGCAGAAAAACAGGATTAAAGAATTTTTCTCTTCTTTTTGTGTGTGCGGAGAGAGCAAGGGGAAAGAATGGTAGGTAATGTTATCTTGTTCACAGTTACAAGAATCCTGCTCAGAGAATTCTATGGGGTTTCAAGTTTCTAATATGTATATAAAGTTTCTCTGGCACAATAGAGCTTTTGTGGAGTGCAAAATGACCCCCCTTTGCCTCTCTCCCTTCGTTAAAAAAATGCATTCATATGCTAGCAGAGCTGCGAATGTGGACTCAAGTTTCTGCTATCTTTATGTGTTGTGTCGTCACGGAGCCCCCGCGGGCTGAAATGTGCATCTCATTCACCAGCTCCGGCACTCTGCCAGCACTGCCAGTGCTCCTTCCAGACATGGATTAGGGAGAAAATCTAGGAGAAACAACAAGCTCCTGACAAAAAAATAGCTGGAATGACAGGTAACCCAAGTCAAAGAGAAAGACATCGAGAGAAAGAGAGAGAAGGCAGACGATAATTACAGAGCTTTTTGTTTTCGGGTCCACTTTTAGCTGGCTACTTAAGTGCCTGATCCCAAATATATGCCTTGTAATTACAGTAGTGGGGCCCATTAGGGCAGAGGTCTTTGGGGGATTATGCTTTGTGTGTGTGTATGTGAAGAGGGAAGAGATGGCACAATTGTGTACCATATCCTTGTCCTTGATTGGCTGAAGATGCTTGGGTCCTTGGTTGAGTCAAGTCCTAGGATTCCCCTTGTGAAAGAAGCACAGTACTTGCTTCCTGCTTTCAGCTCTGTGAGCGCTGCTTGACTTGCCCATTCTCAGAGTTCACAGCTAAAACATACAACCTTATTCACATCTACGGGTGTCTCCCTCACTACAAGCGTTCCTTCTCGTTCTTTCTTTGTCTGTATGCTGATGCAGGGAGATTTATGACAGGCTGTCTCAGTGATGACTGCCCAGTGTGGCGTGTGTCATGTCGAGTTGACGGGGACTTTTTGGTGGGGTGTCCATAGAGGCCAAGCAGTTGGATCTCCACCAGTGCTGGGTATCACTAGACTAAAGGAGATGGAGCCAGACCTCACTTACAGGGGAATTTTCAAGCCATGGCACCCGGCCAGATCCTTCCATTGTCTTAGCCCTTGTAGATTAGCACAGTGACACACAAACACAAGCTTACACGAACAAATGGGATGGAGCCTTGCCTTGAGACTGAATAGCGGAGAAGGTGAAGGCGACCAGGGGCGTAGCTGTGCCTTGTGTGTATGCTTGTGGGTACATTAAGCCAACCTGAGAGCAAAAGAGGAAGATCTGCCTCTTTAAGCTGTTGGCTTTCCTAATAGATTCTTAAGCACTGGCTTTAGTGCATGTTAAACCAGGATTACCCAATCAATTATGGCCAGTACAAACAAGGATTACTTAAAACACTACATTTTTCTTGTGTAGAGGGTAAAAACAGGTGATAAGACAAGCATTTCGTCCAGGTCAGCTTGACCCTGAGTGAAAGGGACGCAGGGAGATGTTCATTGTCAGAGGGTTGTCAGGAACAGGAGATTGCATGCCCTTTCCACAAATGCCACCAATAAATGCCAAGGTGAAAACTAACAACAGTTATTGAAAAACGAACTGAAATAAAATAATAATTATCAAAAAGAAATAATCGTTTTCGTAATCATTAAGCTCTCATCCCATGGCGGAAAAATTATGATCTGTGTGGAAGTTTAGGAAAATATCTATAGATGCCGCATCAGGCACGTGAGGTTAGCTGAGGGAGCGGCGCAAAGCAGTTTAAAGTGCACTGCGGACGTCCTAACCAGGAATAAGGGACGATCGATACATCATTTTATGTTCATCTGGGTGTTGAGAGGGATGTCATGAGCATCACAACATACAGTACTGTAAGAAGTGTGACTAAAATAAACGGTGAAAAGATGTTGAGGCTTTGCCATTATTAAGTTTCATTAGTCCCAATTATGATTTATGCGCAGATGTTCGTGGGTATAAAGTGAGCAAGACACAACAGTTACAATATCATAATTATGGTTAAATAAGATAAAAGGCACATCTAATATAACCAAATTACTCTTATTTTCACATTAAATATCACAATGTGCATTTATCACTCAGTCTAGCACTTTCAAATATGATAATTTATACTCATATACACATTGATGTATTATTTACTCATGTATATTATTTATGTTATTCAAGTGCCATCAGTGTTGACTTTGTATGGTTTTCCGAATGAGCGAATTGTCCAGTGAAGTGAGGACTGAACAGAGACCCTCAATCGGAGCACAGCTTGTGTAGATTTATGGAGTAGAAATTCTTGACTGATTCATTTTGGCATTTATTTGCATACTTTTTTCTATTACATATCCGTTTTAAGTTTGTGTCACTACATTTGCATCACTAAGCTTAAATGAAAATAGAGGCCAAGCACCAGTGCTGGGTATCACTAGACTGAAGGAGATAAAGCCAGACCTCACTTACAGGGGGATCTTTAAAATGTCTTGCTTTGGTCTGGACACTGGAAGTGTTCTGTTAATTCTGCTAAACTTTAATTACTAAAAACAAAATAGACATGTGTTCACAACATAAAAACTAAAACTAACAAAATCAATTATGAAACTAATAAAAATTTAATATGAAAATGCTAAACTATAATAACCTTTCTCTGGACCCTCTTCCGGGTCCACATTTTGGTGATGTAATGGCACGTAGACTTGTAGTAGACTACTACTACTCGTATCAGTGTGAACTCTACCAAAGGTCATCTCAGAGGCTCATAGTGGGCACAAAAAGTGAACTAGTGAACATCCTTCTGCAACATAAAATGTCAAATGGGGCACTATACAGTCATGCGGATATGCACACACAATAGGCATCACAGAAGTTTGGATGTGTGCATCAAGTATTTTCCTTCACTTGTTGTTTGCAATAAGACCTTTAGAGGACCCCATCCACAGATAGTGATTTCGCTGTTATACTTGTAATTTATTTGCACAGGTTAAGTTTTTCTTTTGAGGAACAAAGCAAGGGTTATGCTTCCATTGTGAATTACATGTTGCCAGTGTACGAAAATTTTGGTTTGGCCATGTTTAAAGGTGTTATGCAATATATGTATTTAGTAGTTTCTTTGAATATAGAACAATAACATGAATGAATTGCATATTTCTTTAGCTGATGTTTGTGTGTGTACGTGTCTATGTTCTGGCTCTGACCTTCCTGAAACCTGATCTGGAGGGTGTACCGTAGAGTGTACATGCTGATACATCCCCAACTCTGCAAATATACAGAAAGGACATAACACTATGTCTGTTTACTTATTTTAATCTCAATTAGCAGCCAGAGTCTCGCTGCACAATGTGAAGCAAGTATGGACACATTCTTGCCAAACCAGCTCTGTGTGTATGTGTGTACTTTTGTGTGTTTAATTGAGCTCACCTCTCAGTGAACCAGTACATACTCAGTGCATGTTGTAAGCACATGATGGTTGGAGCTTGCCCACACTCTACCGCCTGTTCCCTTTCCATCGTTCCCTCACTTTTCTCTGACTCACATTTCCGTGACACCTTGACTGCCTGTTGTGTCATTTCACGAGTTTCTTTGATGGAGTATTTTACTCCGGCTTGCGGAGTGTGAGTCCTCCCTTTGAGACGATACGCAGGGCCTTTGAAAATAGCTTGTATGTCATCTTAACCTCCGAGTGAGGGGTCAGCCCCTGTTGAAAAGAGTGCTCAAGGCATAAGAGAGCAGGAGAATCCCACTGGATGTCTTTTATAAACCCTTTCACCCTTTAAATTCTTGCGCCATCCCTCTCTGCTCGCATCTCTGTCTGGGCGAGTGAATGGTGACTGTAAACCTTCTCTACCCTTCCTTATGGCCGGATGACTGTGGTAGGAAATAAGAGTGGCCTAATCAGGCCTAATAAGAATGTGTTAGTGACAAGGGGGGCTGTTGAAAGGGCTTGAGTCTTCTGTGGAGACACAAATAGAGAGAAGACATGCCGGGTTTTGAGTTACCAATGTCTGGGCCAAACAAGCAGAGCTCTCTTAGTGTCTCCTACATAATGTACTAGCACAGGACTTTACTGCCAGTTATTGCAGCTACTATCAGTAGCAGGCAAGAATGTGGTTGCTTGTGCTTTTCTTACATGGGTTATCAACACATAAGGTGTCACAATAATTAAAAGGAAAAATCTTTAAAAAAAAAAAGAAAAGAAAAATTCTCTGCCTGTTCGTTGCACCACATGACATTGACGGACAAAAGTTTTTCAATTATTAACAACCAATGAAGCAGTTTTGTTAAAATAGTATTGTCTTCTAATCAGCAATAAAAGATTATGCCAAAATACTTCCTTATTTTTCTTCATTATATCATGATAGTTGCATCACCATGACACATTTAAGTCATTTTTAAATGAAATAATAATAAGTATCACGTCATTGACCCACATCTGCTACTGTTGTTATTGTAGTTCGATACACATTGTGTTGGCTTTAGACATGTGCAGCTCTTGTATTTTAGATCGTCTTTGTCACTGCAGCAACATTTGTCTTTGATATCGTTTGATGCGTCTGTTGTGCAGCTGTATGTTTTCTAGTGTGTGAATATAATCCCATTTTTATCACATCTGTGTCAACAGCTGTGGGAGCCCTCAAGCTAACTCCCACCTCCAAGTGAGCTGAGAGACAACATTTTTTTGACTGTTTTACCCCCTTTAGAAATGAATCCTACTTAATTAAGAAGCAATGAACAATCCACAGATAGCATTCTGTAATTAGCTTAAGCAGGGGCTGCTGTAACCAGATCCACTGCATTAATGACAACATAAGGCACTGTGAAAAGCATCATTGTTCTCTGGATAATTGTCCTTTTAGTTAACGGTGGGCAGGGGAAAGGCTCTCCTTGTTAGAGGATCTTGGCTTGGGGCTGTTGACAGCCAGGGGAACAGATAAGAATGGGTATCCAGGGATGGGGCTGGCACTGGCCCTGTGCCCACTTTGACAAGCCCACTTGTGCCCTCTGCCGAAATCTGGATGGCATGTATAGGAATTAGGCCTCCCCTGGGTGTAAAGGGGGGCATGTGTTAATGACATGCCCCTAAAGGCTAATGAATGAAGAGAGATCAATAAAATAAGGCAGATGTATGCAAACAGCATGCTGATTATGCTGCCTAATGATGCCTGCTGCAACAGAGCTGAGACGGGAGGAACGGGGAGGGGAAGGAAAGTGCCATAGAGCCACATGGAACATTTACCGTCTCCTCACACACTACCATGGAGTAAATAAATGGCTTCTACTCAAGGGGTAAACTGTCAACTAAATGTCAGAGATATTTATGGTGGTGCAACTTTTTTGTTTTCCTCTGTCCATTTTGACAGTGTTGCATTTATATGAATAAGGCAGGGTTTTCTGCACCGCTTAGTCTACCGTCATTGCAAGAGATGGAGCCTGAATGGAATGTGATGTAAACACTGTGTAGCACAAAATAATACCTTAAAAACATGTTTTCTATTGAGTTGTCCTCACTGACTGCAGGCAAAAACAAAGAGCGACCAGTGTAGTCCGGTTCACAAACAAATCACAAATAACTTTTTATAACATTAGTCAAGTGCTGTTAATTTAGTGCTGTTAAAAGTATAATATTGTTTGTTCATGTTCATTCATGCTACATTTAATTATTGTTAATTTAAATGACTGTAAAGCTATAAAAATATTGTTCATTATTTCATATTAGGTAATGCACTAACGTTAAAATATAGAATGTGCATTCTTACAAAAGATTTTGTATATAGTAGTATAGTCGTAATATAGTGGTATTAAGTCACACTCTACTGTATTCTTTCAAACCCTTTGTATTATGGTTTATATCAGTGTTGCTATAGAGTGTTTAAGCAGCATTTAACAATAAGGTTCTATATGTTAACACTGGCTAATGCAATACCTAAAAAGAAATAACAATGAACAACTCTCCTAATCTTTTAATAAACGTATAAAGTATCTTTTTTCTTTTCATTATAAGGTATTCATTAAGCTTTTTGGATGTAGTCAGGGGCTGGGGGTTAGGGTGCAGCCTAAAAAAAGCAGATAGGTTCACCTCCTCTTTTCTTTGAGCTCCCTATTGTATCCAACCAGTCGGAGCTGTTAGAAACACGATATCTGCCTTTAAGCAGAGAGGGAGAGCAGCCAAGACTTAACTGCTGTCTCATCCTGGCAACTGCATGGATGCTGTCTGCCTCCATTCATGAGGACTCAGGGAGATGGAATGAAAAGAGAAGGATGAGAAGAGAAAGAAGTCCCCTCCCCCTGTTCCCGCTCCATTTATTCCAGGATCAGGTCCTCTGAGGAATGTGTCTAGCTCTGTGTACTTGTCCAATTCAGCCTGAACTAGAGACACAGTCTAAGTTCAACAGATAAAGCCCAGGTCTGCACTTTCCCCAGCAGGACGTTTCTGGTGTTGGGTTTCGGTGTAGGAGACTGTACATCTTAGATTTTGAGTGTTGTTTTCTTTGTTTCCTCTGACCAAGCCACTTGGATTTACAAAACGACAAGCAAAATGACTTCATGAGAACAGATGTCCAACACCGTGGCTTTGTGCCAGTCTCAGTAGTTGAGACGTTTGCTAGTGTGCTTAGAGGGATATTGTAAATGAAATCGTCTGCTGGAATGAAAAACTGACTGATGACATCAGAGCCAGCAACTGACAATTGGGTTCACATTGTACTGCTGCGTTATTTTAATAAAAACAAAGATCCAGTGCACATCAAGCCAAACAACATGCTCTGCAATCCATCAGTTGTTTTATTGGGTTGGATTAAGAATACGACTATGTCTCCGCACTCCCCTTGGGCTTGAAATTAAAACCCTAGTCCACTGTTGAAGACCTTGGAGGACTTTCCAATAAGAGGCCATAGAGCAGGTGGTGACCCCCTGTGGCCTTGGAGTATATTATTGACCAGGGTCCGGCACCCCAGTTGATTGCTTTATTGTATTGCTATGGACCTCAGTGGCTGGAGACCTCTAGTTGACCCGGGACTGGAGGGAGCATTGCAGTGACCCTCACCTTAGTGGAAGAGATATGTGGCTTTGACCTGTGCCTTAATGAGGGAAGGCTTGACCTGCAGAACTGCAGGGATAATGTCTCTTCTTCCAGTCACCTTCCTTCTGTCTCAGACTGTAATTTAAAAGCTGTTGGGTCACTGGTGTCCTCCGCATTTGGGGTGGGGCTCTGCCCTGACTGCAGACCCTGTACATGACCCAGGGGTGTTTATCATGTTGGTCTGGCAGGAGGGAGGAGGAACAAAATACAGATTAATCTTCTACAAATAACAACAAAATGGTGCAGGATCACTTTGATACTCAAGTGCTGAATCTACACTTCTACCGGTATCCAGTGACGCCTTCAAAAACCTCTTTATCATTGGACATGAAGGGTCAGTAGCATAAAGGCAGATGAAAACTGGTTAAGCATAAACTCATACCTCCCCCTAGTCGATAAGAATGTGTTATTGAAGCCCCAACTGAAGACATCATGGATTTTTTGCTTCCTGTCTCCATTTCTGGATAAGACTACAAACCCCGGAGTGGTGATTTACACACAGACCTGCTGGATCTCCCGTGCTCTCCATAAACTGTCACTCTGTCAACCTGATCAAGGCACTTTAGACTTGCAAAAGAAAAACCTCTCTAAATGCACATGCACAACCTTCTCACTTCCTCATTACCTTTTGTTTTCCTTTGTTTTGTCTTAAGTGCCAGTTTTCAAAGGCTGATGAAATGTTTGAATAACAGTCTGGAGTGAAGCATACTTGATCACTCTTAAGGCCAATTTATACTTCTGCGTCGGGTGCGCGCAGTAGGTACGGCGTAGCATACGCACAGACGCGTACCATACGCCGTACCCTTCGCCGTAACCTGACGCGCACCTCCTCAAAAATGTAACTACACGTCGCGACGACGCGGACCGCAAGATCTGTGATTGGTCGGCTTGGTAGCATCGCGTTTCCTCCTATGCATTTCCGGCGTGTTCTTCTGCACCGCCCGCCATTTTTAAATTCTAAGTACAGCGAAACTGTTAAAAAAAACTAAAAATTTACCTTTTCCACCTCGATAAGCTCCAACTCCAACATGATCTGCTCTCTTTCAGTCGCCATTGCTTGTAGTAACCTAAACTCAAAACAGCCGCGAGGAATCTTCTTCTTCTTGCCGCGAGGAATCTAAACACAGTGGAACATTAAAACCCTCCGCCGCCAACTAGCGTTTCGGCGCTGTACTGCAGAGCAACGCAGACCTAAACGCAGAAGTATAAATGCTCATGACGGCGTCGCCTACGTGCGTAGCCCACGCCGTACACTACGGCGTACACTCGACGCAGAAGTATAAATTGGCCTTTACATGTAATACCACCAAAATACATGTAATGTGATGTGTTTCTCAAGATTTTATTTTTCAAATTGACTTCTCTCTTTGTGTCCTCCTAATGAGGAACAAAAAGGTTCAGTTAATGAGCAGGCGGTGACAGGGCCAACAGGTGTTGCTTTGGCGTCCTTGTCCGTTCCGCCTCCCCCATACCCGTCCCTTTATTCCATCATGTCTTATTGGCTTACATTGAAGTTTTAAAGCTAATCATTTAAGTTTTGGCTGTTAATCTTACGATTGCATGTAGTCCTAGGTTTGGTTAGGCTTTTATCCAAAGACCTCCTGGTCGTTCTTTGCTTCGAGCATTACAGCACCATTTACTTTAGTATGCAGAGCTTTGTTTGTCTAATGCAGGCTCGTTCACTGTGACCCAGTCAGGCTAGCCACTGAACTCCCTCTGCACCTGCCCAATGAAAGGAGTGCACCTGGCATCATAGAGTTCACTTCAATTAATCCCTCCGAATTACAGTCCCTGAGCCAATTAAGCACCTCTCATCTTACACAGTCCCTCCCCAGCACGAGGCTCTGTCCATTGCTGACATCAACCATTCAGCCCTATTAAGAGAGGGGTTGGGCATAACACCTTTGCTCTCTTCTCCATATAGTCCATGCAAATTTTTTCCCGTTCTGCTCTATTGGTTTTATAGATTGCCTTATCCCTGAAACTCTCCCTGAAGAGCCGGACATAAAACACTTGGACCTTTTCAGAGCTTCCCAGTGGTGACTACAACTCTAGATAATAAACAACTCTGGACTCTAAAACTCTAACAACATTTCAGAGAAAACCTGTCAGATAACGTCTCAAAAATTACTGATATGCATTTCAGAGCATGTGTGTGCATTTGTGGCACACTTTTGCTCATCTGCATTCTAAGCCATGTGGACCATGTCCCATGTTGTGTTGGCATGCACACATAACCTCCCACTCCTGCTCAGAGCCCTGGCACAGTCAACAAACTGCAAGCTTTCTGCTCCACAGAGCGATTTCATTCACAGTATAGCACTATATCTGGCAGCTTTCCCTCAGCTTGTACACACACACAGACACAGCATCTGTGTGTGACAGGTTCTCTAATGGTAAGGAAGATTGAGCAGAGCAGTACTGTGGCCTTAGGTTAAGATTCAAAGTGCCTGGCTGTTGATCTTTTAGTCCAGTTTCCTTTAGTAATGTAAAAACACATATCCTGACAGCCATTGAATGTTTATCTTGTTTTCTGGCACGCTTCCTCTTAGTCAAAACAGTGACGACATTAATTAAGCACAGTTTCAAGCTCTTCAAGGCCTGGCAGATTCCACTCCCTTCAAGCAACATACAGGCTTCATTGTGTTATATTTTATTAGCATCAAGTTTTTTGATTGTGTAGTGAGTGATATATATATATATATAGAGAGAGTGTATATAATAAATACAATGAATACAAATCTTTTAAAAATCTAGTTTCAAACACTTGTCAAGTTCTTAATGTTAGTGTCATGTTTAAAAAAAACATTCATGTTCTACGGTATCTATCATGCTCTTATCAGCAGGGTTATGGTAGTTCACCATTGGCGTGTCACAACAGTGACTCTGTGTGCACTGCTGGCAAATAGATCTAAAAACCTTTTGCTTACTTTGCTCTGAACTAGCATGTTCTCTTTTTTGTCGCCGTTTTGGAACCATATTTAAGCTCAACCTCCATATGAACAAATCTCTGTGGCAGGGTGAGAACACAGACATGTGGCCTTTCTTTAAACATGCTTAATACTCGTTGCTTTTCTGCCTCTTTTACCCCTCTTAATCCACCCGGCCTCCTTTCCCAGCGAGAGGCGACAGATGATGGACGGGAGTTTATCCCTAAGACTCGCAGCAGTGAATGGGCCATGTCGTTACATTATGATGTGTTTGCAGGAAAAAAAGGTTTCTGTGTTACTCCACCATGCCAAAAATAACTTTCTGGGTGTGATACTGATTTGTCTGTACTCAACATTTACTTGTTGGCATGTTCCTCAAGTCTATATTACTTACGGCTCTTTTTCTGGCCTATACGTTGAGCTCTGGGAGACCAGGTTATTGAAGAAGGCGTTTGTGTTGGATGTGAGGGTGGGGTGGGGGGTTTCCATGTATCTTTGAGTCTCTCATTCTGCAGGTAATTACACAGCAATGTAAATTACATTGAGGCAGCAAAGAGCCATGGCCCCTGCTGGCACTAGCCTGGCCCTGCATTCGTCCCTCCTGCCTGACCCTGCAGCTAACGGCTTAACACAACAAGCCACATCTTAGCATAGACCCTTGTTCTTGGCTGCCCTTGGATAAATCATTAGCAGATGATGCTTTCTTTTAAAATTCCCTTTCTTTTTCTCTTCCACTTTCCATGTCTACCTAACCCTGCCATACAGTATGTGCAGTTCAAAAGAAATCATATCTGGTTAATATTTAGCTGCCAGATCCCCGGATAAAGGGGTGGAGTCAGTTGCTTAGAAAAGCTGAAACTCATAGGCACACATACCGGAGATATGTTTCCGTCTATGGAGGAATGTGGCTTCTCTTCCAGAATCTGACCTTTGACCCTGTTCTGACACATGACTGAGATTCTTTAAGCTGCACTTACATCTCTCTCTCTCTCTCTCTCTCTCTCTCTCTCTCTCTCTCTCTCTCTCTCTCTCTCTCTCTCTCTCTCTCTCTCTCTCTCTCTCTCTCTCTCACACACTCTCAGGTCTGTCTGTTATTACACACACATTGATCTGTCACCAGCAGTTAGAGCTCTATGCTCCAGTCTTTTCCTCTGCTCTTAGATGTAAATCCTAAAAACATGACCACAGAGTGACTGGAGATCAGTTTCTCTGTTTTTCTACCTCTCTCGCTCAATCTCTCTCTCTCTTTCACCTTTTCTTTCTTCCTTTCCCTTTCTGGCCCAGCTGGGCTCCAGATGTAATCTGCATTTCATGTGGTGCAGTGCAGGGAGGCAGGCCATGTGAGCGGAGCAGCATTGGGCTGAGATTGGGCTGGGCTTTGGGTCTGCCGCTCAGCAGTTCAGCTAGATGCTGCGGTTAGTGTGATGTGAACTTTGACAGTCTGTGTCATGCCTAATGCCTCACTTCCCAAACACAGATCAGTGAAGCTGATTTATATCTAGCAGGTGCTGCGTTCAGTGCAGCAGCGTAGCTGATGGGATAGGGGACAGTTTGTGGCCGCCTCATTAAAGAGACATAGAAGGCAGTTCCTCTGTCTTACATCCACACCCGCCGGATACAAAGCCTATATGTAAGAAGAAAGAAGAACATGCTTCTTCGATTTTTACTATTTTTCTTCCTGTCGCACATGCTTTGGATTTCCTCAAGCCCTGCTTGGGCTTTTAGGCACAGTGGGCTCTCTGACCTCTGCTGAGTGCACAGTGGCTTAAGCCCTGGCAGACACCACAATGCCAGGATTGTCTGGGAGTGTTGACATGCCAGCAAACTTTGACGGGCTTATGTTAGTGGCGCGGTGTCAGTTTTCCCCCTGCCGCCCATGTGAAGGCAGTCCTTAGCCTCCTCTCTCTTCTTTCTTTCATCTTTCTGTCTGTTTCTTTCCTTTGCCTTCTCTCTGATAGCGGTTCTTACCAGTTAGCTTTTAAACTTGGATCTGGATCCGTTTTAAATCCTGATAATTGACCAAGGGTTTGCAGATATCCTTTGGGCCTTTCCTGTAAGTCTTTTTCTTTAGTCTGAAGGTGATTATTAGGAATTTGCGTGTGGCCAGACTGGCTAAAATGGTTGCAAGTGTAACAAAAAAATATTATATAAAATTTGTGACAATAATTTCAAATATAGTCTCCATTAGTGACAGTCTGCAAAAATTGTCCGTATGCAACTTTATCAGACGTCATCTCATTAGAGTGCATGCCAAGCGCAGAGATAGGCCCTGTCCCAAATTACACACTTAATTTGCACTTGTGTCTTGTCGCGTGCACATGTCCGTTAAGTCCACAAGACCTGCAGCAGACTTCTACCTGACAGTCAAAGTGACATTACGTCACGAAAGTGTGGACTCAGAGGAAGATTGCGAGTCGAGACGTCCAATTCATAAACACATGACTCTTGTGAACCGGTTCTTTTTAATGAGTCAGTCTGAATGATTCAAAAAACGGTTTGGGGTTAGCAGTTAGTATTATGAGTCAGACTCAGTCAGAGAATCGTTCAGAGCTCAGAAGTGATTCCTTCACTGAACTGCGAATCACGTGACCTTACATGGCACAAAAATAATCAGAATCACCAATGGTGATAGCATCAAATGAGAGATAAATCTGAATAAATAACTGATCTGTAATTCATCAACTAAAAAAGTCTTTTTGCTCTTTTAATTTTAGACTCCCTGGCCATTTTTGTAGTTTACTACTTGGTGTGGCCCTATGTGGGGTATCCGTTGAGTGCCTTTCATATTATCAAATTATTTTTCAATTTGTAAACCCGAAATTCATGCCGAGCAAAGTTTTTTTGTTACCCCTCCCCTGCTGAATGAAATTTTCGTTATGTGTCTCGACAAGTTGGAGGAAGACTATTAATTGTTTTCGACGTTCCTCTTCACCCAGAGCGTCGGCATCTTTCAGCACTGGCCTCGAGGCCACCTTGTTACACACTTAACTACTTGTATTCTCATAGTGTTTTTCTCTCTCTTCCTCTGTTGAGAGTAACTCATTTCATCACCGCTGAGGAAGAATGCACGTCACTTCGCTTGCTTTGCCTTGGCCTTTTTTCTCGTAAATACTGTGGGCTAGGTCTGTACAATGCGATAAACCGCAGGCGTCTGTAGTTATGGTTATGATTTATGGGTAGTGTCTACATACCACAAAACGATACACTTAGATAATGAAAATTGTTACAGAGCACGAACCATCTGCAGGTGGATTGGCACTGTGTAGTTTAGAAAATAATAGTGTAAACCTTAACAATTTGGCTGTTGTGAGTAAAAATGAAGCTTTCAATGTCATTATAGCTGTCAGCTGCCCTTTTGTTTATGATTCTGCTGAAAACAAGTCTGCTGATAAAAATAGACTGTCAGTAAGTCAGAGCATGGGTATCTAATTGGAGATGTATTCTGCTGCTGTTTGAGAATAGCTGGGATCGCTTTAATTCTACCTGGCAGTCCCTCAAACTCCCACCTGTAGGTTATGCTATGAAAGCGGCCTGCAAAAAATGTTTAACCGTAATTTGTTCGCTCTCCCTCATTCTCTTTGTTTTTCTAAAACGTCTGGACGTTCAACGCCAATAACGCTCCAGCTTTGCTTCCCCCTGTTTCTCTAAAGAACACATTATTCCTTGGTCTTTATTAACACTCCATAATTCTTTAAAGGGGGTCGGGGCGGGTGGGGGGGTGCAGTAGAAAACCATCCTCCCTTGAGGTTTATTGCTTAAAGCGAGCACGGCTCTTTCCCAGGATAAGAGATTTAACTAAGCAGAGAGGAATTTGGGCCAGAACTCATAAAAGAAGTATTTGTGTACAAGAGAAAGAGTTCGTACTTTATTTCCAAATCTTTGTCATTAATGACTTTAACAAATGTGAAGTGGAGAGTGAATGGAGATGCAGTGAAGGGTCTTCAAAGATAGACTCTAATTATTTATCCAGGATATCCCGCTGAAGAATTAGAGTGAAGAAATAACTTTCACAGAATGGTTTCACTGGGACACCCTTTAATCCCCCTTGTTTGTGCGAGTGTGCTTGCCTTTGCGCCGGTATTAGATCCTATTTGAATACTCAGGGCCAGGGCAGGACACGTAGTATATCTCGTCTTCTCCCTCCCCGTTACTGCTTTCCGACTCCTGAACCCTGAACAGCTGTCGCCCTCTTCGCTCAAGTTTCCTCCGTAGTCTGCCCTCCCATGCCATCCAGAAGGATCGTATCGCGCTCCTTGGGTTTAAACGTTTAACAAAACACCAGGCCTCGCCGTGACTCCTCTGCCTGGCAGCCTTCAAGCCTCTCAGTGTTTCTGTGCAACCTTTGCTAGCCTGTAACTCTTAGTGCCCTGGCATGCCAGTTATTGGAACGTTTGTGAGTTTTACACTTGTTGACACAGAGTGTTAAGCTCAAGAGTAAGCCTGCCTCTTCTTGCATTATTATTCTCGTCACTTTCGGGACACCTGATAGCTTGGATTTGTTTCAGCAGTGCACTAAAAGGGTGTCTGCACCTTTAAGAATGCCCTACTTAGGTTATTTGGCAAATTCCAGGTGCTGTCTCTCCCATCGCTCTGTTTTACCAGGTGCAGGACTGGGTCATTACTGAGGTATTTGTTTTCCAGATTAGTTAAAAAGGCCTTGGATTAGAGGTGGGTTATCCAAGCTCTTATTCACCCTGCCTGATGCTGATTCTTTGGTTGATGCTCAGGTGTTTAGCACATAGTCGAAGAGCATATTGTGGCATTACCCTGCGGGGTGAAAAAATACAAGGGTGTTATACAGGTCTCAAATCCTAAAGTGTACAGCTCTGGAACCCGTGGACCCAGTGTCCTTGTGCTGTGTGCATCTGAAGTCCCTCTCTCAAGCATTTACATGGAGCTTCAGCGATTATGATAATGAACAGTTTTATCATCACCCTTACAATCAATAATGCGGCTTTTTAAGGTTTAATATTTCAATGGTATTGATCATCTTAACAACCGTGTTTGCGGTCGACTTGCCTTAACTGCAGCCTCAGTGAGAGGAGAGATGAAACAGTGATTGTACATGTGAGTGGGGGAGATGTTTGGACAGCAGGAAGTTGAGGAGGAAGTGATTGAGGAAGGACGGAGAGGGAGTGGGCTGACTCCTTATAGCAGATGAAATGTAATATGTCTTATTTGTATAATAAATCAGTGGTGTCATGAAGGAGTCAGAGGGAAGCATAGTGGCGGTGGTCTCATTATTTAGATGTTGTCAGAACTCAATCTCTTTATCTGACCCAGTCAACTACCCTCTTTTTCACAAGATAAGCGTGGTGATTGAGAGAAAAAAAAAAAACTCTGTAGTTTGCATATTTCTGTTTTAACCTTCCACACTCACGTTTATGTTTTCTTTATCTGTCTGCCTGTCTCATTCTGTCTCACTCCCTCACGAGAGAGGAGAGAGCCGCTTCCTTGAGCTATTAATAGAGGAGATTTGATAATTAATGAAAATGAAAGCCTTTGGGCCTGGCTGGCTTTGACACACACACACACGTTTACCTAGCTATCTAAATGATGACTTATCCTTGACTTCCATAGTTTTTAAATTGCCGATCTCTTACTAATCCTAGGGTTAAATATAGTATTAAATGACTATATCCTAACAGCAAAGTTATGTTTAAAAATATATATTATTTGCTTTATTTAATATTTGTTTAGCTAATAATTAAATAACCCATTTGTCCCCAAAGTAATTTTTACAAAAGGTATAAAAAAACAATATTATAATTTTATAAATATAATGTGTAATATATTTTAAAATTGAATTACAAATTAAATTATTCAAATAAATTATCATAAATACGTCCGTGTAAATGTGTTTTAATTGGTTTGTATGTTGTCTGACCAACTCTTGCACTACATTTGAAGTTTGAAGATTTTTTTTCTTTATTTAAAAAAAACAACCTCTTCTGTTGGTTTTACAGTGAGCATTTCTTAAACATGCCTTTATTATGCGTCAGGAGAAAACATCCTGTAATTAATTGTTTGCTCGAAATGATCTCTTTCACAAATGCGAAGTGTACAGGCAGGCACATGAAGACAACATTCTTCACGATAGGTAAACAGGCAAATGCTCTCTCTCTCGTTCTCTCTTTCTGAGAAGTAACTAGGCTCTCTCCACTCCTCCCTCCTGTGTTGTGGAGCATGCTGTGCGCACTCAATGTGCCTGGGGGTGAATGGAGGGCTTTTTGCTGCACGAACATGATCACCCATCTCTGATTATACATCAATACCTTTATCCCTGGGATAATTTATGCACTTACAAAACACAAAGCTTTATCTGAACCAACCACTGGGGAAGGTGGAGGCAAATAATGTGCTATTACTTTCCTGTTAGATTTGTTAAGAGGAGAGAGAGAGAGAAAGGCAGCATGCAGGGGCCGAAACAATAAGATATTTTCCTGTTTTATAAACGCCTTATTCATATTCAAATTATTATTATTAAATTGAATATGGTTCATATTTGTATGGGTATTTATTCGTTGGATATTTTGATATCCAAGATATTCTAGAGAAAAACACTCCTTTAAGTCTTTGCATATGATGAAGAAACGAGTGGCTGTTGGGCAAATGGAAGCGCTTACCAAAAACAACAGTGAGCGGAGAATCTCCAACAGTATGCATTTTTAATAGGGGAATGTGGATATGTTGAGTGTGGTATTAGTTCAGTGGCTGCGAGTGGGCTGGTGTGAAGCTCATTTGTACTCCCGGCCCCGTTTCTCCGCCAGCCCCCCATGCTGCCTGCTAATTGGCAGGAGACTGGGAGCTTCCTGCTGCGTGTTCGCCATTTTTCCCCTCACTCTACCACCCCACCAGCTCTTTTTGCCAGCTTTCCCCTTCGAACTGAGTAATTAACCCACAGCTAATTAACCACTTCTAATTACACGAGGAGCCTGTTTCTTTTGCACTCACCAAAAGTGATGAGACACTTTGCCGGCGCGCGGATTCCCCTTCAGCTGCCTTCGAAACCGCTCCAGATTTCATCGGCTGAATAAATGCCACTAAAGGCAGCCTGACGTTGCATCACACGCCTTGTCAGGAAAACATTTTTATGCTCCCTTTGTTTTGCTACATTGATTGCGTTTACAGATCTTATGCTGTTACCCGAGAGCGAAAATGATCACCAAGGTTCAGTTTCAGCGCCTAGAACAGAGAACGCTATTGATACCTCGGAATCAATTCGTTTGTGTTCAGGCCAGAGACCAATTAGTAACAGATGAGTTTGCAGATGTTTTACTGTTACATTAAGTCACAGAGGAGCACCTCCTATTTCCACAACCAACATAATCTATGAACCAGTGCCAGCGTGCAGGTAGAGCACTCCGGCCTGACACACTAATGGCTGTGGCTTTGGGATGAGATGCATGCTGGGAAACGGCATTTAGTTCCGTTTTCAGCGCTGTGTTGGCAGTACAGCTGTGCGCAGTAGCAGCAAATAGCTGTGCTCTCATCTCTTACCCACAGCCAAGCTGTACTGATCTCTCTCTCTCTCTCTATCGCTTTTCCTCCCTCTCTCCACAGCCTCAGTCTCATCACAGCCACTGCTATTTCTGTTGCACAGACTGATAGCTTGAACTAAAGATCATTGATTTTACGGGAAGCTGTGTTTACAGCCAGAGTGCCATCGACCTGAGGTGACTTTTTGCCTTCTGATGCAGCAACTCCTCTGAAGTGTCGCTGTGTCTACATTAAACGTCCAGGACAAGGAAGAGAAGTGGAGGAATTTTTCAGTTTACCTTTGCTCACTAATAAAGCTGAAATTGAATAAATGCTGACTGAAAATACCCAGTGTGGAACTTCTGCAGAAGTGCTTTTGAATTATACCAGTCATGGCATTCAATCACTGATGTCACTATTAATCATTTAGCAAATGAGACACTTTATTTTTGTTGAGGTTATTTTTGTGTTATTATTATTACTTTTTATTCAATTGACATTATTTTTTAATAAATCCCTATACAACAACAAATGCAGGGTTAATTATTTGTGGTGCGTACGTGTTTTTCAACCTCTACCCCTTTCTTGGCCAGAAATATGATGCATTATCATATTATTATATTTATTATATCCTTTATTATACAGTAATTCACTTTAAACAAACAACCAACAAATAATATTTATAATATTTATTATTTGTTTAATGAATAACTATATTTACTTTGATTATAAAAACTTTAAATAACTAGATTTTGATTTATTTGCTTTGATTGGCTGAGACATGATGGGAGGAGAATGTTACATTTATAAAAAAAAAAATAGGAGTAAATGGCTCTGCTGCAGAACCTACTTAATCTACATCATTGTCCTTATATATGAGTTCAGCACATGAATGAGTTATAACTACACGTGTCATCCACATATTGACACAATATTTTGAGAGCGCTGATATTTTTTTAAAACTGAAATTTCTGTAATGTTACAATACATTACAGTGCCTTTACTAAAGAAGAATTGTGTACTTGACACCTGAACTTAGCATTAAGATTGGCAATACAGTAGTGGGGTGAACAGTTTCCTACATATATTTGCAATTCAATTGGCCATACTTCAAAGATTAAGCCTTCTCACCTAGCTTTAATGAATACATCCCCTTTTGCAAAATCAGAGGGCCCTCCCTGCTTTATCAATAGGAACCTTCCCTTCCCATATCTTCCTGTAACTTGCCTAGCATTTATGCCATTGATTTTTCAATAAGCGCCCTAACCCTGTAGTGGCCAGCCTGTGTGATGGCTAGATCTGGCGGGAAATGGGAAAATAAAAGCAAGGCCTGCTGCAGACCACAGGGAGGTGATGATGAAGCCTTTTTTTCCCACTAATATTCTCTGGAAGGATACGTTCTTTATGTATTGAGGGGTGCTGGGTGTGGGGCGTGAGGGTCAGGCCGCACCCCATGGCCGTTCTCAGCTGGGGCAGAGCAGGAGTTAATTCCCCAGGAGAGGGTAGGGAGCACTGGGCCTCTGGAGGCCTGTCCCCTGGGCAGGTGATTGTGCGTCCGTATAATCAGATGGCTCCTTAGCTTTTAATTCCCTTCTTGCTTAGCCAGTAAATCCCACCAAATGAAAGGACCCATAAATAAAAACTTATCTCATTTTCTATCCCCTCTAAATGACAACCAGACCAGCTTCTAACAGCTTTCTTTATGTACTGTGCTTTTTTTAATCGTTAAAAACCTTATCTGCTTTGTTTGGCTGATTAAAAGGGAATGTTTTCTATTCTGCCTAATTTGAGTTGAGACGAGTTTCTATGTGCCTCTGAGAAACCCTTAAAGTCCTGCCTCATGCCTTAATAGAGCAGACTGTTTAATGAAGATGATGCCTTCATAACAGAATGTATAGGATATCAAAAAAAAAAAAAAAAAGATTGTATACATATTTTTATGGTGTGTTTGACTGCTCTGCTGTGACATTGCATATTTTAGCCAAAGGCTCATTTACAGGGTGAGAAGAAAGCTTAATACTAATTTTCTGTTGTTAACTGAGTATGTGTCTGCTTGTCTGTCTGAGCCTTAGTTAGTTCAAACAGGTGTTGCTTCGGAAGCAAACCTTGAGCGGACAAACTACATTATATCTTCCCGCCCATCTGCGACTGGCAGACTCCAGACAATCCTATTGCACATCAGTAACCAATGCAGGTTATTGAATTAGACCATCTCCCATTTTAAAGGGCAATCCTGTTTTCTGTAAGCAGCAGACGCGCCCAGACGGCTTGGGCCTCCACTCTCTAGCACTGTTTAATTCTTTAAAGGAAGCCATCTCATTTGCGTTAAATGAAAAGCGTATCATGGCAGATTTTCAGGAATGACCATTTGTGAGTCATAATCTTTAAGCTGTTTATGTTTAACAGTTTAAGTAGTTCTCTACTCCATCTATTACATACAACCCCATAATGCTGCAGCAGCATTGAGTTTATTTGTGGACTCCTCCTGTCAGAATTTAAGCTTATTGTTGTTGATTGACTTAATTCTTTTGTACTGGAATGATGGAGAAGCACTTTAACTTGGCATTAACCATTTACAACTCTCAGAGTATTTAATCTTTATGTTTTAGTCGATAATAACCTCATTATTTATATTGGGTGTTTGTTTAATTAGACGAAAAACACATTATTGTTCTGTTTCATGTTTCATTATTGTTAAAATGATATGGAATTAAACCACCGCAATTAACTTGCATATATATGGGCATTGTTTGCAGGCTGTGCATGCACACATTGTGATTTTGATGGGTGGGGGAGGGGTGGGTGGCTCTGTGTTGGAGTTGAGGGGTGTTGAATTTTCATCAGACATTCATGAAGAGGGAATCAAACATTATCAATCTCCCCAGCCAAACGCTCTCATGTTAATACATTAGGTGGGGGTGGGCCAACAGACACAGTGTCTGATCACTTCTAAAATTTGCATCCCTAAGTAAATAAGTAAATAAATCAAGTACAGGCAGTGAATGTGCTAATCAGGCAGGACGCGGTGGTTAGCGTGCTGCCGGGAAACTTTGCTCATGTAATATTCAGCAATAGGGGGTGAAAGGGCAGGCCAGAGTTATTGGTTTCAGTCCGGTTGCCCCCTTTAATCAATGCTGCCTGCATCCCTTTATTAAAATTATTAGCTCAGCAGTATCTCTCGCTATCATTTTATCTCCTTTATCGCCTGCTTGAAATTGTGGCGTGCTCATGGCTCTTTCCTTGCTCGGGGCAGCACTACCCTCAGAAAGTTCAGCTCCCATTTATTATTTCAGAGGCAGAGGAGGGTTTGAAACCAGGCTAAGCGTGGAAGTTATTGGATACTAGATTTATATACTTCATTTGGAGTACCTACATTGCTGCTATATTTAAGGCTTAAAAAATAATATAAACCAATCTTTATTTGTATGTTGTTCATGTTTTTTATACACAAGTAAGTGCTTGCTGTAAAAATCATATACACATCAACTAAATGCATCTTATTCCCATGTTCTATTCATGCAGTGTTCTGTGTGTGGGATCTCTATAATGGAGGTCCTAAAACAGCGTGGCTAATATATTTTTGTAACCTTCAGTTCTTTCTGTGGGTGTGAGATGGATCATGTGCTGATGGCGGGTTTCACTGTGTCTAATTAGCAGCACAATGGAGCTTTTTTATCCATTAAGTTATTCTGTTACTGTGTTTCTCAGACCCAACGTTAATTAAAAAAAAGAAGAAAAAAAATGTATGCAGGATTTAGAACATAGCAGACTCTGGGTGTTGTGTGTAAGGTCTAGATAAAAGATGGTAACTGGCTGATATGACAGGATAAAGCATTTGAGCTGCCTTATTAGTGCTTGTCTGAGGTATTGTTTAAGTACCTAATCTAACCTAATGAGCACTCTCTCATTTTCCACCATTATATCTCACACTTTTGTTTCTCATCTAATCTACTATACTGCTCCCCACTCTCTATCACTCTATATATATGTACATTGCTTCACCATTTATCAAGATGCTTCTTATGGCTCTTTAAATGTTCAGCATCGCAGGACTGAAAATTAGCTTGCATAGAAACAATGAAAGGAAAACATTAAAGGTGTCTATTATGTACTTTTTTACTTTCTGAGACATTATATGTTTCAAGCAGTGGGTTAATCCTGTTTCTTTTTCTCTTTTCTCATCAGGCCTGGATGCGATGAACGCCTCATGTAGGCATCAGCATGGAAAGCTGTGAGTCTCCCGTGGTTTCTGGGACAGACGATGGGCTTGGCTCCTCCGCCAGCTCCCAGCAGCAGCACCATCCACAACCCTGGAACGATCACCCTAACGCACAGGTCTCACCATTCAACCAGCCCCCTTCCTTGGAGCCCCTGTCTCTCTCTGCATCCCACTCAGCCCAGCTACTTAATCCCAGTACACCCTGCGAGGCTGTGAGAGAGCAGCAAAAGCAAAAACAGGCTCCCAGCGATAACTCCACTACCAGACGGCTGCACCCCAAAAGAGAGGGCTTAGAGGAGGAACAGGAGGGAGTAAGCTGTGAAGAGGAGGACGAAGATTTGGAAGACTTGGATGAAATGGAGATTGACAGCTGTTTTCCTAGTCTGCAGCCCTTCCCTGGTGTACCTATGGTGCCAAGTGGAGGGGGTATGCCCATGCTCATGCGGCAACAGCCCTCCCATCGGAGGGGAGCCACAGAGAGTGGGAGTGAAGAAGGAGAGGAAGAGGAGGAAGAGGAGAGTAGTGATGTGGAAAACCTGGCTGGAGAGATAGTATACCAGCCTGATGGCTCTGCCTACATTGTGGAAAGTCTCAGCCAGCTGATCCAAAGCGATGGGAGCATGGAACCAGGCCTGCTCCCCTCAAACTCTCTCCCTAGTGGGGGAAAGACAGGGGAGGCAGCTGGGACCTCTTCTTCAGTGTACCCTCAGATCATCAACACGTTCCATATAGCCTCGTCTTTCGGAAAATGGTTCGGCTCCTCAGACCAAGGTTTCCCCAATACCTCAACCCTGGCAGGCCTCAGTCCTGTCCTGCACAGTTTCCGCGTCTTTGATGTGCGGCACAAAAGCAACAAAGATTACCTGAACAGCGATGGGTCTGCCAAGAAGTCCTGTGTATCCAAAGATGTTCCCAACAACGTGGATTTCTCCAAATTTGACGGCCTGGCCCTTTATGGCAAAGGCAAGCCCATCCTCATGTGTTTCCTCTGCAAGTTGTCTTTTGGCTACGCACGCTCCTTTGTCACTCATGCGGTCCATGACCATCGCATGACCCTGTGTGAGGATGAGCGCAGGCTTTTAGGCGACAAGCATGCATCAGCCATTATACAGGGCATCGGGAAAGACAAAGAACCACTTGTTAGCTTCCTAGAACCAAAAAATAAGAACTCTCCTCCACCGCCTACCCTGGTACCCATAAATTCAGGCCAGAGCTTCTATGGCACGTTCAGTGGGGTTCATTTAGAAGGGGGCAGCAGTAGTGAAGGAGGTGAGAGCCTCCTCAACAAAGACTCTGACTCGGGTCTCCAGCAACAAGCCCTCCTCACATTGGGGGGCCTTGGCAGCCCCAAACCATCCTCCCTTACGTCAACCCCAGGCCCAGCCAAAGACTCCAATACTCTGTCCAAGCCACAGGGTAGGAGAACAGAGGGGTCTGTGGGGAAAGAGGGGACTCATAGAAGGGGGCATGGGGATGCAGAAACCTGTGAAAGAAAGGCTCTCCTTCACAGTGAGGAGATGGCCTCAGAGGAAGAGGATGAACTTCTTTTAGAAGAAGAAGATGAAGAGATAGAGGATGAAGGCACTGTGGTGGCCTGTAGTGGAAGTAGCAGCAGCGGTGGCGGATTTGTGGGGGAACCGGCTGTCTCAAACCAAAGCATTTCCAAATCTCCTTTATTAATGCCTAGTAGCGCTCTCCAGCCTTCTGCTTGTCTCTCTGCAGCCAGCCCTGCACTTAGCAGCAAAGCCTCGGCTTCCATGTCATCCTCTTCTGTCAGAGGGTCAGAGGATGGGATGGCTGCAGACGGTGGAGGGAGGACCTCAGAACTCCCTCTGAGCTTTAACTGCCAGGGGTCTACAGTCCCCTCGGCAATGGCGGCAGTCGCCGGCAGAGGGGGTGAGGAGGATGGGGCTGCATGCTCCACTACAAGCACGTCCTCCCCTTTAGCCTCCAATGCTGCTGCTGAGGAAAGTGCCAATCGAGATAGTGCCACAGCTCCTGAACCAAATGAATGCTCAGCAGAAGGAGATGAGGACAACGGTGCCCTCCTCCACCACCACCACCACCTTCACCACCATCACCACCCACACCCTTCGCCCAATGCCCACACACACCTCCATCACACAGCTGCTTGTGACATGTCAGGACTGAGTGAATGCACCCAGAACCATGGGGCTGGGGGCAGTGGAGGGAGTGGGGTGGAGTGCCCAAAGTGTGATACTGTCCTAGGGTCCTCTCGCTCATTGGGTGGCCATATGACCATGATGCACTCGCGAAATTCGTGCAAGACACTGAAGTGTCCAAAGTGCAACTGGCACTACAAATACCAGCAGACCTTGGAGGCCCACATGAAGGAGAAACACCCTGACTCTGGAGGCTCTTGTATGTACTGCAGCAGTGGGCAAAGTCACCCCCGTCTTGCCCGTGGGGAGAGCTACACTTGTGGCTACAAGCCTTTCCGCTGTGAGGTTTGCAACTATTCCACTACCACCAAAGGCAACCTAAGCATCCATATGCAGTCTGACAAGCATCTTAACAACATGCAGACGTTACAAAATGGAGGAACTATTCCAACCGGTGAACAGGTGTATGGGCATGCGCCAGGTGGGGTGGTACCTGTCTCTTCTGCTACCCAGGCCAGCAGCCATCATCCTAGTCACCACCATCATCCAGCCCAGTCCTCCACCCACATGGCAGGGCCCTGTGGTGCCCCTTCACCTACCAAGCCAAAAAGCAAGCCCACCTGGCGGTGTGAAGTGTGTGACTATGAGACAAATGTAGCACGTAACCTGCGCATCCACATGACAAGTGAGAAACACATGCACAACATGATGCTGCTTCAGCAGAACATGACCCAAATGCAGCATGGCCGGCTTGGTCTAGGGGCCATGCCTTCACCTTCAGAGGCTGAGCTGTACCAATACTACTTGACCCAAAACATGAGCCTGCCACCAGGCCTTAAGATGGAGCCCTCTGGAGCAGATGCCCAGTTCTTGCTTGGCGGTTTTCATCTGGACCCCAACATGGCAGCTCTGGCCCCAGCACTAGGTGAGTTTAATGAGTTACAATTAACACATTGCAGTTCATGTGGGATCAATGGGACCACTGTCTCTGTTTTTAACTATTTATCTGTAATTTTTTGCACACAAATAAGAGCATTTCCTGTATACTTGGCTTACAATTGAAACTATTAAAAATGTATCTTATATGGGTGAACATTTTCTTTTTCGGTTATATTTCTATTTCATTCCCGCATGTAGAATTTGTAAACTCACTCTTGCTACATTTTTATCTCCACCTATACTAACACACAGCTACAAACACTTTATTTCCCCAAGCTGACAGCTCTCTGTCTTTGCCTGTTGCCTTCAGGCACACCTTCCTTGTTTAACATGCACTCACTCTCTGAAACAACTGTTAAAAAGGTGTGTGAGGGAAGCTAAGAGAAAAAAACAAAGAAGAGTCACAAATAAGGCTGTTTTTTTTATTTGAAGGACAGCAAGTGTCAGTATGCAGAGAGATAGGGGCGACTCAGCCAATAGTGTAGAAAACAAATTGTATGTGGTGGGAAAGAGGTCATTATGCTTTATGAATGGTTCGCTCTTCCGTTTTTAACTAACATGAGTAACGTCACTGAGGTGAAATATTTAACCTGTTGTAAAGCATAATGAAAAAGTCAATCGCAGCATTTTCAGTACAATATGTAGCTTTCTTGAGATAAAGGCATGACACAGACATAATGATAAGTCTAATGCCCGAAACAAGAAAAATTGTGTTTGTGTAAAGGCTGACACATTACAACATTTATAAAAGAATAATAATAAAAATATCTTAGATGTATGAGAATGCGGTTTTAATGTATTCAAGTTAGTGTATCCTAGCCTTGCTGGCACACAGAGAAAAATAGCAAGTGGGAAAGACAGGCACACACATATTCCTAACACTCAAGCTTCAGTTTATTTTTCGCATCCTCTGTGTCATTCTATCTGGGTCACTTTCGCTGGGAAATTCCCCCTTTTGCTGCCCCTGTGTTTCTCGTGAAAGATAGTGTGACGGAGTAGACTTGGGCCGAGGGAGTGTTCCTCATGGCCCTGTCCTCTAGGCTCCTAATAAAATCACGGTTTTCATGTCAATGCTATACAGCTACCACTGCATCCCGACTCGTCGTTTTTTCCTGCTTTTGTAATTGCAGCTATATACTTTACCATAGTAAAAAAAGGGGAAGTAAAAGGGCCTAGTGAGGGTAATTCAGCAGCATAGTGGAGAATTTGGCATTCCAGCTACAAGCCCACAATTTGCACAGACTTGTTTCAAACTGTTGCCAGTTCAAAGACACAAACAGGAATCGATTGCCATGACTAATAGTTTTTATTTATTTATTTTTTTATCCTCCCTCTGCTAGCCATTTGTTTGGTTTTCCAGTGAGGGAATGTTCAATTAACATTTTACAGGGAAGAAATGACAGGACATAAGAAATGACAGAACATTATGAAATGTTCATTTCATAAACAATCTGGAATGTTCAGTGCACTTTCATTTATTTAAAATATTTAGATTTGTGCATAGAAGTGACAAATTACATCTCTGGACTCTGGTCATCATAATATAAGTTCTTTTTTTCTTCTTTTTTTTAGAACTTGTAAATCCTTTTAGATTAACGTTAACAGTGTTCTCCTAAACATTTTCCCTCTCTACTCAAACATTGATATTGATTGACACAAGCAAAATATTCAAAATATTACAAGTTCATTACAAGACATTCTTAAGAGATTATGAATGCTGAACATAATTTACTGATTTACAGGTGTTTACATGAGGTTTATGGAAAGAAATGAAAATGACTTTCATTGTCAGAGGTCTCTCTGTCCCTGCATTAAAAGCTGAAGGTAATGGTGAAATGAGCAGGCTGTATGCTGCCCCAATAAATAAAAGGAGCTGCTGGAATTCATTTAGTGTAAAGCCATACTGGTTCAGCGGGTGCGCTCAGTCTGGGCAGTGACAGATTGAAGATCAGCGAACTGAGGAAACAGCTTCTATGCATCTCTTGTCTCCAAATCTCAGCCTCTAGCCTCTTCCCCAAGCTGTTCTCAGATGCCTTGTGCTTCTGTTTTTGAATATCTAATTTCTTTGGCTCCTACACATTCTTTTCATTCCTTAAAAATACATGAATACATACATTTGCAGATGCTCCGAGCAGGAGGGTGTTTGCATTGATTCCCAATCAGAGGTGAAAGAACCAGTTCAACAAGGAATATCTAATTTTTATATTATTATTTTTTTGAAAAAAAAAAAAAACCTGTAGTTGATTTACAGTAATGTGTACTGGGAACTCTTTAGATCGCCAGTAATGATTGAATAACTTTATTTTTTGAGCCTCTCCTCACAGCCTCTGGAGTTGATTTAATGGCAGGGATATGAAAGTGCAGGACTGTGTAAATCCACACCTCCACTCTCTCTTTTCTTACTCTTTCTCTGAGCTCATAGGAAAGGATAATCTTGATTTAATAAAATTATGTAATTAAATACACACATGTACATTATCCTAGAAAGAAAATCCACTTTGACAGGAAAGACAAACATGACTCTTTGTTAAAAGGCTACATTATGTACCTTGTCCCTCTTTCCCAGGACATTCTTGTATCTTGAGGAAGTTTAAATGAGTGGAGGAAATCAACACAGGGAAAATGCCAGACCCTCACTGTTACCTTGTGGCTGTTCACTGATCACTTTTTGTATCTTCTACTTTCAGTTGGAGGGGACATTGCCATGGATGTACGCCTTGGTGGAGGACAGCTGGTCTCAGAGGAACTGATGACTTTGGGTGAAAGCCTATCCCAGACCAGCGACCCCTCCCTCAAACTCTTCCAATGTGCTGTGTGCAACCGCTTCACTACCGACAACCTGGAGATACTGGGCCTGCACATGAGCGCCGAGCGCTCACTGCCAGAGGAGGAGTGGAGAGCGGTGGTGGGCGACTCACACCAGTGCAAGCTGTGCCACTACACCACGCAGCTCAAGGCCAACTTCCAGCTGCACTGCAAGACTGACAAGCATGTACAGAAGTACCAGCTGGTGGCACACATCAAAGAGGGTGGCAAGGGCAATGAGTGGCGCCTCAAGTGCGTGGCCATTGGCAACCCTGTGCACCTCAAATGTAATGCCTGCGACTACTACACCAACAGTCTGGAAAAACTGAGGATGCACACGGTCAACTCCCGCCATGAGGCCAGTCTCAAACTGTACAAGGTGAGTGACTCTAGTAGTCCTATACTAACCAAGCACCATGCTTACAAGTTTCAAGTCATGTTTCTGTCTATGCTGAATGCAAAAATGCTGTTCAAAACTGCAATCTCAAAAAAAAAAAAAAAAAAAAAAAAAAAATGGTTCCAATAAGATTTCACTGTGGGTGGAGCTACCCAGTACAACACAACAACAAAATGCCTCTTAGCTTGTTGTGGGAGGTTAGGACAGAAACTCTGATCAACATGGAAGAGGGTAGCATCTTTCTGGTTAGGACACAATGTTACACTATCCACAGGTTTTAAACACCTCTAGTCTACTGTACGACTGAATCGACCAGCACTCTCCGTCTCTACCGTCGACTATGAGTGATGGCCCAGTGCAGTATATTAAGGCCTAATGCGCATGCAATGAAGAGGGGAGAACAGGGGCACTTAGAGGGAGGGAGGAACATGGCAGGTCAGTAGGGTGGGGAGAAGGGCAGCTGATGAAATTGCTGGAAGAGAGGATGAAGAAGTGTGAAGAGACAGAGGTTTGGTGCTAATACCGTTCGGAGTGGGAAGGGCAGAATCGCTCTCGACAGCCGTATTGATTTTCGCCGGACTTGGAGCTTCACCTTCTACACTAATCATTCCATAATAGCCCATGGATGAACACTCTCTGAACAAATGGCCATAAATCTAACAGGCCTGATTCCATTTAGGCACCTATCCTGTGTGTCTAGGAGCCCAGCTCAGGCTGTGTTTAACCTAGACTGGCACGACTGCACACAGGGACTTCTCTCCTTAATTCTTCCTTTCTTTCTATCTCTTGCTCTCACATGCTCAATTGGATACTGAATCACGTTCCACCCATTTTAGCAGCATATCACTGCCCAAACTTACTTGACCTTTATTTACTCTCCTTTATCAAGTGTTATACCTTTGGACAGTGAACAAAAATATCAAAAATTGTATTCAGGGAACGTCTTTAAAGAAAACAGTGAATCAGAATATTCAAAAAGAAAACAAAATGTAGGGTGGGACATCATTGCCTATTAACCTTACCAAACGCAGCCTAAAACAATTACCTAAGCGACACCACCTTAGTGAAGACAGCTGAAAAGAAAAGTGATTTCAGAGGCAGAGTCATGTTATGATATTTTGATATACAATACCTAGACTAGGTCCAGTTTACCATTGACTTCATTGCAAGTTTCCTGTTTGTAAACCCTTTACAGCCAGAGATATTCTAGCATTGTCAAGATTTGCCCTGGGCTGAGGGACTCTTGGTCAGCTGTTTCCCTGAAAAACTAGTTTGTAATGGTAATTAAGGGAAGGCCAAAAAACAGCTTCCTCTGCATCTGGAGATGAAAGCAGACAAGCCAGAGCTGAGATTGTCTGCCATACTCAAGCTGGGACAAGCACTGAGCATATTTACAAATACCACAATGATTCAAATATGCAACACAAGACTCCTGACGTGCTTGGCTGACCTGTGGAGGCATTGCTGTAGTCAGGGGCCTCATGTAGCTCCAAGCAGGATTTGAGACCAAGGGAAACAGGTTGAGTTTTAGCCTCAATGGTAAGCAATAGCAGACAAATATCTTATCTAGCCACTGACTGCAATTCATTGTGATGTATGGAGCTGTTTCTCTGGGAAATTCCTATACTCACCTCATACGTAGCATAATTAAGTCTACTGTTAGCACCAAAATGCTTTAGAAGCACCATAATATTCCTTCCGCTACCGGTGCTCCCTTTAAAGATGGAGAGCTAGCGGAGAAGAGACTAGTCCACCTAACTGCAAATGTTCAATACTCTGTGGCAGATTAGAAATGTTTGACACATCCAAGCATGATAATTTGTAAGCTGTAAGCTGCTTAAAATGGTTCCTCAGCCCTAAAAGCCTCACTTATCCAAACAGAGGAAGAGAGAACAGAGTTGACTGACAACAGCATCAGCCTTGTAAGCAAGCAGCTTCCGTCAGTGGCGACAGGCCTACCCGCAAACTAAGACATTCACAGTTTGAGTTATAGCTGTATTTCATGACATACAAATGTGATTAGAGGACGATAAGCACATGTTGCTGCTGAGGTCTTGCTGTAGCATTGGTTTCTAACCCCAGAATGTCACAGGCTTCACTTTGCAGTGAATTTATAGCCCTGATAGACATACTGACTGCCTGACATCAACAGTATAATTTGCTAGCTCAGCTAAGCTGACTGTACAAGTAGTAACCCCAACCCCCCCGCACGCACACACACACACACACACAAAGAAATATGATACAAAATGCAAAAATTTTCGACCTCCCGCTGGGAGAAAAATAAATTATCAAGTCAGCATAAACAGGCCCTAAGATGTGGTAGATCCTTGGGACACTTTGCCCAAATCAAACTGGTTTGCATTAAACAGGCCCTTTGTGTGCACAGCTCCGTAAATTGGAGCCTGTAATTACTGGAATTAAAAAGGAAGGTTTAAACTGAAGGCTAAGCTGGATGGGATAATTTGAGAGTCTGTGGTATGCGGCACATATTAGGGCTTTCTAAAAATACACCTTCCCCCACCACCCCACGGATTGGAATGTTCCGAAAGCCTTTGGAAGGCTTGGGAGAATTGTCTTAACCGCATGGACCACTGCACAGCAGGGGTGATGCTTCCCGACTTTGGTGTCTGTGGTACTGGTCTGAGTTACTGGTTTCAGACACACCCATCAGTCAGTCTTGCGCTCATCTCAGATGAACTTTTACCTTCCACTGTTCCCTCCAAGTTCCCAGTCGCTGGCTGCTTTGTAGTGGTGAGAATGATGTCATGATGGTCACTCATAAGCATTTGCAGATGGGCCATACTAGTGCTGCACGATTAATCATATCGCTATCGCAATCGCGATGTCAAGCCTATGCGATTATATGACGCAAAATGCTGCGATTTTATTAAATAAATAAATGTATGTGTGGACATGACAACCCATTCTCTCTGAGAGCTGTTTGCCCATTTTCTACAGCGCTAATAAAAAGAAGACCAGTCAGTTTCAGTTTAGGCAGTGGCACGTGTGGCGCATATGGTCAATACTTTTTCCGACAGCGCGAGAACAGGTGAAGATGGATGCCGAGCAGACGGACTCTGAACAGGTTAGGGTTAGGGCAGGTTACTTTTGATATGAAACAAATCATCAGCTCTCAGATTCTGTCGATTTTATTACGAAATTCAAACAATAGCGTTTTGGCGCTTGTAAATGTGACGTGACAGATCGTGGTCGTGAACCGAACATCTCTTACTCTTTACTTGTTAATAGTAAATAAACACGAATGAACAATAGGTGTGTTGAAAGATACAGTACAACTTACCGAAATGTTTATGCCTCGTACATAATATCGATCAATCAGTGTTTTTCAACCGCGGAAAGAGGTCAATAAAACAGCTGGAGAACAATAGGCTATGTCACATAACGTTACATTTACCTCAGGAAAGCCATTTAATAGCACGTTAGTTGGCTAGAGAAATTATGTATAGAGAGGAGTATTTTGTTAAATATGTGCACTATATTAAATATTTATTATATTTTAACTTATATCATTAAAATATTGTAACGTTGTTATTATAGCCTAGTAAAAACCTAATTATATTTCATTTGAGTTGTTATTTTTAACCTTTAATAATAATACCAGCTGACAGGGCTCTCTGTATGTTTTTACAGCATTAGGTGAGTTTTTTTTTTTTCTTGAGAAAAATTAACATGTATCTACTGTACCTAATATTTATCCAAATGATTCGATATCGAATCAAGATCGGAATCAAATCACAAGATCAAGCAATAATAAAAACAGTAGCCTACCAGTCATTGTACCATGTAAACATTGTAACATATTGTCACTAAACTTAACAAAATTCAGTTTAGTTACCAAATGTTTTGACAATTACAATGTCCCTGTTTGTCTGGACAGAATGTTCAAAATATCTTATTTTCATGAGCATGAGAAATACACATTTCAGCATCATCACTAATCTGTGTGTGCATTTTCCTTGAGAACTAAGCAAGTTGACTCATGAAACCATTTGTTTATTATATCGCATATCGCAATCGCATTAATGACCTCAATAATCGCAATATGACATTTTCCCCAAATCGTGCAGCCCTAGGCCATACAACTATACCCAGGTCATCACAAAGCTTAGGCTTCTCAAGTTCTTAATTGTTGGTGGAACTTGCTATTTGCAAAATCAGAGATAGTTGCCACACATAGTTAATCTATGTATATTAAAGTGAATTTTAAATCAAGAGACCCCAATTGCTTTCTCAGTACACATTCCAGATTTCATTGTGCACATTTGATCTGTGCACATTATTCCAATTAAAAAAAATTCTTTATAATCTTTCATCAAAATGTAATAACTTACTCTGCCTCTGAAGCGACTTTTCCTTTTTGGCTAACATTACCGATCCCTCTTATTTTTCAGTCCGACTCCTCCAACCACCTGTCATAAAGACACTTTTCATCCCTGACAGTTACATTTTGTGCTCATTTGATTTCACTTAGAAATACAGTACATCGTTACAGAAGTACAATGACTTGTGAATGCCATTTCATGATGATTTTAAGGGTGCGTATACTCCATGATTACTCATGTCTCGTCCTTCAATTTTCTCTAGCACCACTTTTATATACACAAGTATACACCACTACCTTGAAGTGTAGAGGACACATTCACTCGATATTTGAGATCTTGTTCATGCTGAGCAAGCATGTCTCAGGTGCTGGGCTGCACTCATGTCAGTCTTGAGTTGGAGACTTGGTTCTCCGCTCCAGACAGGATGGAGAGAGGCAGGTCTTCCAGGCAGGCCTATCAAGCAAAGAGGAGGAGCTTCAGGCTGGCTACCTTCCTTGTCTCAGGGGCCGGTACAATCTGGGGTAATTGAGATTGATTGGATGTTATTTTTCCTCTTGCAAATGTAGTCCATTAGCTTGGCACATGCATAATCAGTTTAGAGCACAGTTAACTGAATGTAATCATGTTCTTCGGTGTCTGCTCGCACAAAATCCACTCCAGATGCCGCTTGGCCGTGGAAAGAGAGGAAGAAAGTGCCGTCACTATCACATGGGGAATCTTTACCCAAGAAAGGCCTCATAACATTCACCCCCACACCACCAGCACCAGTGTGCTGGTCTCGCTCCATTAAACACACAAACTATACAAACTGTGTGCTGCACACATTTACACACTCCCTGTACATGCACAGATATACACACACACATGCTCACACATTCTGTCATCTGTTCACTATAGCCCACAACTCCTACTAACAGAACCCTGTAGCACACGTTGATGTGTGTCAGCTATGCTAACAGCGCTTTGACTGCACTCCAAGCACGGCCCAGGATCCAGTACAAAACGTCTGGATTTTGGACTCTCTCTACACATTTTTCCCTTCAGTGCAACGCAACCGGATCAGCTGGGGCGTGAGGAAGGAAAATGTCTACGCTCTGGAGAAAACAAAGAAAAAACACAGTAAAATAAAACAGACAGTAATGCGTAGAAGGGGGATTAACCTTAGTAGCTATACCGAAAGGTATTAATGTGCTTCTCAGATATCGCTCCACCCTTTAAAACTGAATCCTGATCAATACGGCTTACCATCTCCATTAATAATTATTATTTATATCATGACTTATCCTCATCAGAGTAACTTACTCCAATCATCAAAAACAAATAGACTGAGAATGCCCTGGCTCCAGCAAGATTGTGTTTGTTTTTTATTATCAAATAAAAGTGCAGAGTAATTTCGAGTTAAAGTCGCAAGGGAGCATTTTACCACTATTGGTACGGCCCGTGGTTATATCTTTCATCTGTGGACAGTGAAGCTTAACCTCTATGCCAGAGCGCCACACCCAAACTCCATAAGTCCCTCCAGACATCAGTTAGAGATGAGACGGAGTGAAAGATGATGGGGGGGGAGCAGGTCTGAGAGCGATAGAGAGAGAGAGAGGCGCTCGTTTAGATGGAGATACTCTGCTAATTATCATGGCTGGCCTGTGATTGTTCAGTAATAGTGCTCAGTGGGGAAAAAAGGTTTGCTGCTGTTCCAGGAAGGGCTGAGCTTTGATTTACCGGTAGTACCACGCTAATAAAGCGCCCATTCCATATCCACAGAGCTTCTACCGAGACATTCGGACTCCCTCCAGTCAGTCCTTATCACGGATAAGCCCAGGTTTATAATTAGGAGACTCTTTTAAATTTGTATATATCATATTTATGTCTATCATAAGATCTCAATGATGTAGATCCATGTCAGCACAAGGTTGCCCATTGGGTGCTGAACTCTGCCTCACAGAAGCCAAACAGAGGCTAAGGTCCCTTTAAGACAAAAGGGCTTTTCTCCAGAAGAGGAGTCGAGTTTTGCTGAGAGAGCTGTCCGTTAGCGTGGGAGGAGCGTTATGCTGTGTGACATTGGTTTGTAGAGTAGTGGGCAGGCTTAAAGCTGTGTCTGGAAGTCTGCAGGAATTTCACAACTCCTTCAGCCCCCACCTCAGAAAAGCCAGGCGCTGACCCGTTGCACAGCTGCAGCTGATGATTATGCATGCATCTGCACCTATAAGTGTGTGTGTGTGTGTGTGTGTGTGTTCGTGCATGCATTCAATGGAGGGACCAGCAGCCAAACAGATACACATGGTAGGCCATACAGAGTTTTCATATGTTGTCCTATATTACAAAAGTTGGGAGAGAGGGACGGGGGTATATACGGATTGCGAGAGAGAGCTGAGAATCAGCTGAGAAGCTGATATTATTGTGTGGTAATAGCTGTTTGTTTTGATTTCTGCCCCCCACCCCCGCCTCTCTCTCTTTAGGCAGCCAGACAAGAGCAACTAAGCAATGCTTCTGCCACTGCTGAAGGAAGCTGTTGATCCTATTATCTGCTGCCTGATCAGCACAAACAGGGATTGGAGTCTGATGAGGGACTGGGGTGTGCACATGGATCAGAGAGTATGTTACACCACAGTAGGAAGACGCAAACTTGTGGTAGTTTGTAAGGATTATGTAGGCATAGGCAGAAATTTAAACAAACCCTAATCATTGGAACTACTCCTGCAACGTTTTAGCCACAGACAATTAAACCACAAATTGTATGGCTTGTTGAGTAGAGGTATCCTATACTTTTCTAAACAATCGGAATTAGTTATTTTCTGGCGAACAATAGCCACCCAGAACACCTTAGAAGCTAAAAACACATCTTTTCACGTCTTTGTTGTTATTGTGATTTATTCCCTCCTTCGCCTTATATTTGTGACTTACTCCGTCTACGCTTCAACCGCCTGCATGTGTCTGGCTCTTTCCTCTTGCACATCTTTCTCGACTCTTTGTCTCCCTTAAATCTAATAAACAAGGCAAATACCCATTGTGCACAAAACAAACCAGCATGGGTCACAAGCTGGTGGGTGGTCCCTCTCCGCTGCTCTCATCTTAAGGTTAAATAGCTTTAATCCAACCAGCCTGGAAAACTAAATATTTCTTCAGCCAAATCTTTCTTCTTCGTCCTTGTTTTCTCTCGATGTTTGCAACCTTTCCTTCTGTAATGCTCTTTTTAGTACGCTGAAGATCTGCGTCTTTTAAAACACTTTAAACAATGGAATAGGATAAACAATGGAAGTTACTGTAAAGTTATAACAAATAAAGTTCTTTAAAGGTAGTCACTCGCACCATCACGCTAAGTAATCTATTTTAAATTGATGAGAGGAGTTATCTTGAGTGCAATTATGCTGTCGAGCATTAAACATGTTCAGGACTGACCTGACTCCTTTTTTTATGTAGTTATTTGACATTTAGTAGATGCTGTGAAGCTATTTAAAAGTTCACTTACTACAGCCACAATCCCCCTGGAGTTAAGTGGCTTGCTCAAGGGCACAATGTTGATAGGTCTCTGCAGTTCTTGCATTCATGGATTACACCCCCGGGTTTGAACCTCTTGACTTTTACATTCTCAGTTCCCAGCCCAGATTTATTTAGCAAATGTGCCTGTTTATAACATGTCTTAATCAATGTTTTATCTCAGTAGTGCCAGCCTCAGTCTTGTACAATATATTATACAGTAGAAGCTCCTCAACCCTTCCCTCTAACCCCAACCCCTCTCTGACGTAATGAGATTGCATGTTTGCTCAGTCTTTAAAAAATACTCTTTATTAGCCTAATTTGATCAGCTTGATATATGTTTTTTAGTCAAATGTGTTTGTTAGTCAAATGTGAGTCAAATTAGTTTGAACAAATCCTTGAATGGCTTAGTCCCTGGATGGGTAAGGCCGAACCTTCTTACAGAAAGTGACCAAAGTAGCAAGTTGGCAGGTATGTTTTCTTTGATGCAGACTTTGGGTGAGCCTTAGGAAGTAAGAGAAAGTGTTGGGGAGAAAGACAGTGGGTGGTAAAGAGAGCAACAGGCAGGCTTACTGGTTCACCAGCATCAATACATCAGTGACTTAGCAACCAGATTAATGGCCTGTGAGTGACCCAGGCCGCAAGGCTCCTCTCGGTGCTTAGTGGAAGGCAGAGCGCTGGAAAACACACTGTGTTTAGCTTTGGGCTGCTGAAGAGAGTCTTGGGAGAAATAAATCCACACATGAAATGAGGCTTTGGACCTCACTGTTTTTCACTCACCCCTCATCACAGACAATGTCTCTCTTCTGAATATTCACAATGAAGTTCTGCTGAAATGAGGAAATCCACATCCTTCTAATGCTAGACAAGTTGGAGTGTTTACATGTGTGAGATCAAGGTCCACTCTACAGCAAGATAGTTCAGTGTGGAACAGATGGATGCTGGGACAAGGGTTTAGATCCTGCTGAAACCACCGCTTAGAATTTCCAGGCTGGTTTAGACTGGTTTATGACATTTAGGTTCTGGTCCAGTTTGTGCCAACAAAGTGTAACAGTTGAAGTTGGTCAGTCAGCATGCTGGTTTATGCTTGTAAGATACTGGTGCAGGTGGTAGCAATGCTGTTCAATTGGTTGTGAAATTGGTTTACCAAGATAACCTTGCTGGTTGAGCTAGTAAAAAAAAAAAGATTTAAACCTGACTTCGCCCCACTGTGATGGACATTCATTGAGGCGTCTTATGCATGGCCTAATTGCCATGCACTGGAGTCCAAGGTTAGGACTGGGAGCTATAAATCTATCAGTGTTATGAGGGCAATGTTCTCACCAGATGCAGACTACAGATTTTCATCCCTTTGTAATTAAGCAGTTCAGCCTGAGGTGTCATATGGTTTTTATTGGGGTCTCTAGAAAAAAATCATTTCACACCTTGTTTTCTCATCATGTGCTTTTATGTATGTAAATTAAAAAGCAGAGATGTGAAGTCATCAGCATCAGAAAGGGACTTATTTAGAGTTCAGTATGTTGTCCCCAAATACTCGGTTTCTTTCTTTCTTTCTTTCTTTCTTTCTTTCTTTCTTTCTTTCTTTCTTTCTTTCTTTCTTTCTTTCTTTCTTTCTTTCTTTCTTTCTTTCTTTCTTTCTTTCTTTCTTTCTTTCTTTCTTTCTTTCTCACTCTGTGTTCTAATGAAAAGAGGTTAGTGGGTAGACAGAGAATGTGAGGGCCAGAAACAGAGTGGTCAAGGAGTAGCACTTCATTTTTCAAGGTCAAACTTTCATTGCAAGTTTACAACCCTTGCATTCTCTGCTTTCAAACTCTAGTCGCCCATACAGGACTCCTAGTGTTTAAAGTGCACGGTCACAGATATGTATCCCAACATTCTCTTTGAGGCTTTCTCTTTATGAAGCTCCTCCCACTGATGAGGTGAATTCTGAGGTCAGCCTCTCAGAGGTGCCTTATTTTACTAGCTGCAGCTGCTGAAAGTAGGGGAAACACTTTTGTTCTGTTGTTAAGTGGTTTCACACATTTGTGTATCATGAAGCAGTTTTCAAACAGCAGTGCTGATTTATGAAGTGGAGATCTTGCCGCTGTGGGCGCAGAGATGGAACACAGAGACAGCAGAGGAACTCTTCAGCACACCCGCCACATTCCTCCACCCACTCCCCACAGGATCAACCGAACTCTCTCTCTCTCTCTCTCTCTCTCTTTCTTCATCCCCACAGCGTCACCACATTCAATCAACACCAGGCCTAAAATTAGGCTGCCGCAGACTTGATCGTTCGTTTGAGCGGGTTATGCCTGTCACTGTAAAAGAATTTCCTTAATTTATACTCGTTAGGTTGAAATGGTCTTGTTCTGCTAATTTGAACCAGAAAGCCTGTCTTTGCTACTGAATAAACGAGGTCTCAGGGAGACGTTATATTTTTGCCACTAGAGAAGATTACTAGATCTTGGTATGCAAATGATTATTCAAATTATTGTTATATTAAATTAAGCGCTGAGAGAAGAGAGGGAGTGCCATATTAATGAGTTATATGAAGCAGGCTTTATTAAATATTTGTTGATGTTGCAAAGGGAGCAGCATGTGTGTATTAATTCAGCACTGGCTTGTCCCAGTGGGTCCCTATATACACACATGCACATACACATGCTCACAGAATTACATTTTTGTTCTCTGTTTAGTCTGAGCTGATTTCTAGAAAACACCTTTCATTAGAGCATCACATTCAAAGTTATGAGATTCTCAGCTCTTGGTTGACCCTCAACCATTTTACATATGGATTTTTGTTACTCTGCCTGCTATGAATAGGATATGCACGTGACTTTGCCTCTACGTTCTTTCAATCTGAAATATAGCTTGTTCTCTTCCATTCCACCTTATTTCTGATGAGTTCCCTCATTTCTTTTTATGGCTTGAGGAATCTTTCAAAACGTTCAAAATTACGGCTGTAAAATTGCTGCCGTTTATTCGAAATCAGGTGAATAAAGCATGGTGTATGGAAGTGTTAGCCAAATTATTTCAAATCTCACTAGAGATATGCTGGCCCTCATATTCAGGTCATTTTTTTTAAATCATGAAAGCACAAACATGTGCCTTATCTTTCAATCGTTCAACTGTTGTGTGACATACAGGCCCTTTGAATTACTAAGGGTAGTACTACTGAGTAGATAGTGTCCTGTACTTAGTATTGTTTTTACTTGTAGAATGAAATATGAAGCAGGCTGTTTAAAATTTGAAATTTGAAATCATCGCTCTCCTTTTTACAGAGAACTCTAGTGTATTGTTCAGACACTAAAGCTTCACCTCTATGCCTGGGAAAGTTAACTTTTAAATGATTTAACATGATGAAGCCATCTCCAAAAAGTCCGGGCTTTATATACAAAAATCAAACGCAATCTGCCATCTCTGATCAGAAGCAACAGCCATCAGAGCGAGGTTACGAAGGCTGAACAGGAAAAGCCATTAACTGCCAA
Source organism: Rhinichthys klamathensis goyatoka (assembly GCF_029890125.1). Lineage (NCBI taxonomy): Eukaryota > Metazoa > Chordata > Actinopteri > Cypriniformes > Leuciscidae > Rhinichthys > Rhinichthys klamathensis. The sequence continues at coordinate 286,723 of NW_026606762.1, forward strand.
TCACTGCATCGATCTACAAGCCAGTCCACCACTACCATCACCACTGCCCCCCTTTTACTCACTTGCACTCTCAAACACTCAACAGCGTTGCATATTTGTGTCCACATTGCATGTTGTCATCAAGCTTAACAAGACATAACTCCGAATTGAACAGAATTTGTTTAAATATCTGAGTCAGAGCCCAATCATTTGTAATTCACTGTGGACTATTTCTGAAAAATGTTGGCCATCTTCATCCATTCTTTAAAAGCATTATTTTCATTCTCCCAAAATATGGCTTCTCCATCCAAACTTGAGTCTTCAAAACAATTTGAATTACAACACAACAAAGCCACACATTTCTCAAGAAACCAGGCACGTGATGCATACAGCTTTGCATCAAACCAAGACCGTGCACAGCTGCCCCCTCATCAGCACTGGTCTCTGCGTTTTTGGATCCCGACATCAGATAAAATGGGAAAACTAATAGAGTTGGCGAAGGACAAAAGAAAAAAGGCAATTGATTTTTTTCCCCCTCCTTTTTCAGTAGTGTCGTTAGGATGGAGGGTCTTTAGGAGAATATTTACCTACTTCCCAGCTTAATAGAGATGCTGTATATCAGAGGGTGATCAGGAGCAGAGGTCAGGACTGGGGGGAGCAATTAAAACCTGTGCATCTGCCAGTGCGGGCCGTCCCATTGTGTGCACTGCGGGCCGAAACAGATAGGTGTGCAGGGAGCAAGCAAAAAAGGCAATAGTTATTGAGCACAGTCTCATGTTATTTATTGAGCTTTACTGGATGAGACTCAGACCTCACCCTGCCTAGACCAAACCCACACTGAGTTAGAGAGGCTTGCAAAAAACAGACCCACCTGTCAACTTTTTGTGTGATCTTTTCAGATATCTTCCTCTATCTCCTGCATATCTAGATTTCCTCTGCCCTCCCCTGTAGTGCCTTTGACCTGTGCTTCATGACCAGCCAATAAAGCTGGACAGCGTAGTCATGATAGATGTGGCCTGGGGCCTGTGCTCTCTCACCCCACTGCTGTGGCGTCCTCGTCGACACATGAGCCGGGGGGAGGAGGAGGAGGTGGGATGGGGCGGCAAGGAAGAATAGAGGCCAGGGATATAAACCAGACTAGCCATTTTCTCCCATCCAGCTCATAAATATTTGCGTTGCTGATTTATAAACAGGCCATGCTAAGACAAGATCAAAGTTAACTGTATCGGTTATAGAAAAGCCTGGCTTCTCACAACACCGCCCCGCACACAACGCTTATACCTATTAGAGGTTAAGGCTATACATCAACAGACGTATTGGCAGGGTTTCAGATCAGCCCGCTCTCTCTGAAAGGCTAATGGTGCCCCTGCTGAGGCTGTATGGGGCTCCGGCCACAGCGCGAGAGACACATGGATTAGTTTAATTCCGCGTCTTTGTGCTAATGAAACTGCATAGCCCTGTCGAGCAACCTAGGTTGAGTGGCAGAATGCAGGTGGCGGTCAGGTTTGGAACTATGCGCTGCGATGTTATGTATAGCCACGTTCGGAAGCAGGAGCATGGACACCAGAGACAGCGTGTCCGTGAAGAGGACAGCAGACAGCTGCACGGGCTTCTCTAGCCAGCCAGCCAGGCGACCTACACAAAGGCCAAGGTGGGGGTAGGCAGTTAAGGGTCAGTACTAGCGTGGGACTGGTGATGCCGGTCCACACGGTAAACCCCTGACACCTAAACATATGTTTGCATAGACACACGGATGCGCACACACCACAGTCGTTGTGGACGAGGGGTGTCCAGGCCCGGGTCACTCACACATTAATAAGTGCGCAAGCTGGCAGATGCGGTCGGCTTGGGGAGGAGGGCTGTTTGTTGACCTCTGTGGGAGGGTTAGAGAACTCAGTAATGGTAGAGAAAGAAAACCATTCTCCATGGAGATCTCCTCCTTTTGTCCTAAAAATAGCTGAATAAATAGGGAATCCATCACCAGGACAGGGTGTGGCCCGGGTGCAAGCGCAGGGAGAACCACTGCTAAACAGCTTGTCTGAAGACATCTGAATATAAAACCAGGGTGACACACAGATAGCAAGCAGGACAAGACCCCCTTATGTAACATTCAAGTTATCTTAACTAATTTGAATGTTACTTCTCTGTACAAGAGATTATCTTGTGTACTGTAACAATACTGTGTACTTATCTGACATGTTTGCTTTGCCACAACATCATTTTTTTTTTTCAAATTAGCCCCAATCTTAACAAACTGGTTTCTAAAAACCTGCTGTATTAAAAAGTCTACTATATTGCCAAACATCTGTCGGGCATCATGGTGCAGACATTAGAGGATATGCAGCTACATTTCTGTCTGCGTTCAGCTCCATTATAATAAAACTGCAATGTTTTTCTGGCCTGGCCAGCAGTTGTGCTCTAATCTACAGGTAGAGCCATGCGTAGAGCACTGCGAGTTTGTTATGCACCAGCTTCAAAGATCTCCCACTGCATCAGAGAGCGGCTGCTGAACAGGCAGACGCGGCTTTGGTCTGGGAAGAGTTACTGAATTATTACTGATGCTTTGGGGGGTAACTGTCCGACCGCAGGTCTGGAGAATATTAATCATTTATTTGATTGTCCGTATGTGCTGATTAATCAATTTGAGGGAGATCTTCAGGATTAACTACCCTATTATTTCCTTGTAAGAACAGATAAGAGATAAGACTTTAAAATATCATGTACCATTTATCATGTATTTTTAGTCCTCTGCAGATGAAGGCGGGCGAAATAAAAACTGAGGTGAGATTAGGCAGAAGAGCAACAGAGGAAAAGAGGGGGAGGGAGAAAGAAAGAGAGAGAGAGAGAACGATTCTTTAGATCCAACTAGGACAGAGCACAACAGATTTAACTGCTGCACTTCACAAGAGGTGCAGGATGAGGAGTGAGAACAGCTCATGTACTAGGCTTACATAACTAGACAGAGCCTTACTTTCAAAAGCAACATGTGAGGAGAAATCAGCAAGTGGAGGATCGACAGGAAGTAGAAAACAATAGCACTCTGCACCTGCAACCACCTGACTGAGAGAAAGGCAGCGAAAGGTGGGGGTTGACGCCAATGAGCCAGTGAACTCGGGACCTGTCATAGGTGAGTGAGTTGTACTTGCTTGTGGCTGTGCATGATCAAACAATGGCATAGTTCCTGGGCGCACCACCCATGTTCGAATCCGCCCTATAAATTCACTATCCGCTGGCTGCTTGATGTGTTATGTCATGTGGTAATTCCTTTGATTTCAACATACCTCCGTTTGTAAATACATGAGCCTCTTAAAGAGCTGTGGTTTCTTTTACAAGCATGGCGCTCCCGGCACTTTGGTGGAGAACGCAGGGAAGGGAGAAGGCTAGAGTGAGACACAGAGCTGGTTTAGAAACTGTATACACTTCTCTCGTAGTGCCATTGCCAAGTGCACTTATGCCTCCAGCCGCTCATCGCGTATGCAGTTCAAAGTGAAGTGACACAGAAACTCGAGCCGGAGGAGGAATACGGACCTCTCTGTTAGCAGCATGCTCAGGCCCAGTTATGCAGTCTCTACCTGTTAGCACTTTGCACGCTGTGCCGCTGTCACCCTGCATCTGCAATGCTATTTGCATGGACAGCGAGTTCAAAATCAAAACAGGGTTGGGTTTGGTGCCAACTACTGCCATTCTGCCATATCCCATCACTTTTAAGGACCTCTCCTCTTCCTTTGACACTTAAGTGTGTCAGAGCTTCTTATTTTTGCTAGCACCTAAACTGGCTGCAAATCTCATAGGGAGGGCACTCTTCCACAACACTTAGTACATTCAAATCACAAGGCGGTTGCTTAATGCTATCCTATATATAACTAACTTTACATTTAGAGCAATACAAAGCTTTGCTATGCTGACGCAGTAGCAGTGCACAGAATTAAATGCCTTCAAATGGGCAGCAATGGCCGCAACCTCTTCAATGACACGATGACTGATGGCGTGAGCAAGTTATTTTGGGAATCGCATGCAGAGGTCCTTCAGAGGGCCCTGTACAGTATTTGCACAGCCCAGCAACACTGAAGCAATCGAGCTGCCTTTAGTTAGACCTGCACCTTTTTTTGATTTTAGTGATAATGACCATATCTCAGCTGTAATTATGCTGGACTTGGAATGATGAGGGCTTAGGTTATCGATTCACTATTGATTACTCTGATCAATGAGCACTTTGTTTCTTTTTTATGGAAAGTAAAGTTGTATTTCGTCTTTCCTTTTCAAGCTAATGAGTAGGCACTGATGACGGATCCCATAAAGCGCTGTATGTTTTCAGCACCCATGTGTATTCTGCTTAAAGAGAGAAGAGTGAGATTATGGGATGGACAGGTGAGCCTCTGCCAAAGAGCTCCACTTTTCAACACAAGTGCTCAGGCTCCTCTGGGCATAGGCTAGAGGCCAGGTCTTAAAAAGTGCTTGTTTCAAATTCATGTCTTGCTGAAAAGTCAAAACATACACAGATTCGGGGGTGTAATATTTTCCAATGATTTCTTTTTCTTCTTCTTTTTTAATGGCTAAACACCCTGATAATACAGACATCTTATACTTGTGTAAACCAGCACAGCACATTGTGTATTCAAAATAGGACTATGTAATATAGTATGTTTTCAGTGGGGTCTAAGCTAGAACAGTCCTTTTATGAAGGACAGATTGAACAACCACACCATATGGTTTGTTTCTCACAATATAGAGGCACTGTATGTTTAGGTTAATGACACTAATTAACAAGTTAATTTTCTCAAATTAATTGACAAGTACATTGCAGCTCAGTATCCTAGGCTATTGGGACTTTAAAGCTCTTTATGAAGTTAGTAGAAGTCAAAGCAATCGAGTAAAGGCAAACCAAGTATATCTTTAGAAACAGAGTGAAAGCCACTAGAAATGGATAGGTGCTCAAAGTTTGTTACCTCTGCATTGCCCTCAGACACTCAGAATGCTTATGTGCTATGCAAATAAGCTTCCCAAAGCAACCACCCCCGGCCCGCCCCCGCTTATTCATTTGCATGTTAAGAAGGTGAGAACTCTTAGGGCCTGTTGCGCCATTGTAGGCCCAACACAGCTAATAAAAGCCAGGCTCTTTAAGCTGAGCTTAAATATTTACTCTGGCACAGGGCCACGATCAGGCCCTCTCATTACACTAGTCCTGTGGGTGAAGGTGAAGCCGGGCAGATGAGAGGGGCTGAGCCTGGCAACTCAAACATTTCCTCATCGGAGACCAGTTCAAACACTCCACGCTGCCGACTCCAGACTGCCCTTTGTGAATTTTAGAAAAGAAGAACAAGGAAGAGGGGAGCATTCTTACTGCCTCATAACCTAGCCTGGAGCATCAACCAATTATGTGGTAATGAAATATTCACGCAGACTAACAAGGAACGCTGGAGGTGAAAGCTAGATAATACAAACCTGAGGAGTTAATACTGTGGGGTGTCCTTTTCATCACGTCTATGACTTTTTTAGGTGAAGGTCTTGTTCACTTGGGTTGGATTTGGGTATTCGCTAATTTTGGGGTTATTGGTAAATGTTTGCCTTTTATTAACTCAGATGTTGATGATCATCATCATGCAGGATCCTTCCCTACTTTTAGTTTTGCCCTGAGTCCTATGAAGCATTTGATATCTGTCCCAGAAGAATGTGGACGGAAAGTTTGATGTTTGCCGTGTTACATCAACCTCTATAGATAAACAAAAATGAAGTTAGTCAGTCCCCAGTTTCAGTTAAGTTCAGACAGTTATTGTAGCAATATTGCTACAATTTTATGTTACACTTACTATTCTCATATCTACAACGTGACTCATTTGGTATCTCCAACAGTGTTTTCTATTATGTATTTGACTTTGTGAAATAGATGCAGTGCTTTCTTTTGCAAGTATGTTTTTCTCACAAATCATTCTGTTCTTGCTAGAACACCAGAACAAGTCATGTGTTTTAAGCTAATATAACAAATAAGACATCATCATTGAACGGTCTGAGTACCTCTGAATGTCTCTCGATTGATCGTGTCTGTCTCCTGTCTGCATGCCCTGAGACATACACAGAATTCTTTCACTGTCCTTTCCCAATAATTATCAACATTGTCTCTTACCAAAATGGAGGGTTAGTTATGGGAAGCGGTCTGGAGGTTGCAGGGGGTAGGAGGATCTCTACAGGTCCTAAACTGCCCTCCTAAATTTCCAGATGGCACCAGGCGGCCGCAGATGTCTAGGGACAGTTGGAACAGCTGTGTGTGTTGCCCCTAGAGCTCCACACAGCTGTCGCCTCCTGCAGGCAGAGTTATTGTACTACGTGGCTGGATGCGGCTTGGCGCTACAGGGCTTGCGTTCATAAAAACAATGGGAGGCTAAGCTGTTAATTAGCTCTTCATGGTGGAAGGCGACGTCTAGCGATTAATATAGTTTTGCAACCCTTTATTTTACCCAACCCTGGATTAAACTTAATTTCCTGCATGATCTCCAAGTCTCTAAATGTAAAATGTGGCTCAGCTCATTTGACAAGTAACGTGTTTATTTTGACTTAAAATACTACATTATGTGTATATTCTTGTCCTTATTTAAAAAGGCCTTGGGCATTGCCACTGCCATAGTATCTCTGATCTGGGTATTGACATCTCCACTGCCCTGAGTTCCCATTCGCAATCTCTTCTATAGAGTTCCCTTGCTCTCTTCCTCCCTCTCCTTGACCGATTCGCACAATGAATTATGTGGACACATTGATCAGCTGATTGAGAACCATTGTTTGGAAATGCAGGGGCATTACTGGAGGAAGGATTACCCCATGCTTGTTTTGCACCGGTGGATGCGAGAGGGTATTATTTAACTGCTTGTCACTACACCCTCCCTCTAACCGCTATTGCTTTTTACTCAAAGACACAAAGAAACATACACAAACGAGCGTACGCATAATCAACACAAGCCAAATGACTGCAGGCATTGATTGCCTTCTTTCTACAATTATGTTCCTATTGTTTACTTTCTAGCTGCTTATTTATTCCAAAGGAATTCAATAATTATTGCTTTATTTACTGTTAAAGTGCACCGGGGTGGTATAAGCTGCTGGAGAGGATTGTTTTTAAGGCCCCCATCTCTCTGTTTTTCACCCTTATTTTTCCTCAATGCACAAGTACAGTAATCCATTCCAACCAGTTTAATCTATGACAGAGAACTGAATCACATATTCAGCACAGCCATTGTTTAAATCGTTGTATCACATCTGGAACATTACTTATTATAACTTGGTAAAGTTTAGTAAAGATAAATCACAAACACAAAGATCACTTTAATGTATCAGTTGTTTCACCGTCCTAGACGGAGATTAAATGGAGATTGACTTTTCTCCTCAGTCAATGTGAGAACAATGTTGCAAATTGTGCTCAGATTGGACAAGATAGCAAAGTCTTTCATTTAAGAGCCAGAGATTTTAATGCGATCTCAATTAAAATCTTCAAAGATCTCAATTTCTCTCAAAATTCGCTATCTACATTCATTCATTTCATTTAAAACCTACACCCCTACATTATCAAATGTTGTTTCACTTGTGACTGTTTTTATTTCTCCTTTTTAGGAGAAACAGCACAGTTAATTATTGAGTAAAACATTCAACTCCATTAACTCCTGAGATATGAAAGAGCAACATCTGAGCTATAAAATGTTCCTCTGGGAAGTGATAGAATGGCTATTCCAGGAGAACAGAGCAAAGCGATCCTGGAAACAGCAGAGAGTGAGAGAGGTGCAGGAAGTGGCAGGTATGCAGTTAAGGGGTGGGTACGCGCTGTCTCTCCAGCCACAGCACAGCGTCTGGGCATGTCGCTGCTCGCAGTGGCTAATTTGAACCAGCCGCTGAACTTGGCATCCAGTGCAGCTTCTGTGGTCGCGGTTCTGCTACTCCTTAAACTACTGCTGCTAAGTGAGAAACGAGATAGAAAAATGGTGAAGTGAAGGAGGTAGGACAGACTCATTCAAAGCATACTAAATATTAAAACACTGTACCTCCTGTAATGAAGATGAACTTTTTGTATAAAGCTCTTTAATTGCAACAGCCCAACCCAAGCCAAATCCCTGCCCATAATGCTCATTGGAAAAGAGTGCCTTTGGTGACATTTCTGCAAAATGATATTATGTTGTATCTTGCCTGTTTTCCCAAACTTTTAAGGTTAAATGGCCAGTGAGTGGTGCTAAAAGCATTTTCAGTTTTATCTGAAACTCGCTACGTTTTATGTTGTTTGTTGTAGCCTACGTATCGCAGCAGTTTGGAAATGAAATGTCCGGTGAGTGGCGCCAATGTTAATGCTCTATCTTGTGTGAAAATAACTTTCCACCTACACAAAACCCTACCCTAAACCTAACCGATAGTGTTAACAAAGGCAAACAAGAGATAAAAATGCATTTGCTGAAGCAATCATGCCATTTTAGCTTACTTCTACAAGTCTTTGAAAAACACGTTTTTATTAATCGATAATCTGCCACTGTAATCACAATTTGTTAGAATTGAAAGAGAATAAAGGATGTCTGTGTTTTACGTTCACTGGTGTCAATTTCAACTGAAAAATTGTAATTTTGCAAAAAAGTAAGGTTTTGTAAGATCTAGAACTTTTCGGGACAGTTTTGCCACTAAAGTACAGCTAGTAAACCTACCCAAACACACACACGGAGTGAGATGTGAGAAAGGGTGCAGCTTCCCGTCTCATCTCTGCCTGGGGTTTTCTGCCCATTAGGCAAATCCCTTTGTCTCATCTCAGGATGCAGAGCAGTGATCTCATTGGCTATTATTTAACCAATGACATCATTAGGCTGGTTACAAAGGTGTCAATGCACTTGACTGTATCCATCAAAATGACATATGACTGAATCCAGTTCAGTGTGTTGCCCTTAAGTCACTGGTGTGACCCCACATCATCATGATATCAGTGGATATATAACCTGGCATGAAGTGTTGTGGCCAGTGTTTAAGCATTTTGGCTTAGATAGTGCATTAGTCCAGTTTCTGTTAGTTTCCTGTCTCTGGTATCAATATCAGACGGTATGTGCGTGTCAGGTTTAGCCTGCGTTGTCCAAATGTCCCTACAAGTATAGTAAAAACCAAAAATAACCTCCATTGTGGGGACCAACCCCCACATTTCTCTATGAGGAAAAATTGTGTTTATAAACATGTCTTAATGAAAATGCAGAATGGTTTGTGCTGAGGGGTTCGGATAGGGTTAGAAAATGTCATTAGCTTAGTATTAAAACAACAGAAGTCAATGGAACATCTCCACCATGATAGAAACGCAGAACGTATGTGTGTGAGCGAGTTTGAGTGGAAATCACCAGGCCTAAGTGCCGAGAATCATTGGGATAATTACAAAGCAATACACATTCAGACACTCTCTGGCTCACTCACAGTGGGAATTCGTCAGCTCTGGGAGAAATTGATAGCTATTTAGCCACTGGATAGTCATCTGTTTTAATGCATTAATTTTGTATTAAGAGCACTGCCAAATTTAATAGTAGAAATCAGGGTTGGATCAAAACGGGGTCTTTTTCCCTCTCTGTGTGTGTGTGTGTGTGTGCGTGCGCACCATATGCGCCATTTGTGTATGGCTTTAGGCCAGAAAAAAAAAAACTCTTCACAAGTACACAATTGCATAGGTGAATGCTTGGCCAATACATGTCAAGCGTCTGGTCCCTTTGCTCATGCATAACGTTTAACAAACCACAGTTACTCAAGGGAACAATAGAGTTACCTTTAAAAGTCTATTATATTAAACCAGTTATGTTACTATTTAGGTAGCCAGTTATAAGCAGGGGGACAGTTTTAACTTACTCTAAATAACAAGCTTGCAATTCAAATTGAAAAAGAAAACTGGCTGTAGTGTTAAACCCATCAACAAAATGACTGTTCAGGTTTTTCATCAGCAAGAACAAATGGTTTTTAAAAAAATGTTGATAAAAATATGAGATGAAGTAAGAAAATATATATAGCGATTAATATAGTTTTGTATATATGTATATATATATATAATCAAACAATGCAATCATAGTCAGTCAAAAAAATGTAATTCATGAAAATCAAAAATTGAGGTTTAGTTGAGATCTCAAGCATTTATTTTGTTGACTAAAATTAGACAAAAAAAAAATAAAACAGTGACTAAAAGAAAACAGTGTGTAGAAAATAGATCTCTTTCAGCAACACTGAGAATCCCACATGGACCTGCGTAGTGTTATGAATAACTTGAATAGCTAGAAGCATCTGTGCCCCATGTACTTGTGTACTTGAGTTGCTTTACCACGATTCCGCTGTGGGCCTGGCATTTGTGGAGGTTTTCACAGAGTATGCTGAGTGCCTGCCCTGTATTCGGCTCTCTGGCAGTTAAAGTGGCGATGGGTGTGAAAGGTGTGTGTTTTTTCAGCCCACATAAGTGGATGCTTCTGTAGATCCATGCACAGGAGCAGGTAGGTGTTGAAAGTGATAGCTGTACGTGATGGGAGCAAAACAGGCAGAGATGCAGTGTTGAGTTGCGGCGGGGTGGATGAGGTGAGTCGCCCTTGCTTTTCCTCACCTACACGAGTACAGGGGACTTATTCATCCTTACTTGGGTCGTTATGTGTGTGAGAGAGAGAGTAATCAAAACTCATGTCCTGTAAAGATGGGCCGCTCTTGCTGCACACATGTGCACTCTCTTTCTCTCACACACACACACACACATTTACTCCCTCCAGCACTCAGGTTTCGCTCCACTGCACTTCCCCACAGCTCATGTGCTCTCCTGTAAGTCTGCCAATTAACTTCCAGCCAATTAAATGAATTTTGAGTAGTAATGTAAGCCATGCTGACTCTGTGGCCTTCTCTGGCTCCAGGGGCCTGTATGCGGCTGTTCTGGGGCCCCTGCGGAGGGGAGACTTCTCAACAGCACCCTGACCAGCCCCTCCCTGCTCGGTGAACATGACTTTTTCATTAAGCCGCTGAATTCCTGCACTTCAGTTGGAGGTGATTTATCAGCATGGAGCTTCATCTCAGGATCATAGGAAACAGACATGCTGCACATAAGCGCTCTCTCATGCGTTATTGTGTTTCACGTTCAGACCCAGGGGTGTGCGTTGGGTGGGAGATTAGGTGTAGAGATCATCTCAGGGATCCCTTGTGTGAATGTTTCAGATGGAATCATGTAGATATATCTGTTTGTGAGAGAGATGTAGGTCTGTTCGGCCCTCTGGTGTCAGACCTGGAGAGCAATATATTTATCTTTGCTATATGGAAATTCCGGAAAATTATGTTGAGTTGGAGAGTCATAAACCTTCTAATATCCCTTATAAAAAGTACCTTTGAATATAATTGTTTTGTAATACCATGTTATTCTTTGAAGCACCTCGGTACTTTGGAGTAAATATGGTAGCTGTAACAAAACGGTAATGATACCATCACTGTAGGGATGCACGATGATATCGGGACAACATCAGTATCGGCCGATAAAAGCTTAAAATGACCATCATCGGCATCGGCCGATATGAATATTTCTGCCGATGAGCCTTGCCGATAGGGTGGCGTGTTTCCTATGCGCACGTGACGCGAACGAAGCATGAGCGCCAGCAACTTAAACTTCCAACTAGGGGTGTGCGTGTGCGTCTCACGGTTTTTGATCGTGGACGATTAAAATGTCTCCACGATCTGCTTTTGAAGAAAAATCATAGTATCGTGCATTCTATCAGTTCAATTCTGGCGCCTTCATCTCAACATACTGTACAACGCGACGTACATTCACATCACATCACATGTAAACGCAGAGGTAGAGTTACACTCACGGTCACGGGACACCGCAATTCACAAAAGTTCATTGTTTGCATGTGGTCAAAGTCTTGCTAGGTAAACATATCATTCACGTGCTGATGCGCTGTTCTAACATCCGCTTTTCTGAGCGCGTTACCCCCGACGCTCACAGGAACTAAAAGCCTGTCACAGAGTCTGCATACTGGACTAATCTTTCGAGTCTTATTGCGCTGATACTGTCAAATACACACACGGTTTACATAAACAAAGTTGGTTGTGTCTAAAGTGAAAGCAAACAGAGAAAATCTGCTTGTCAAATGCGTGTAGATTAGACGCGTCGCGTGCATTTCTTAAAGAGACAGTATAATATGCTGCCGCTTGTCCTTAAAGAGATACTGCACCCAGAAATAAAAATTCTGTCATTATTTACTCACTCTAATGTTGTTCCAAACCTGTATTCATTTCTTTCTTGTGCTTAAATATACTATGGAAGTCACTGGAGTAGGCTACAGCAACTGTTTGGTTAGCCACATTCTTCCAAATAACTTTTATAATTTCAACAGAAGAAAGAAACTTGAGAGAGTAAATGATGACAATTTAAATTTTGGGGAGAACTATCTCGTTAATGTTAATAAAACAACAAAACACAAAGAGGAAATCACTCACTGCTCTTGACTGAGAACTTTAATAGAAGCTTTAATAAGCTTTTTTTGCACTTAAAAAAAACACACAAATATATCGGTATCGGCATCGGGCAAAATTAGTCTGAAAATATCGGCATATCGAATATCGGCCAAAATCCTATATCGTGCATCCCTACATCACTGTATAGCATATTGGCTAATATACTGTACGTATGTAGCTTCCAGTGTGTGGTAGAGTGGCTTCAGTTTGGGTAAAGAAGTGATATATTGCTCTTCTCTGTGCTGAACCAGTTAAGGTTCACCCGTGTAAATCCTACCCTTTTTATGGGCCCTGTAAAACTCCCCACATTTTTTTTTTTTTTTAAAGATCTTTGAAGTTTAGTTCAGGTGTCGTCTTTTTTGCTGCACTTATTTCCACAAAAGATGGCTCAAGTAAAGATGTGCATTTCAGTTCATATATTCTCCTCCTCGCTTGCGAAGAAAGAAAAACCTGTGCCATCTCGTAGCACACAACGGATTGATTTGGTGTTTTATACAAGCAAATCCGTGACAGATCAGTGTACCTGAGTTCTGATATGCTGCATATGTGTTGGGGGTGGGGAGGCTGAGAAGCGCAGCTCAAGTAAAGCCCAAAACATCCAGCAGCACCTACTCAATGACATCATACCCCCACTTCAAACAGAAAAGGGAGTGAAGGAGAGCGAGAGAGAGCGTGAGGAGAAAGACAGAGCCTTTTACGATCACCTAATAACTCCATTACATGGAGCTGAGAGGCACACACGAAAAGCAAAAACCCATTCCTGGAAGTCAGTGGCCCTAATGCACATCTTAGGTATACCAGGGTGACATATGATACCAGCACCACAATTGCTTAAAAAAAAAAAAAAAAAAACTTATAGCAATGTTACCCGAAAATTAAATATTACCAAAGAAGGAGAACATTTCAGGGAAGATAATATTTTTCCTCTCTCACTGTTGTCAACACCTGATGTGGCCTTAATTGGGTTAAAAATCTAATGTTACTTTGGCTTTGTGCATCCAAAGCCGATGGAAAAGCATCTCATCTCTGCGCTGCAGGGCAAAGCCAACTCAGCCGCGTCTTAATGAATCAATTTGTTTTCCCCGACCTTTGTCAGGGTTTGGGGGTGGTCTGTGCAGGAGATTAAGAGCTTCTCCACAAGAGAGAAAATACATGTTTTTCCAGGCAAAAAGGCAGAGAGATATTTTTACAGATTTGCATCATCTCATTCGTGGTGCAATTCAGTTGCTTTTTCATGACTCGCATAACAGAAGGAAGGTAAACAAGGAATACAAGGTAAAGAGACTTAGGGAAGATACTGCTATTTGATCAGCATATATGATTGATGACTGATATATGAGCCCAACACATATCACCCCGTTATTGCTCAGTGTGGCAAAGTATTTACACTAGCTGCTAGGCCATGGTTCCAACCAAATTATTATTATTATTATATATTTTTTGAGTATTAAAGTTACCAATGACCTTCATGCGCCTTCAAAGTTGTAGCGTGTGCTGTTCTTGAACACACAATGGTTATTTGTTTCTCTTGTTTTACATGGAGGGTGGAGAGTACGTGTATGTATATCCTGACATTTATAAATTGCAATGAATCTTTCACTCTACATACACAAACACAATTCACCAAAAAGATGATGGCCATGAAGAATGAATTGGAATTTATTAACATTGACATTATACACAAAAGTTATCACAATCATATCATGAAAGAAGACCTGAATCAAGGTTAGGCAAGATGTATAAGTGCTTTCAACACATGCACATGTGCTAACTAGGGACTAGCATTCAGATTTATAGGCTTGCAATGCCCTTATTGTGTTGGTCTTATCATATTGATTAGATGTGTTGTGTTCAATGAACACAGACTCGATTTGGGAATGTTGTTACCGTTGGGTGTGCGGTGTGGTTGGCTTGTTTGGGGTTTGTGGATCATAGCACATATCTCTGGTCCTCCCCAAGGATCCCTATAACCCTCTTCTGGAGATAGTCAGAGCACCACACCACCGCCCGTCTCTCTCTTTTTGCCTTGCTCTCAAAGAAGCAGGATTTGACTCACTGGTGATCAATATTTAGCATCCCATGCGTGAAACAGGCAGATGTTTGGAGTTTCCTTTTCAGAGACGAAAGACTTCTCTTGAGTGAAAGGGATCAATGCACTTTTCTCAGTGTGTCCCTGCTCAAGCTCTTCCTGTAGATGCTGACATGCTCCTCTCGTCTAGCTCACCAACCCAGAGGATGCCAACGTCCCACCTCTGTCTTGTTAGCACACAGAAACACACAGAGAGCAACTTAGTGTTGATGAATGACGTTGACTTTGTGTTAAACAACAGAGTCCTGATTGGCAATTGATTTATTCATTTGTAAATGGCATTAGGTATCCCGTTTGTTAAAAACCCCATGCTAACTCTCTTGTTCTCTCTCTCTATCTCTCGCCTTACAGCATTTGCAGCAGCACGAGAACGCTGTGGAGGGCGAGTCGTGCTACTACCACTGTGTCCTGTGTAACTACTCCACCAAGGCCAAGTTGAACCTCATCCAACACGTCCGGTCCATGAAGCACCAGCGCAGCGAGAGCCTGCGGAAGCTGCAGCGCTTGCAGAAGGGACTGCCCGAGGAAGAGGAGGAGTTGAGTGCCATCTTCACCATTCGCAAGTGTCCGTCTGCCGACACGGGTAAGAATTCAAATTAATACAAGCTTCTATGCTCACCTGATATGTATGGGGATGGACCCCTCTTTAGTTGCTGTGGCGTTCTTCCCCCCTTTTGAAACTGAGAGTGGAAAATACCCACTCCATTCATAATTCAGATTGTTAATAGATAGAAATTGCATTATAAATAGACTACAATGTTCATTGTTGCGTGGCTTCAGGTCCGGTTACCAATAGAGCAGATTCTCTTAATGCCAGCATCTTTACCTGATTTTTGAGACCTGGTCACACGGCATAAAGCACACTGGAGTCATTGGGATGCTTCTAAGTGAAAGAGCACAGCACATCTTCAGTCCCTGGGTCGTGCCTATGACATCACTGCTGTGGCTCTGTGCTCCATTGATGACTGATAAGGCGAGAGGATATCCTAAGGACAACGGCGATCTGGCACAGCATGTTCATTAATACGAGTACAGTCCCATTGCTGTGGCGGCATTAAACAAACAATCATAGATGCCATTAAGCTCCGAACGGCGAGGGGAGGGGGTGCTAAAAACAAAAGGCTGGGGCTGAGGCCTTCGTCAGGCCATATGTTAGTTAGCCATTAAGACGACAGAGCTGCAGTCAATTAACACACAGTTTCAGCATGGATTTGGTTTTCTAATCATTTTGACTCTCGTGCCCTGACAAAAGACTTCCATTGTGCGTCGCTCCCCTCCCTCCCGCGAGCCAGGCGGCCCGACTGGCTCTTAGCGTTGTGCCGTGGGGGAGAGAGAGAGGGAGAGCAAAAGACGGCGGGGGGAGTTGGCCTCTAAAGACGCTTTGTTCCAAGGAGGCAGGGATAATGAAGCCAGCGGCCGGGAAATTGCGCAAAAGGCAGTCACAGATCTGAGGAGAATCATTAGAGAACATATTTAGCCGAGCAATTAAGGACAATTAAGCTTTCTGCTCGCTGCACTCCAAATATGTTAATGACTATAGTACAGTGGACAAGTGAACATGCAAAGGCAATAGGAAGGCCCACTTAGGTTAAAAGGGTGGGGGTGCAGGAGATTTAGAGTGTGTTACTGGGTAGGTGGAGGTAAAGAGTTCACAAACAAGTCTGGTTTTCTCTCTCTCCCTAGCTCGCTCTCTCTTTTTTGGTTGATGTAGCATTTATTTATATATTTTCTTGGCTAACCTTTGATGTGCGTTAATGGATTCCCTTGTTTGTGAGTCTGGTTGGAGGTTAGGTAATGACTCCTGCAGTAGGGATGTGTGGGCAGAAAAGCATGCAGTCGCTACACGCAGGCACACACACATTTGCAACCCTCTGCCATCTTTTTTTCTAGTTGCAGCAACCCAGTCGTACCCCCTTGACGTCAAATGAGCCAACAACTCACAAACAAGACGTTATGTCTGCCGTGCAGTGCAACTTTTCCGAAATCTTCCAGGATTAGTCAGATGAGATGTTCTTTTTAGTGAGAAATGGCTGCGTGCTTTGATGATGGCTGATTGCGTGGCCATCCAAGCTTTTTGATGTATTTAATTACTGCCTTTTTCTAGACTAGATATTATTGAATTCCTGTACCTTTAGGAGAGAATATGGAGGTGATTAAGGCTGAGGTCTAGCCCAGTGCTGACTGGGAAATGCTGATGAAGGACAAGGTGAGTGTAAATCGACCAGCAGCTCAAAAGGGAACCAGCCTGCCTCTTATTATCAGCTATTGTTTCCTACGCAGACAGAATGAGCGAGAGAAAGGGGTCCCAGCGTCCCTGTCCTTTGATAGCCGATACCTGCTAACTGACGTCAGTATTGGGCCAATGAGCGCTCTGTTAGGGAGGCTGGGTCTTCCGAGAGGAACCACTGTCCTAATTGCCTTTGACGCTCTGTTTACCAAACGGAGCGGGCTGCAGTCGGAGCGTTGAACGGCTGATTGAATGCCCTACAGATGCAGGATCAAACTCAAGCTCCTGTCGACCAAGCCGTGGCGCACTGCTTAGCTTGAAAACAAGTCTCATCCCTTTAAATAGCCGGGCCAAAGACCGACTTTTTTCAACTCTTGTATATATAAATAAGTACATATATTTAAAGGTCAGTTAAATTAAATGAGGTGTGTAATAAAGAATGTTGGCCTTCTTCGCCTTCTCCAACTACCTGCTTTTAGCATCTTGTTCGAATTACACTGGTAATGAACACACTTCTTCATCAGCAAGTACGAATGTTGCTAATTCCTCACTGCCGTCCCCCGTGCTTATGAACCCGCCCTCCCCAAACTACCTTTAAACTTCTTAATGTCCTGCTACCCCAGGCCCCCACTTTAACCCGAGTGAAACCATTCCCTGATGGTGTAATATTTAATTTCCTCCCTGCTAGCTCTTCTGAGGCACTGGGCTCTTTCTTGTGGTTGAGCCACAGTTGCTAAAGTGGTAGAAGTCTCCCCTGCTTGTTAAAACAAAGCTGGCCCTGGATTTCTGGGTCAGCTAGGCAGCAATTCCCTTGGCTGCTGCCGTGTAGTGTGCAGCTCTGTTGGTGTTAGATTCTGGGCTACTTCCCTAAGCAGAGCTCGATTTTCCCACTCCCCAATTTTCTCACCTGGAGTTTCCGACGACCCTGGACAAAAAACTTTTTTTGAAACTCCTAATTCTAACTTTAAGTAATAAACTTTGGTATGCAAGTCATTTGTGCTATGGACATGAATTATACCTCATGCCATAGGGATGTTTTTTTGAGATTTATTTTCTGTTAAATTGGTCATTTTGATTAATCTTTTGAACTGATTCACAATGATTCATTAGAGTTTTAATTATTTTTGTAAAACCTTATCCAGTAACACATTTGCAACCTCATGGCAGTGCCCTAGCAAGCACAGAGAACATCCTTTGTGTTTTTTTATTGTGTATTCAGATCATTAAAACATCACGTTTTCAACTGGTCTAGAATTCAATCAGTTTACAGCACAGTACGCAGACAGTCACATGAACTAGGATGTGTGACGGCAACCTAAAACTCAAAACTCTCTGACGAACAATTAGTGTAAAAGTTTATGAATTAAGAGCCCCCAGTAATGCACATTAACCAACAGATACAGCACTTTAATAGTTCCCAAATTAAGGCTGCACAGCCACCCCTGAGGGAGGTCTTTCACGTCTCTCTCTGGAACTGTCACATTCCATTTTCTGGTCATTTGTTAACAATATCAATGAGGATCATTTTTTTAAAAAAAGATCCATACCACTAATTCAGAGAAAGTGTGCCATAGCAGATGCTGTTGATGAAAACAATTGATTGTGGAAATATTGATTAGCTTTGTTTTCAGTTCTGATCCATATGCTGTTGTGATATTGTTTTCTCTCAGAACTAACCATGTTCAGGCGTGATTAAAGTGACCAATCACCCGTGAGTACATTCCAGCTAAGCATTATTAGGCCCATAACAAACACAAAATAGAATATTCAGATATGACGACAATGCATGCACAAAATACGTTACATCTGTGTGATTATGGCATCTGGGTGGGAATGCAGATAGTGTAGGCTGGGTTTCTGTGTCACTTTTTTTTTTTGCCCTATGATTCGCCCACCGAGTGCCAAGGCGGGAGAGTTTCCCATCCAATTAGAGCAGCGTGCGGATAAAAGGCACGCATTGTTTTAATTTCTGCCTCGCGTTGAAAATGTGCTGCTCAAGCATGTCATTCTCTCACTGGATGTCCATTTGTCATTCCTAACCCCTTTTCTTGCCACAACACAAAGGAGCTCTCTGCAAGAAGGGTTTCTGAAAATCATAAAGCTCAGACACCCAAGACAACACACACTAACACATGCTTACATGCACACAGTCGGCTTCCAGAGTGTGTGTGTGTGTGTGTCTGAACTTGATGTGTGGGAAGAGACACTACAGCAGCAGATGACAGGTTCTATGAGTGATGTTCACCAGGGCATATAGCTAGATGACACATTGGGGTCTCTCATTTCAGAAGACTTAATGGACTGAAGTTTTTTTGAACATTGCAAACTGACAGATACAGGAGAGAGAGAGTAAGAAAAGAGGTAAGGGGTATTGAAAGATGGTTTGTTGGCTTTTCGATGGCGCTGCAGGCCTTTGGGGGGCATTGCCAGCCCAGAAGATTTGTGTGTGTTTGTAGGAGAGAGGAGGGAAAGCTGTTTTGGAGAGTGAACACATTGCACTGACGCTGTGGATTAGCTGCTGATGTAAATCTTTTTCGGTCGCAGATGGCAGCACCGTGATCGCTGAGCTATGACGTGCTGCAGGAAATCCCTGTCTGTAGACACGGGAACAGCGGCCTGCTCGGATTCTTGTGCCAGCTGCAACCCTCCCCTCTCAGTGCCCAGGCGGGAGATGGAAGTGGAGACTCTAAACTAGTCTTTGACTGATCCAAGGGTCACTGACATGACTTTTATTAGTAGTATTATTATAAGAATGCACTTCATACTTAGAATGAGTTTTAAATGAATAATTCATATTATAGAAAATACTTATTACCTTGAAGGAAGTAAATTAAACCTTTTTTGACTAAAATTTTGTTTCCTTTTATTAAATTGTAGACACACACACATATACACACATATACACATATATATATATATATATATATAATCGCTGACCCTTAAACTAAATTTACATTTTCACTGCCTAGACCAGGACATGGGGAAGATAATCTTTTTTACCAAACAGAGTGCCAGCTTCACCTTGTGAAGCATTGCATCTCTCTCCTCTCCCTACGATCTGCCTGCTGCCTCGTGAATAATATCACCTTATATGCAAATATACATTCCATGCACAGATTGATGCATTATTAAAGCAAACGCTGGATGTTTGCTGGGCTCTTTGCCTTACTTACTAAAGCTCTTGGACAGCGGACAGGAAATGTCAAGTGAGGGGAGAGTCGAGCGGTGTTAAAAAGTCCTTACTTTTATTTTTACTGGACTGGAATGTCACCCTGAGCTAAGAGGGATGTGGATGTGTGTATGCACATTTGTACGTGTCTGTTTCTTATTGACCAGGGCCACATGTCTGCATGAAGCACATAAAACATGTGCATTCCGCTGGGGAAGAGGCGCTATGAAGGCTGGCTAGGGCTATCTAGGGCAAGGCTCATGTCTGGACCCAGGGCCCCGTACAGCCCTGCAGACAGCAGCCGGACCTGGAATGTCCTAAACTTTTTACATGCTTGTTAAAATGCAAAGTAAACCTTCCCAGAAACAGGATATTATAGCCGCTAACCACAACCCCCGCGCCCTACCCCAACCATGCCATGGTACATCTGAGTAAAGACAGGGCAAGTCATGTAACAAACATCATTGAGGATTCTTTTAATAAAATATGGTATTGCTGGGATGCTGCTAGAGACGAGGGGAAGCGATCCGATTGGCAAGGGCCCCACCGAGGGCTTCGGGTCGGCTCCTCTTGGACGTCTGTCTCTTAATCCGCAGCTGAAGGGCACAGCCTAGCAGAGGAAATTGTTTTTAGTCCACTGAGCGTGCCACGAATTTCATAAATGCATTACCTTTCATTTTGAAAAATATTAAAATGAAACTGGCCCTTTTATTAAAGAGCCCAAGTGATGGCTTTATGGATTTTCCACTCAGCGCAATGTTGGGCTGGGCTCATATGACCGCGCCAAGCTCACACAAGGAAGTCTTTTCTTTGCCGGTTGGTTTATAGACAGCCGCTGTATAAATTCCTTCCCTGGCTCATCCTGCTACTGCAAATTGACCAAGAAGCGCAATTGCTATTCTGGGATTGTCTGAGAGTCAAAACGGATTGCGTGGCTTCTTCTTCTGCCTTTTTACTGGCCAGGCACGGATAGATCTGACCATTGGCTGCCCTAACAGGGAGGTAGAGTGACCTGGGTCAAACGGAGGGCCTTCGAGGCAGTACATGTGCAGGAGACGGTATGTTTTTGGGTGTACGTTGAGCAGAGCGGTGCGGAGCACATATTCCTTTGCTCCATTTTGATTTGGAGATGATAAGAGGGTGTAAATTGTGCTGCAGATTTGTACTGTATACAGGCACACATGCTCACAGACACCCAATTAACACACATGTGGGTGTTCACACACCCACAGTGGGATCCTACATGTGGGTGAGAGAGGCCTCCTCTGTCATCAAGCCCACTTCAGGGCCCTCCATTTCAGGCCATTGCGAGGTGCACTGCCCAGAGTGAGCGCAGAGAGCATTATAATATTAGTTTCTCTCCCCCTCTTTCATTCCCTTCACCCGTCATTACGAGACACTCTCCCTGAAAGCTGATCCAAAAGATAGACAGTCCATCAGGAGGCAGTCATCTCATTTGTACTTACCAAACGTGCTAATGAGTTCTATTCCGGGGCCTGGAGGCTGCGGTGGGGAGCGCGAGCAGGGTGCGAGGGTTTCGGGTGGCAGGCTGAAGGCTCGCGCTCGTCCTGTGTCAGTCAGGGCACTGAGACCGCAGAGGACAGGAACTGTCAGTCATGTGTCCAAGCTGACTGCAGCTAAGCAGAAATGTGTGGCTGGAGGAGAAACAGCAGATGATATGGAGAGAGTTGAAAAGGTCTTTCGTAGTAAAAGAGATATATAATTGTTGTTTCTATAGTGGTTTTTGACCAGTTTGAGATTTTTGGTACCCGCTTAGTTGATTTGATGTAAGTGTATTTGTGTACATGTAATGTAATGTAATAATGTATATTATACATTATATTATATTATAATACCAAGTCATAATACAGTTTGACAGTTTATAGTGTTAAAAAAATACGTTATCAAATTTACAGTAGAGGCTCAAATACAGCTTAAATATTACATTACATTTATTGGTTTAGCCGGCACTTTTATCCAAAACGGCATACATTGTAGGAACAAGTTCAAGCTATATATACAGTATATTAAATATTCCATTATAATAAGTATATGATGAATTCAGGTATGCATGTACATATGTCCACACACACACACTACAATTAGCATAAATGTAGAGCTCTTCTCCAAGTATTCAGAAGTGATATTTTGTATGTCAGGCGTTAGGAAATCACTGTCTGTACATTCATATAGATTTTCTTTTTAGTTTATGGCTGTCAGGTACACTAGAGACTGAAGTCAATGAGTTTTTAGCTGCTCTCAGATTTGGCTTTTGATGCCATGCTGCTACTTCAGACGGGTCATTTTTCCCTCAGTTAGAGTTTCATCAGTTTGGTGTGACCACAGGTGAAAAACACGGAGGGATCGAGAGATGGAGTTTTCCCATTGTCGATCAGAAACAGTGAAAGTTTAAGATTTTTGTCTTTTTTTAATAAGCTGATGTGTCCCCTCTAGAGAGGAAGGGAAAGATCAAAGGCTACGATCTTTGGCTGTGGATGAGTTGCCTGCATCTACAACATACAGCTCTGACAGCAGAATGCCCTCTCTCTCTCCGACTCGTGGCTTCTCAGGGCAACTGGCACATGAAACAATCCCTTGCTCACGGGAAGATGCACGTTTCATCGCAGACATGCTGTCTGTTGTTTTGCGGCTAGAATGCAGAAGATCAGGCTTTCACACACATAAATACTGAAGAGAGCCATCTTGTTCCTCTGACCTGTCAATTAGAGGCAGCCAAGCAGATGGCACTGATGAGAGAAGCAGGAATAATTCAATATTCCACCCTGCTAACCTTTACCTGTGGAGGCGCACGGCAGCCATTGATTCAGCCCTCGCTTGATTATTCACACACAGCCCAGAGGAGAGAAGGAGCGTGCGACAGAAGTGGGAATGGAGGGATGTTAGGGAAGGCAGGACGGCTGATCAATGTGACATTAGTGTATTCTGACAGGGGTCTTTGAGGGGAGCGAAGGCTGGATTCCTAGACGAAGATGCCATCGTGTTCGCTCCTTGTACATGCCCAGGCAAAACTTCACAGGCAAGAAACAGTGATTCTCACGCTGTAGGCCGTCGCGGTCCCCTTGCTATGTGGCTTATTGATTAGCCACACTGTAACATCTGTTGATGAAGACTTCTGATTAGTCTCCATACTACTGCAGAGGCTTTTTTTTCTGGGGCAATATGATGTCCCATCAAGGCCTTGTTTGTCCAAAATGGACTCGACCAGATTCCTGACAGAGCGCAAGGTCTGTTTGACCAGATGTGAGGGCTCCTTTGCCTAGCAATGGTCGGAGACAAGCTGCTATTTGTTTTTGACAAACTGGGACATTCCTGGAGTTTGACTGGGCCAGATTTATGATGTCTCAAGCTTTCACACTATCTCTTTGTCTGCTTGGACTCGATCTCTGTCATTTTCTGTTTTATTAGCTGCTAGCAGACACATTCTCACTGCAGCCCGTTCAGATGGGCCCGAGCCTACTGATTGATGATCTTTAGACAAAGACATTCAGTGGATGTGTATTTATTCTAGCACTTTGTGTCCTGTCAGACCACTACTGGATAAAGTACAATGAAAGTCACAATAGCTGCCATGGCACATCAAAGCGCGAGCTCTCATGAGAAGAATCGAAGCCATTTTTACAAATCTTGGTGTCAATTTATGGCCATTTGACAGCAATCGCACCTTTTTTTAGCCATATTTTACCAGCCCTATGTAAAGACAGCGGAACAATAGCACTACTGAGACCAAATTTCCCTCTTTCTTTGTTTTACACATTGCTTGTTAAACGCTTACTGCATATGCAATCATTGTCTGTTGATTTCCAATCCTTGCTGCAGTTTACAAGCTTTTTTGCCCTTTTTTTATTGCGCTGGGATTCTTGGCATGGTCATTCACCAAGGTCTTGGAGTGCATTTTTTTTTCAGTTAGAAATGAGTTTTAAAGACACAGAGGAGGAAAGGGAGAAGGCAAATATATCAGAAGGTTCCAGCTCAAGCCACCCTGACCAATTGAAAGCATTACAGATGAATAATCCACAGTTCAGAAAGCAAGCAAAGGTCAATTTTCATGCTAACTGCTCAGTCACCATACAGGAGTGTTCGAAGTCAATTCAGCTGTGCCGTACAGTTAAGAGGGAAGGACACGCAATTCCGGCCCTACTTTAGGGCTGTGTGGCATTGCATTAGAGTGAGTGCCACTGTTAAAAACTGCCCTTTCTTTTCTCCCCTCATTCTCAATAGTCAATAATTCTACACACCTGTTTTGAAGACTTTCTTTGAGCTCTTCTCATTCTGAAGGACTAAAACTCAGCTCATACGCCTTTAAAACTTTGCAGGTCTTAAAATTGAGTTTTTATCACTAGATATTAAGTTTTATAATGTTCATATGTTTCGTAACTCTCATGCATGCCAGAAACACTCTTGAGGGCCTCGTTCTCTCTCTGTCTTTCTATATTTGCTCTCTGTCTTTACTGTTGCCCATATGTAGGGGGTGCAGATGGAGCCCAATGTAGGACTTAAATCAGAATAAAGGGATTTAATTTGTGCGTTTCTGGTCCCTGCTTATCTGAATATTCAAACAGGCACTAATAGTGTCTCAGAAGGGTGGTAGAGCAGACAGGGATGGAAATTAGCATGAACTTACCAGAATCACTCCGCTCTGTGTCCTTAATGAGCCAATGCTGTGGAGCAGCCATAGAGATGACAAGCCAACCCGTGCCTATTAAAGAAAACATACTGTACATACACACACACACACATCTACTAGTCCCTCAATTTCATATCCAGTCCCATGGTTGTCAGTCATTTAAACCAGCGCAAAAAAGGACACATCAACAAATGATAAATAATACAGTGACTATACAATATACAATAATACAATACTAACACAGCCTAGAGACTCAAAGGATTATATGCAGAGTGCAATATATATTAATAGCACATAGCATTTCTCGGGCCATGGTCAAAATGAAGCGAGGAGACATTTTTTAAAATGTGTATTTTGGCATGTATTTGCTGAATATCACACGCTGTTGTAAGGGAGGTGGAGACGCTCACGGAGAGGGAAGGAGGGGTAGTGGTTGGGAAGGAGCCACGGTGTAGGTGTCCGAAACAAGCGCGCAGGTTGCTGTCAATCATGCCGAGCCTGGCGCTAATCTGCTCCTGGTTTAGTTTCCGAGGTGCCTGTGTCAGTGGCAAGGAGGAATTAGGCAAAAATGGACCCCTTTTTTTGTAATGTAAAACGGGTGAGAAAATCTAATTGGGAAGGGAGGAAAGAGCGATGTCTCCTTTGTTTAAGGCTCTTCCGCAGTCACTTCGCAGGCCCTATTGTGCGCAAACTCACAATAGCATTAATTTGTGCTCCTGGCCTGAGTTTTTCCTTTCTTAGCTTGGCTGTGCAGTCAGCTCCTGTCCGTTCCACTCTGTCTCCATGCTTCACCTCCACGCCCCAACAGAGCCCAAAAAAGAGTGGCTGAGAAAAAGAAGTACCCATGTCAAAATCCTAAATATGCACCCATTTTTCTTATTCGGTCCCATAAAAAAAAAAAAAAAGCCAAATTCTTTTGAGCTTTGTCTGTTCACAATTTCACTCCTCCCGGAAAGTTTTTTTTTTTTTTCTCCCAGAGAAATCCATTTCTTGGACTAAGCCAGAGTCTCCCCAAATGTTATCTGATTTCAGGCGTTCAGGGTTTTAATGAGAAATGATTGAGTTTTGATTGCTCAAAGAGTTAAGTGCCGCTCTTGCCATCAATACAGAGCGGGTTCCCGGCCACGAGAGATTTCGCTTCCGAAGTCTAAAACCGCTCGACTCCCATCTAGAGAAAGTGAGGGGGAAGGACTACGATTAGTAATAACTGATGAAAAGATAATTAAAAGCACTTCGCTGCTGATTTTATTATTCTTTAAGATGAAAAAAGTTCAACCCAAACACTTTCAAGTGGATCCGTCTGTTGGAGGAAACCCTCGGAAGGCGGAGGACGTCGTGTTTGTCCTAATGGGCGAGCTCGAAGTCATTTTGAGTACTAACTGTATCAGAGTGATCAGCTGAATGATAGTGCAACATTGTGCTTGATAATAAACAGATTTGGCTTTGCGAGTGATTCCTCTCAAGAGCGACAGCTGCTCCAGTCATCTTTTATCTGAAGATAGGAGCCATCTTTAAATTAGCTCTTGAACGTTGTTACAAAAGAAGTGCTCTTAAAGCATATGCGATCCTCTCACAGATGCCACATGTAAATGTAGTGTGACTTAGCTTTTTTACTCCGAGTAAGCAGGAATTGAAAAATGTGAAGCTATTGAAATAATATGAAAATTGTTGCAATGAGTGGCAGCACAATATGTTCCTGGGTTAGTCAGTTCGTTCTGTGCCACACTGAATGACAGATGGATGTCCAAAAAATGACATCCCCCATCTCTCTCACCGATTTGCCCCTTGCCCTCTTCTTTTGTGCTAATTGAATAATGACTAACCTTGTCATATTTAGTGCACTATTAATGGCCCTGTGCCTTGTGAAGGTGTAATCATGCGTGATAAAAAATGGGCCAAAGTTACTCGGCTACATGTAGTCTTGTGCACATTAAAGTGTCCTTTTTTTGTTGGAAAGGTCATTCATAACTTGGTTGCGCCGTTGATGTACAGTGAGAGATATTGATTGATTAATGCATAAGTGCTCGGAATCCATTTGGCTCAGTGAAAGGGAATAGAGGGAGGACCTCTCTCTCTCTCTCTCTCCCTCTCTCTCACTCTTTATATTTTCACCTCTCCCCCCATTGTTCGAAGGGCATCATTTTTCGCTGGCTGGGTTTAAGGGACAAAAGGCCTGTTTCTGCCAAGTAATGCATTCAAAGGAGCATTGATTCTCATCAGTGTCAGTTGAATTACTCTCAAAGCCTTGACAAGGATTGCTCTTATTTTAACCTCCCGTTTTTTTCTGCCTGAAGAGAATTTCCAGCCACGAACTCCCCCTGTGTGGCTAAAAGAAGGGGCCTTTAGGTGTCCACCATACATGAATTAATAAGGTTACGTTGGATGCGAGTATAAAACGCAGGTCCTACGATTGACTTGTGTATGCACACACACACATTCAGAGCTTCCTGGACCTGTGTGTTCATTTATGATGCAATCATTCCTCATCGGCTGTTACTATAGACTGTCATGGGGTGTTAAACCATGCCACTGCTGTGCGTCTATTGTCTGTCCGCAGATTAATTCCGCAAAGACATGGATATGCTCCCCTACAAATGCTGTGAGACCCCCCCAGTCTGGCCAGGAGGGCTTTTTAGGGCAGGGTCAAGGGGTCAGTACCTTTGCACAACATGACAAGGCAGGATAGAGCTTCATCAGCCAGCTCCTCAGCAGGGATCTCTGTGAACCGAGCTCCTGAAAAGCGGCCGCCCGCCTGAGAAAGTGAGAGAGACCCTGGGCCTGTGAACCCACTCAGCCCTGCGGCTTTCATCTCCTCTGGGGAAACCTCCATTACATGCCCTCTCCCTCTGGGCTGATTACTGCTGCTGATAATGCCCGTACACACACACACACACATACTCCGTGATATCCTGCTGGAGTTGGTCCAAAGTGAGTAGTGAAAACGAATGATTTGAAAGCAATAGCTGTGGAATATGTATGCAATTAAAAGGAAGATATGCAAGTTTTGTTTGCTAATGTCGTTTCATCAAATACCATATTTTAGGCAAGATAGTTGCATTACAGTCCGACTTGAACACAGCACAGTGAATACCATATCTCCCGACTGTTGAAAGGTAATTCTGTGGAATATATGGAAAGTCACCGCGTGGCTATTTGTGTGTCCAGTTAAACGCAATGAGAAATAACATATTAATGACAACGGCCATTCAACAGCAGAGGCAGTGGGCAATATCTGAATTAGCCCTCTTACACTCTTGGTGAAATTGCATTAATGCCGCTCGCAGCTGTCATTCTCCGAAAAGCCCATCTTTAAGAACTTTGCTTTGGGGGAATGAAAAACAATCAAATAATGGTATAGTAATTTATGCAGGCCAATGTTTTTCAAATGTTGTAGTAATTATGAGAAATACTCTTAGTTTCTCCTGCACAGGCGTGGAGAGCGAAATCTCATTTCCGAGGGAAAAGCGGGGAAAAGGAACACCCTGAATAATCATTGTGTTTAATGCTCTAGTCATAATCCCAGGTTTTATGATGGTTTTCTAATGATTTTCTAATGATGTTAAATATTAGTAGAGAGTGCAGCTATAATTTGAACGCAGCGGTCGTTTTTGCAACGCTCTATCAGCACACCCGATTGCAACAGCAATGAATATTGCGGCGGGAAATAAGATTTAGGGTCCATTCCTTTTGGTGTTTTATTTTGCCGTCTCGCTGTCCTCCATAAATCCTCATCAGGTCCCCTTCCCTATTCCTTCCGCCGAAGACGCTGCCTTCACCCTCGCTTCCCAGGTGGGAATGCAATTAGGTGCCGGGGCCATTTCATTCAGTGCCACTGTCTGTCTGCGCGCTCTCTGCAGTCATTCGTACAGAAAAAAAATGCCCCTCTCAAATGAGTTGCACCAGCCCTGGTGGAGCAAGCACCTCAGCGGTCCCCTGGGAAATAACAGTATAAAAAAGAGGGGAAGGGAGGAGGTGGAAGAGGTAAAGGGATTGGAGGGGGGGGGCCGAGAAGGGGAAAAAATGCTCTGAATGGCTATCAAACGAACGCTGGCAAAAGCGTGGTCCCTGATGACTGGCAACGCACAGCAAAATATGTATTGGAGACAAAGCCTTTGTCTTCTTCCTGGGCCCCTACAATGAATTACACAACCCCCCCACCCCAACACACCACCACCCAGCTTTTTAATTAAATGGCTGCTGTTCCATCTCTCTATCCGTAGCTCCCCATTACAGAGGCTAGATAAGGGATTGCTATCTGTAGCATGTTAAGAAAGGCTGCTGGGCAGCCAAGCCTCATGAAATTTGTCACAAGATCTCATTTTCCTCATTGCCAGACGTGATGCTTATAATTGATGTGGAGGCAGTAGTAATTTATTGGCCGTCTGCAATTATCATCCCCTACGAGCTGGGGGTTGTGACTGCAATTTAGATGGTGTGGTGGGGTGGAATGGGGAGAAACAAGATGGGAGGGGGTGCGTGCATCAATGCTGGATCCTTTTGTAATTCCTTACTTTCAAAGCCATGATCACCTGAGGATGCAAAGTAATGTCCTGACATTGTACAAATGAGGCATAAAGTCTGAATCTAAATTGAAGCTTATTCTGACTGGAAGCATTCGTTTGACAGGTAAAGTGACCAAACCTATTGTCTTTTAATGTCTTAGCTTCATGAAATTGTGTCAGCCAATCAGATTAGAGCTCACCATTTTTCTGAAAGCTCTTGCGATTTATTTCTGCAATATGCATCAGGCAGGCTTCCGTCACAACTTTTTCCTTGTGATCTGTCCTAACACCTCTTCCTTATCCTTCCCCAATTCCCTCATCTCTCTTGGGAGCGTTTCTAATGCAGTCATTTGAGTACTAAAGAGGATAAGGGATTTTTACTCTATCAGTGCAAAATGCAATCAAGCATTTATTATAATATTTTAATCAATTCTTGAATTTATTTTCCTTATTATCTTTTACTGGCAGATCTAATTGGGAAAAGAAAAGAAACAACAACCAAGGGCAAGTAGACACTGTATACCATGAAGGAAATGTATCCATTCAATGCGAAATAGCAAGAAATCAATCTCTTTTCTTTTTTTTCTTGTTTAATGTTCACTCGCACTGTTTTGATTTTCATCTGTCTCAAGTTCATTAATTTCCCTTTTCTGGTCATAACATTAAACAATCGATAAATAAATCCTCCAATTGCCAGTATGAGCGGAGCAGCTGCTGCTTTAAAAACAGGCAGTCATTAACACAGAAATATCATTAGTGATTTCAGACTGAAATGAGTGTTTGGGGCACATGAACTGTCTGGGAAAGGGTTTGTGTGTTCATTAGCAGTGCCCGCTGTGTGTGGGTTGGTATGTAGTGTTTATATTTTGCCACGTCCTTATTTGCACCCGTCACTCTAAATGGCTCACAACATAAGGGCAACTCTCTGAAAATCACCTCTATATTGGTGCTCATTTTAACGACTTGATCCAGACATGCATCTGCATATTTACCAGTTTTTAAAAAACCCATGAGACTCGTGGTTTTGTCAAAAAGACACATTTTTGATGCACCCATTTTACTGTCACTATGCAGCCAGACACTACCAGTAGAGGACAGTTAGCTTCCTGCCTCTAGTCTCCGCTACACTTTGATGTACACATTGTACGTGGGCTATTGCGGAGATGTTGATCAGAATCAGCGGTCAGGGCAGTTTCTGCCGTCACAAGCTGCCACGCTGCCAGCCTCCAATGGCAGCGGAAGATGAGTCTATCACCACCCCTCTGCACAGAGCATGCTCAGTGCATCACGGGAACTGAGGTTTGTTTTGTACAACCTGTACGGCTGTTGTGTTGTGGCCAAATTAGACTTTCAAATCATTTGATGCCAGTGGGAGACTGAGAATCTCATCTTTTCCCCCCGTTTTTTCACATCCTTTAATAATCATACCTGTTTACTCTTCAGGGAGTCCTTTCTATATTTTTCTTAAATGTGCTGTCTGAGTGTAGAGCGTCTGTAATGAAGCCAGCAGGCAGCACGCTCAGGACTCAATGAATGGGGAAAACGCATCACACGGGACTGGAGGATTGGAGGCGGTCTGGAATTATGGGTAGGGATTGGAAGGGGTGGGGGGGTCTAGACTGTGAGGGGGGAATGTGGCGCCCTTCATGCTATTATCTTTATGGTATAGAAAAGCATGCTTCAGGCAATCAGCATGAAATTGTTAATTGCTCAGCCCACTTACGTGTCGCCCAGGGGACTGAGTCTGGGGGAGCTGCCTGAAGGACACAGATCGTGTGAGTGAATCGGTGCCCGTCGAAGTGCCTGTGTGCATATGCTTTCGTAGGCAAACTAGTCTGAATCCAGCCTTTTCCTTTGCATCACTCGTTCCTCTGACCTTGATCTTCCTCTTACTGTCGCTTCTTCTGCTAATGTGCACATCTGAGCTGCCTCTGCTTCGACAGTGCCCTTGTCTAATGTCAAAATGTCTCAGGAAGCCTGGCTTGCGTGTGAGTGCAACTAACCTTTGTACGAGCCCTTATTCAAGTTTAAAATATGCTTTTCAGGAATGTTGTTTGTAGTCTCTGATATGTATAGTCTGAGTTAAAGGGAGGGGAGAATGTTGGAAGGATGCCTCTGGGACGGTGTGCTTTGGGTCGGGCTGTCATGGCTGTGTGGAGAAATGTGCCAGTTGAGTCATTTAGAAGTGAATGAGCCGCTCGGGCAGATGAACTCCGGCAAAACGAGTCTCTCTTTTAATAGGACTCTAGGGGAGTTTGGATTCCACATCTTCTCAGGACAACCTCATTTGATGTGCAACATTTGACCAATATTCTACATCTACTTTGAAAAGAGGATGGAAGGAACTTGCAAAACAATTACAAAAAAATACAATATGTAATATAATATTGCAACAAAGAAAAGAAATCAGTTGTATATTTTGCAAATTAATATATTAGTTATTATATTATGCTTTGTAATTGTTTTGTAAAAGTTTATATACTGTGTGTATTTTTAGAGGTCTTCTACAAGTGTGAAATGAACATAAACATTTATATTTTGGACATGTAATAATTACATTTTTCCCAGTTCAGGATAGTCATTGGTGAATGGTTTGGGACTGTGACTGTAACCACTCTTCTCTTGGGGTTTCATCAGTCAATCAATAACCTGGTTAAATTTGTCTACTTCAAGTTATCTACTTCAACTACCATTGCCTGGAAAAAATGTCCTGTGCAGGTGATATAACGCTCGTCTCAACGTTCTCGCCATCCAAATGATTTGTTATTAGGCAAATGAAGTGCTGCACACCTGCCATTAAATCCCTCCATTTTGCCGTGGTGCATGTCCACCTATCATGGGCTGTTTTTCCTTTGTCTTCTACCCTTGTTTTTCCGCAAGAACATTGTGTTTTAGTTCACCATGGTCCTGTAATATTTAACATCTGCATTCCCTGTAGAACCCTCGGTGATAGAGAGAGGATTTTAAGTGCAAATCAATGTGTCTTTAAAAAGCAGCATTGATCTCAATTAGAAAAAGAAAGAGGGAAGTTTGGAAAGGAGCGGCTCTTGGAGTGAATGTAGCACGTTCAACAGCGGCAAGGACGATCTCGCTCAGATGTGACTCTTGACGTTGTAAAGGTTATAGGTAATCCTACAGAACATTCCAACAAGTCTTGAAATAGTGGTTAGAATGTCCCATTGCTATTTTCGTTTTTAGTGCCGTCTCTGTGCCCAGATGTCGCCGTGTCTGCCTGTCTTTTCTAGAAGCACTACAGTGGTGCGGGAAAATTAATAATCAGAATATGAATTTGAATTAATAAATGGTTACAAAAAAACAAACAAACAGACATCTTAAACCAGCAGATCAGAAAAGACCAGAAGAAACGGCATGCTTTTTGTCCAAGTCCTCTTGACTGTCTGTTTTTGGCACTACAGTAAAATTAAATTAGACTGACTTGTGAAATAACACATGGCCAACTTACTCATTTTTTTTTTTTTTTCTTGTATATCGCCACCTGCTTGTGTCCTATCTCTCTGCACTTCTGCTTCCTGTCCGAGCTAAGCAAGCTAGCACTTCCTCTTAAGCAGAAATGAAGGAATCTCTCAGTTAATTCCTGGATGACATCAGGCTGTTGTCTGGCCTGTCCGAAGGAATGATGAGGATGAGAGGGAGCGAGTGCCGGGCCCAGGGAGGGAGAAATGGCAGCTGCTCGGCAGGAATTGATTGCATTAATTGATATGCCAATATGTAAGCTTGTTACATCCACCATTGCTTAGGATGATGGCTAACAAGTCCTGCTGATCAATGGAACCAATAAAGGCTTCATCCATTAATGAGCAATGTGGTAATTAATGTTAGCCCTAAACCAATTAGTGTGGCTACTGCATCTGCTGGTAAGAACCGAAAGAGGTCCTGTCCATTTTATCTCTTTTCCTATTGCTGTTCTCAGCCGACTCGCAGATCACCCTTACAAAAAGTTATGTGGCTAACATTGGAGCTTTACTGTAAGCCATAGTACAGTATGACTACCATATATATTTACAATTTCTGATAATGTATTAAATAAAATAATAGTATTCTTTCAATTCAAAAAATTGAAAGAATGTTAAATCAGTTAACTTTTTGTTGTTGCATTTTTTTAGGCTATTTATTGTCTTCATATTATTTTGAAATGCACAAAAAATCACATCACAATCATTTCAGGCTGAAAACCTACATTTATAACTTTTTTATTTATTTTTAACCGTGGCAATATAGTTTCAGCAGCAGAGCAGGAAACACTTTTATGTCCATGGTAAAGAAATACCATGATATTACCATCATGGTAGTGTCCAAAAACATAGGTACACTACACGTACATCTAAAAATATGATCAGATAAATATGAATAATTGATTCAAAATTGATAAAATTGTGAAGTTGTGTACTCACTTCTACGCAATTAGCAAGTTGATAACACATTCTCCCGCCGTACAACTATACACATGATCAGTGTGATGTGATGACGCATTGCTGAAGTCTGATATCAGCCCTAGTAAATGTTCACGTTGCAGCGTTCTGGTTTAAAAAGGACATGTGATTCTTACGCGCAGATATCGGGTTACAGAGCTAAATGCGAATCTCATTCCACGCCTATGACATCATCACTCACCTGCCTATTGTGGAGGTATTTTGCCAGCAAACTCTCTCTCTCTTTCTCTCTCTCTCTTTCTCTCTTTTCAACGCAGCTGTGTAGACAGAGTGACAATCCCGAGCACTCAATCAAAGGGCCTCTGATAGACACCCGGTCTGTACAGGAAACACAACACGCTTATAAATCAATACTATTGTTTTCACATTGAAGAGCAGGACCAGTCCTGCCTGGAATCCATTACCTCACTTATCAGGCTACACCATTTTAACAAAGGACATCTTTCGCTACCCTCCCCCGCTGCCCTTCTTGGCTGATATAGCAAAAGTAAGTTTTTCTCTTTTCTTTTAATCCAAGAAAAGGTTATTACCGCAGGAATAGATATTGCAGATAAGGTGGGACATTGTAAATCTCACCGAGAAAAAGAGACAGGAAAGGAGACTGAATTTGGAAGGGAAAGACAGCTCACAGAAATGATGGTAATCTTGGTTTATTTGCCATTATGGTTCAGCCTCCCAAGGGCTTGTAATGAATTTATGCACTTTAAGTGAATGTGAGAGCTGGCACTATGATGGGTTGTGTGTATGTCTCATTGTGTTTCATAAATTATGGAGGTCATTCTTAATTATGTATTTGTTTTTACGTGAGAGATTATGCGAGGGGTGTAAAACGTGTTATGTTTAGCATGTTTTGTATAGTGTCTGAGGACAGGAAGTGAGGACTCTTGCCAAGCTTAGAAGCTGCCAGTAGATCTCAAAGAGACAGTATGAAATGGTATTCACCTCTCAAATATATCTGAAAGCATACACAGGACATTAAGACATGAGAGGACAATGTATTGCTCAGAGGTTGCTTTTTCAAGACTCAAGAAACCTATATTAGAGTCCTTAGTGTTCTTACTTTTGAGTTTCAATACCTAGAATTCCTTAGAGGAAACAAGATTGTTGACATATAGTAAGTTAATAGAGCTATACAATTACTGTGGATGACATCAGATAATTTGGTCTATGATGAATTTGATGAGCAAAATTTGTTCATATTGGAATTTGACTTTGGTATCTTGTTAAAACTTGAGCACTTTTCTAGAGATCTCTTATGAAACTCAGTTGTGTTTACAACCAGGTGGCCTCAGCAAACTGCAAGATGAATTAAAAGTTTTAAATATTAAAACTTGTAAAATATTAAAAAGTAATCGAACTTTAATCAAAATTAAAATGTCAAAAATAAACAAATAAAACCAATCATTCTTCTCTTTAATTTCCCCTTAAAACCTGTTATTGAAGAACATGCAGTTGACAACCAATTCGATATATCGATAAAGTTTGAAAACAAGAAGCTTTGTCATAATTACAGCAGAAATATCTAGACATATACGGAGGGGAGGACCTTTGAATATTGTGTTGGACAAAGGGAGGCCTTTGAGTCAAAAAGAATGATAAAGAGTAAGTGTGAGTGTTAGTTTTTTTCTTAGTAGAAGCAGTAAACTCAAGCAAACCTCTCCATTTGCTCTCCATTTATTCTCATTAGTGTCTAGGAGAG
Source organism: Rhinichthys klamathensis goyatoka (assembly GCF_029890125.1). Classification (NCBI taxonomy): domain Eukaryota; kingdom Metazoa; phylum Chordata; class Actinopteri; order Cypriniformes; family Leuciscidae; genus Rhinichthys; species Rhinichthys klamathensis. The sequence goes on from NW_026606762.1 coordinate 321,943, forward strand.
ACTATTGAGATATTAAAGAGCTCTCATTTGTGATTTTCCCACAAGATTGACTGCAAAAAAAGTAAAAAGCAACATGCAAAAGATAGCAAGAGAGATTATAACAAGAGAGGCGGGCGCTCCATCCATCTCTTGGACTGAAACCTATACTCCTAATTGGTGCTTACAGCGGGGCAGACCAAATAAACAGTAAGTAAGGTGTCTCGGTGGTGGAGGAATGTCAATTCTTGCAACTTGCTCAAGCCTGCACTCTGAATGGTTGTGTATTGACCCTAGCAGACCCCCGGAGGATACTCTAATTGAAAATTAATATTGAATCAATGCCGCAGGCCATTTGCATATTGATTATAAACATCCAGGAAGGCACCAAGTATGCGCAGGATCAATAGGGCCCTTCTGCAGCTGGGTGAGCACACTACATCACATGGCAGCTGCCTGCTCCGGAGGTTAATGACTGGCGCTTGTAGAGCTGCTCTTGTCAGGTGGAATCCAGCCATAGATTTGGCTTCCACATCTAGAACAGGCTGCTAGAGACAGACAGATGGAGAGAGGAAATGAGGTATGAGAGACGTGTCAGCCATTCTTGGGGCCAAACTGTTCTGTAGATTTCAATATGATTTAAGTCCGGTCTTTGTTAGTCCCTAATCCTATTTTTAAAGTGGAAGGAAATTTTGTAAAGGTCCAAATGAAATCAAAACTTGCTCTATCTCGGCTAAAATTACTAATATTCTTTTACTTACTCATAAATGCGTCACATTACGGAAGTAAAATGCACTGCAAATGGTGTTTAATAAGTAAATGTGTTTGCTTGAATGGAAAGGACGATTAAGGCCTGTCTTTGTGGCTTTATTTGAAGCGTTACACTTGTTAAAACCCTGCCGAACAGCACGGAGTGTTGATTTAGGAGGACACATTGACCTTGTTTTCTGCCCTGCAGTTGAACCATGAACCTACAGAAAGCAAATTATGGGTACATCTGTGAAGCCTGTGATAGCATGGTAACCTTGACTTCCTCTGTCTTTTGAGGAAAAGAGCATGATATGAGACGGATCAAACGGGCCTCGTTTTAATTTTGGTTGAACATTCACAGCATTACGAGACAAAGGAAAACAGAATCCAGCCCTTTAAGGTCCAGATTATGATTCAACACATGCATTCCTCTCCCCGACTCCCTGTAATGCTTTCCACATGTTGGACGGGGACAGACCAGAAGAGGTTGAGAGGGCAAATAAATGAGAAACGGAGAGGGTGAGAGTTAGCTGTGGAAAGAAGAAAGAGAAAGTTTGGCTGGATATAGTTTCTTCTCTAAACCTCTATAACACAACACACTGCCACAGGTGATGGCCTTGCTATCAATTCCCTGTGCAGTTTAGCCGCTAAGACACTTATCACCATTGCTATTGCTCATGCACATGGTGCTTACTCGTGCCATTACTTTTTCAATTATGATGATTTTCGCCGGCTGAAATTCACTGTAAAACCTAATAAGTTGGCAGAACTTCAAAATTTTGAGGTAATCAGTTACTGTACACATTTTTTAAGTTAACAAACTCAAAGATTAAAAGGATAGTTCACCCAAAAATGTAAATACTGACATTAATTACTCACCCTGAAGTCGTTTCAAACCAGTAAGACTTTCGTTCATCTTCAGAACACAAATTAATATATTTTTGATGAAATCTGAGATCTTTCTGTCCCTCCATTGACAGCTACGCAACTACCACCAAGAGATTGTAAAACTAATCCATATGAATTTAGCGGTTTAATCCAGATTTTCTGAAGAGACACAATTGCTTTATATGATGAACAGATTTAATTTAGGCTTTTATTCACAAATAAACATTCATCAACTTACACATTGTGGTAAACGGAAGCTCAAGCATGTTCGTTTGACGTGCGAGAACCAATGAGGTTCATTCTCGTGTTACGCATCACGTTTGAGCTTCTGCGAGAACCAATGAGGTTTGTTCTTCTGCGTCAAGCTGGTTCGGTTGAGCTTCTGTTTATGTTTGCTGATCAATGTTTAAATGTGAATAAAAGCCTAAATTAAATCTGTTCATCATATAAAGTGATCGAGTCTCTTCAGAAAATTCGAAACAGCTCAATTCACATGGATTCGTTTTACGATCTCTTTATGAAATTTTTGAAGCGTCAAAGTTTCAGTTGCGTAGCTGTCAATGGAGGAACAGAAAGCTCTCAGATTTCATCAAAAAGATCTTCATTTGTGTTTTCCGAAGATGAACGAAAGTCTTACGGGTTTGGGACGACATGAGAGTGAGTAATTAATGACAGTATTTTCATTTTTGGTTGCACTATTCCTTTAAGTTAGTGAATGTTAGTTGCAATTTATTTGAAATATTGACTAAACCAACTCATACAATGATTGCATTAACGTCATTAACTTTTTGGTTAACTGATAAACTGGTTAGCTGTAAAACTGCAACATTCAGTAGTAGAAACCCCTATAAATCCCAACATAACAGAACATTAAACACAATGAATGGTGATAAAAATGTTAGCCATAGCTAGAAATCTTAAGGATGCTCGCAAACTTTACCACCTCAGAGAGGCCAGACCTGAGATCAGACTGATCTTCTCCCATTTTTATAAGCAAGATCTGGATCTTACAGTCATTATGAAGCTGTAGACCATCTGCGCGAGTACCATCTCCCCCCGCAAGATGGACTGGCCTGCTCGGGAAGCCCGGAGCCGAGACCGGGGCCCTGGGAGCCAGGCTGCATCTGATTGCTTCATTACAAGCCCTTTCATTGACTTGGCTGCACTGAACTGATGAACTGAAGCAGTGGACAAGAGCACATAATTGGGAGAAATGAATTCTTATCACAGCTTTCTCATGAGGCCGCCAGTCCTGGCTGGAGCCATGTGAGGCTGTTTTTGCTGGAACTCAGACAGAGAGGGAAAAGAAAAAAGCAACAAAAAAAAAAAGAGGATCTGGGATGAGGCTTCCGCTTGTATCTGGTTTTGGATAAAGGGAAGCAGAATAAATGTGCAATTTGGGCTTAATTTGAAAGCGGAGGCAGCCTAAGCCTAGCCGGCCCGCCGTGAAAATCGCGCTTAGGCAACTGTCCCGTTCTAATACCTCATTGCTCCTGGTGGTATTAGAAGCGCTGTTGTTTTGTTACAACTAAAAAAGTCCAAAGGATTCTTCAGAGTCTAATGCACTCTGTTTATTTTCCTCCCAGCAGCCCCCGGGGGAGAGGCCTGTATTAGTTAGTGGCTTCACCCAGCTCATCTTTTCAGTCCACTCATCAGGCATGGCCGCCCCAATGTTTACCTGTGGGATGAATAATTAATGTGAGCTACCTGCTCCCTCATTTCAATGAGACAGACCTCTGGCTAATTAGAGAGAGAAGTCTTCCGCTCCAAGCCTCCACAGCGGGGACGACATCAACAGCAACAATAAAAACAGCAATAACAGGAGCTCTGTAAATAAAAGCAGGATTTAGCAGAATTCTGCGATTGCAGAATTTGGTGGAGGGATTGGTGGAAAACCATGGAACCAATTTAGGTGCAATGGTGGTCTCAAAGGAGCAGAATAATAGTTAATCCAATGCTTGCCCAAGAGAGACCAGTGACAAGCAGGCTCTCTCTCTCTCTCTCTCTCTCTCTCTCTTGCTCTGCAGAGTCAGCACAAAGACAGACACACACACACACACACACACACAAGCTACAGTAACCTTTCATTCCACAACATGCTGCTTAGTTGATCCTGAGACCATTAGCCTTACCGTTTCCTCTGAAAGTTGGAAAGTAATTGTAATTGCATGGCCAAGCAGTCCTCTCACACTCCATAAATTAATAAGAATATTTAGCTCGCCTGGCTGATGAGGCCATCAGCTGCTGATTTTTCATTGGTTCTCCTTATAGCCACCTAAACCACACAAGTTTGTACTTTACATCAGTAGCATCCTTTTTTGTTGTTGTTGCTATATTTAACAAATTGTTTGTATACCTCACAACATTTGGCCCATATTAAATCTATAATATTTATAATTTTTGTCTGATCTGATGTGGACACAGTTTATCCTCATCGCCATTATGGACAAAGGATTGATTCAAATTGTTTTGAAGTACCGGTAAATAAAAAAGATGTTATTAATATTAAATATTATTATAATTATTTATATATATATATATATACACACACCAGTTCTCGAATCTGATTGGCTGAGAGCCTTTTCCAGTGCGATATTAATAACAGTAAATTATGCATAATTACAAGTAACTAACCCTAAACCGAACCTTAACCCAAACCTTATAGTAAGTTCTTGTTAATTAATATTACTCGGTACTTATTTGAGTAAGTACAATGTAACTACGTCACTGTAAAAAAAAAAAAGTGTAACCTATCTTTTTCATTCACATATTAATAAAAAGTAAAAAAGATGTAACAAGGTTAGGGTTCTTTTTACTTCTTGTAATTTTAAGACAGCCAACGTGCATTCTAGCAAGGTTATTGCGAACATTCACATTTCTAGTCTTTTCCTTCTCTTTCCCTGAGCCAAAGATAACTCGCTGAGTAACAGGAGTGACTGTAATTATTTCTGTTCCTCTCTCCAGGAGCTCGTCACAACGCAGCGCTCAAACTTCACACTGCACCACGTGTCCTGTCTGTTCAAACTGACTCATGACACATGTCAGATGAAGCCAAACTCTTAAGGCTAGCCGAAGTAAATATGAAACCGAGTAATAGGTTTGTTCCGAGGTGAAGGGCTGCGCTTTCAGCTGTGGCCTTGGAAGGGAAACCAGAGACGCTTTTGGAGCAAATTACGATTGTGAATATCTGTAAAAGAGCAGACATTTCCAGGGCTGTCCTGAGTGCCGTGTGGCTGTAGTGTTAAACGGTGTGCAAGAAAAAATGTGATTATTTGCCATGTGTGACCCATGCTGGTGGAGCTGAATACAACCAATCTGACCGTAGAACTGTTAGTAGCCATCATTAGGGCTGAAGAAAAGATAGATAGAGTGAAGGAAGAGTGGATAGGAAAGGACGGAAAAGGCACAACCAAAATCCCAAATGTTGGCGTTGTTAGCGGCAAATGTTTTTTTCAAAGAATGTTTTTGAGTCCTTTCTTTCCAGTGAGCCAGTTGCCATACAGCAAATTGGTAAACTGATTAGACTGAGATTAGAGGCTGCTGATAAGAGATTGGATGGATATACTCTCGAGATTAAATGGATAACTAGATCGACTGATAGCTGAGTTGGTGCGTTGCTTCTCTTCCTCGACCTCCCCAGTTTCTATTGTAATTAAGGCTTTAAGGTGTGCATGTAATCAAATAAATAAATAATGCCTGAATTATGCGATAATGAATTAATACATTACAGGAGGAGAATAAATAAGCCCCAGCTAATTGCATAAGATGAGTCTTTTTTCATTAGCTTTTTGAGGGGAAATCTCATTATATGCATCACAAACTATAATCCTCCTTTAGAAATATGTAAATTTGCAATCATGGAAATAAATAAATAAAAAAACTGACAAGAGGAAGTAGAGACACTTTTGAGCAGCGTTATGTCATGTTCGCATTCTGCTTCCTTGGGCACCTCATTTGTCTCGACGTGACAAAAATTATCTTCGCCCACCAGTATATTTGATGAATTTTGACTGCTGTGTGTGTATTAAAATCAAAACAATCGTCTGGTTAACGATACTGCAGTAATTCTACCGTTTTATTTCATTTTTATTATTTTTTATTATTTTCAATCAAGATTCGAGTGAATAGTCCCTTGATGGACGCTAGGCTATCCTAATATTTGCCTAATGTAAGCTGCCGCAGCTCACTATTGTTACCACATACATTGTTTTTTCTCTGAAAGAGCGTTAGATGCTCTTAAGCACTGTCAATTTTCATTTTGCTAGTTACACTTTTCACCACATCATTTCCTAGATGAACATGTGCTCTGCGACCCTGTAATGAGAATGTAGTGTGACTTTAATTATGAAAAAATGAGCATTTCCTTTCATTTGGCATGAGCTCTGAAGTACAACGTTTTAGTTGGGCTGTGAGAATGCATGCATATACTAGGGCATATACTCATGCACAAAACACACACGCAAATATTAATTGTCAGCCGGATAAACATATCTATAGTAATTACATCAGAAAATGGAGATGGGGCCGATCATGTTGTGCATAATTACTGCAGAAAAACAATGCATGTCTATTAAGCGTCATTATAGAGCTTTCACGGATAGCAATCCAATTACCACTAGTTTGTTTCTCACTGTAAATAGGCACATTCGAGACAGTGCAGCTCCGCAGTGTCTGGGCGTCTCACGGCACTAAAAGAGCAGCGATTTTTAAAGCTGCCGTATTAGATATGTGACCATCAGCTGATCTGAGATCAGAGGGCAGGCTGGTTGTTGCCATGCAGCCGCGGGCATCTGATGGCTGCTGAATTATTTATCCCGACTGCAGGACGTTCGCCGCAGAGATCCAGACCCCAGTATGGCGACAACGGTCCTCACTTGTGGCCATTAGATGCCGTCTCGTTCTACAGAAGGAGAGTGTGTGTGCGGTGGAGGGCGAATAACGGGGGTTCGGGATGACCCCCCTGCTCGATTGCTTCACGCTGGGTTGACCCGAACACCTCTTTGTCACTAAAGAGAGTGAGCAAGGCGAGATTCTACAGATCAAAGTGCAGAACTTTTAATTAAGAAAGAGAAAAGGCTTTATTTGTACCGAAAAAAAGGAAGATAGAAGCAACCAGACATTTTCCTATTAAGGAGAAATGTCAAGCGCAGTGGTGAAGCGATAGTCTGCGCGCTTTCCTTTGTTGTCCCTCCTGACATTGCGGGCTAATTTTTCATGGTTATTTGAACTGGAAAATGAAAGAGAGGTTTGCGATTATTTCCTATAAATGACAACACAATCGCATTACGCTTCAGTACAAACACAGAGAGGATATTGCCTTTTCATATTTCATGTGAACGTAATGGATGGGTTATGCAAAGAGGCCCAGAAAGAAAGACAAATGGAGGAAGGGAGCAGCAAGTGTTTGATTTGTATTAGAAAATGGCCTGAAAGTGGGACGGATGAACCGTATTTCCCTTTTTTCAATAACTGGTGGCGGTACTGAGCTTGTTTTAAGTGCCTGCACAATGTAAAGATTGGATTTCTGTAGCGGATTGCTATTAGCTGCCACTGGGGGTGGAACTGCAGTGATCCGGTGTGTGTGTGCAGGGGGAAGCTTTTCTGTGTGTCCACACACCACTGCCTCTGCCTGGCTGTGTTCCGAATGGAATAGCTACTGGTGTACTGTTTACTACATATATAGCGTGATATATAGCATTCTGCGCTGTATGATCTGTTGCATATCTTCTGTTATTACACGGCTCTGTGGGATACTTTATTCTGATTGGTCAATCACGCCATCCAGCATTATGTTATTCCCCAATAACAACCAGTAAAAACTGATAACACAGGCTCATCCGGGTAACTGAAGTCAGCGCTATACGCTTGCTAGAAAAGTTATTTCTTTGTGGAAGTTTTGCGTTTGGTGAGCTAATAAAATATTAAAACTCAAATCAATATTTTGTGTACAATTATTTAATTATATCGTCTGGGTATCACAGACTCGCTCTCTTGTTTCATACAAACGCAGGCGCTGCATTTTGCAACAATTGTTTTGTACGCTTATAAGATAACAAATAAGTACGATTTTAAAACCGTTTCATCTTAAAGCAATATCTCATATCCACATAATTATTTATGTGGCTAAATGCCGTGTAATAAGTGGTATGACTGTACCATATCCCTTAAATGTCCGTCTAGTTTGAACTCGCTGCTTGCTAGCAACTGCTTTCTTCACGGAAGCTTTGCTTTTAAAGACCTAATAAAATATTTCAGCTCAAGTCAATATTTTGTGTCTTAAGGCCCGTTCACACTGGGACGAATTTCGCGCGCGATATTTGCCGACGTTTAACGCCTCGTGACTAAACAAAGGGCGCCAATGTGAGTGTGCACACCGACACGAAAAACGCCACGCGTAAAAGCGTCATTTTTTTTAAAAACGCCTCGGGTTAGTTTTTTTAGTTTGACGCGCCGCGTCAAAAACTATCCGACCAATGAGATTGGCGCTTTTACTCACTTGTCTGGAGCTTCTGAAGATACAGTAAAACACAACTTGGGGGCGCTCAAACACAAAACGGTCTTGCCGAGCACACATACGTAACGGCGCAGAAGATATACGCCAAGTAGCGTCTACACTGCCGAGGAGAAATAAGACGAGGAAGATGCAAGGCAAGATGAATGTAGAGCTGCTGGTCTCGTTGGTGTCGGAACATAAAGAACTATATGACAAACGCGACAGCGACTACAAACATCTTGATAAAAGAGAATGTAATGGAGTGGTATTGCAGAGCAAATGGGCGCCATCTAATGTCAGGGAATGAATTTGCATGTTCACTCGGCTCATTGTCAGCGAAAATCGCTTGGGTGTGAACACAAAAAAACGCGTTGAAAAACGCTGCCGAATAACGCGCTCCGATATTCGTCCCGGTGTGTACGAGCCTTTATTATTTACTTATGTGCCAAGTAGCTGTGTCATAAGCGGGATAAGGTATATCCAGCCGGTTGTTATCTCAGAATAAACCCCTTCAGGTTGATTCAAGACATGTCCTGATCACTCTGTCGGGGTTTATTCCGCGATAACAACCGGCTGGATGTACATTATCGCTTACGTATTCCATAGCCAGAAAATTTGCATGCCATCCACAGTACACAAAAGTAAGAGTAACATGCTATATTCCAATTCCAAAAACAAACCAACTTAACTTATGAACACTACACACGGGCGGCTCTTCCCACACCTCTCACGTCCTTCCCAGCTGCGAGGGTGCAGTGAAATCCCAGGGCTCAAACACATCAATATGAACCCCACTCTTATATTTCTAAAATAAAATTGATCAAGTCATCTGGTATTCATAAGCCTTAAAAATTCTGTTTTATCTCCTGGTCCGCTGACATAAACAAGCGGGTGGTGCTACACGGGGTCTTCAATTGCAGGACACACTTTTCCTACAGAACGCCTTGGTGCGTGCAGAGCCCACCTATGGCGGGATGCTGCCCTGTTTGAGTTGTGTTTACTTAATGTCTGTTTTTCGAAGAACGTGGACTCGTGTTGCATTATCCACACGGGAGCCGTGAGCGGCAACATGCGTACGCCGTAACGAACGCACGCCAAGGTGGGCCCTACATACATAGGTGCGTACGTTCAGACCGCATTGATTTTCTGAGCTAATACCTCTACAGAGTGATCCACAGGCAGATGGATGCACTACAAAGATATGCAAATCCCACGCTCAATATATCGACAGGCGGAGATCTTTCTCAGACGTCCCACTGTACCAGGCAGAGCAGACTAAAGAGAGACGTAAACAGATAAGTAGCTGTTAATAGACAGGCGCTGGCTTATACAAACATTGGACAAACCTTCCTGAACCTCCACAAGTCAAACAGTCAAACTTTTTTTTTTTTTTTTTTTTTTTTGGTAGGAAGTCCGGCATGTTGGTTGATGCGCCACCTAAATAGGGAACATTTGAATATGAAATATGAAAAGCTTGGAATATGAAAAGCAGCGATTGTATTGTGTTCTCACAAAGGGGAAATGTGATATAATGACATCTGAATTGTGTTTGAGAAAAACTGGTGTTTATTTTCTCCCGTCACTGTTTGTACATTAGCACCGTGTTCACATTCAAACACGTGCATTTCCACATCAAATATGACTGATCAAGTGGAATATCACATTTAATTCCGTAACAGATGCAATCTGTGTGTGTTTCTCTGTATGCAAACACTCCAGCTGGTAATTAAATTGAGTTTGTGGCCAGTGCCGTACACGAGGAGAGATGAGCTATGAACAGAAGAGCTGTGACAGTTTCAGGTTATATGATTTTTATGTCCCTTTTTACCAAATGAAAAATCAATACGTTTTTTTCCGGGTTATACATATTCAGTGCGCCGTCAAGCCCCAGCCCTTAATGGGAGGGGGATATCTGCTCGGCTGTCACAACTGTACCATCACATTTTCCGAGCCACTGGTGAATATATCAGACTGGATGTGGTTGCCCTTCTTGACTTTTTATTTTATTTTTCTCAGAATAACAGAAAGCAGTGTAGTATGAGATAAAGATGAAGAAGGAAAAGATAGGTTTGGGTAGAACGAGAGCAGTAGGCCAGTAGTGCGGTGCGGTGGCTGTTGAGGGACGCTCTGACAGTCCGTTCTCGCCTTTGTGCAGCAAAATGTCTCCAGGCGCAGGAGAGCAACGTTCATGCGGCCCTTCCAACCTCACAGTGCAAGGCAGAATAGGCACAGCACACTACTCTGCTATTAATGTGTTTTGTGTTTGAGAGACTGCTGTCAAACACTGCCTAATGGCTCCTGTGTGTGTGTTTGTTTGCACAAATGTCCCCACAAGGATAGTAAAACCTGAAATCACATACACTGTAGAGACCAGCATTCCCAGTGGTATTATCATTTCATGCCATGACTGTAGCATGGTATTGACACCATAGTTTTATACATATATAACAGTTGAGAGCTTGTAAAATCATTAATGTTTTGATTGTACTTTAAATACTCATCCATAATTGTTTTTTTTTTAATTTTTTTTAATCTGGGTACCTATGACCTGGCAATTTTAAAATAAAAGTCATGAAAATGTCTATTGTTATTATGGTCCCATTACTTAATGCATTAACTAACAATGAGCAAAACATTATTTATTCATCTTTGTTAAAGTTAATTAATACAAATATGACTGTTCATTATTAGTTAATGTTAGCTTGGGTCCACTTTTGATTTGAATAATGTATTGGTAAATGTGGAAAATAACAATAAGATTAATAAATGCTTTAGAAATATTTGAATTGTTATTTCGTGTTAACTAATGTAGTTAACAAATTGAACCTAAGTGTTACTGTAAATATTATTATATACTATACTATATTATATTAATAAAAAAAATAAGTTTCAATGCGATCGAATTGTTCTTTTAAGTTTAATGAATTGGTCAAACCGGCACACAAAACGTTCTGAATGATTAATTAGCCGTTCAATCTGAATCAAAATGATTTTTTTTTTAAATGTGTATAAAGTAAAATGACGGGACATGTCATAGATATGTATTGGATCGAGATGAATGACCAAAGGCATTCAGCTGACATGTGTACATAGACAAGCAATTAAAAAAAAATAGCTTGGACAAAATGCAGACACGCGTCCTGTTAGAACAGCCCCAACACGGTAAACCTGCCTTCTGTTTATTTATGTATTTCACTGTAATTTTGTGCGAGCGGTGTGATGTATGTCACTTTCAAGTCACTTCCTCATGATGTCAGGCACAGATCAGAAGCTATTGGAAATGTCAAGCTTGTGATGCGATGTCACATCGGGTATCGAAACGAAATGATGTCTGTTTAGAAGAGGAGGATTTGACAGTGCCGGTGTAAATTCGATTTCCCCTGATTAGCCGTCTCCTTCCGCCACAGACTGCGCCAGTAGGTGAGCCGTCCACTGAAATGGCCAGTGATTTTGAAAGGCTTGGGGGATCAAATTAAGTGTTGCGCAGAGGGCGTGTGGGGTCGGCTCGGAGGGTGTATGGAGAGCCGACGGGGGAGGGGTGACGCAAACCTCTTGTTCTAAGGCAGAGTGAGCTTTCCCTTCTGTTTGTGATCAACTTGAAGTTTAAAGTTTGCTAGCTGTTAGCTAGCCCACCCTCCTCCTCCTCCTCCTCCTCTTCCTCCTCCTCCCGCGCCTCCCCCCTCTGGCGCACAGCCCCATGGAGACACAAAGTATTCATTCACATTTAGATTTGGGGGTCACGACAGGGCCAGTGCTGAGCGAACGCCATGGCTTCTGGAAGGCAGGTCAGGAATCTAGCACATAACTCAGCCCCGCTCCGATACAGAGCCACGGCCCTTTAAACCAAAGAGGTATTTAGCTTTTCTTTTTTCGTGCTAGAGGTGAGTGCGTGCTTGTTTGAGAGTGTGTGTGAGTGATAAAGACCGACAAACACGAGGTTGTCCTGTATTTTGGGGTGTGTGTGAGAGAGGGAGGGTGTTGCCGTTGTTTGGGAGTGTGGTCTCCATTTGCACTATGTTGGTCTCGCTGACGTTTGCCTGACTCATGCTCTGTGTTTATGGTGACGGAGGGGTTTACCCAGAGTGCATTGTTTTGAATGGGTAAACTGTTTTGCTTCAAAAGCAGTTTTGGAGAGCAGCTTAAATATTTGGTCATGAAGTTCTTTTTCATGTCACGATTATGTGGTTATGTTCGCTCACAGCATTTATTTTCTAAAAAATGAGTAATGAAGTGGCTTTGACTGGAAGACATTCTTAGTGTTTACTTTGACTTTTTTAGTGTTTACATTAGTTTATTCCAGATTCTGATTGGCTGACAGATATGCCAAGGTGATTTTTTTAGTTTTCTGTAACTTCACGAAATGAAAGTTCGCGTTCACGCTCTCAACTAAAAAGGTGTTTATCACCATTCACACATTGTGTAGAAGTGAATTTTATCCTGGACCGCTATGTTGATCTGCTTTCATTTAAAAAAATTCAGCGGCCAATCATCAATTAGTCCTGACTTATTGTAATCCATTTGGTGGACAGTTTCAGAAGGGTTTTCACCCATCCAGTGATGGTGTCTACAGATTGCGGCTGGCCTGGGACGAAGGCAGTGTTTTTTTGTGTGTTGTGGTTTAGAGGGGGGTCCTGTTTGGGGTGGGAGGGGCACGGACGGGGCCAGAGAAGTGCTGATATGAGGAGCGGACAAAGCGTGAAAGCCCCCAGCATGGAGCCTATGTCCCATTGTCCCGCAGAACCCTTCTGTCACTTTCATTTTACACCGCGCTCTCCGAAGTCAGGACAGCTTTGATATAGGGAAGGGGTGCGGGAAGGGATGGCGGGGGGCCAGAGGGGGGATCTCGTAGGAAAATAAAAAAACAGGACAAGCAAGGGAGAGAGAGAGAGATAGAGTCCGTGAGGTGTGAAATAAGATTGCTTTTTTATCCAACAGTGCAGCGTTAAAGACAAGGAAACTGTCTGTTGTGGGGCAAAATAAGGGGGAGAAAGCGGTATATGGGGGGTGGAAGACGAAGGGGAAATGTGGCCCCACAGACTTACAGTGATGTGCGCTGTGACACCTGGTTAAAATGATAACCAGTGCTTCGGTAATCCTAATGAGAGTAATGAGAAAGAGCAGCCGCTCACAGAGAGACTGGCTCACATCGTTCCACTGCGCTCTGGCTGGAGGAAAGGTGAGGCGAGGCAGGCCAGAGACTCGCCTCGAGAGCCAATTCTAGACCTTCAGAGGATCCCAAGAGCTTCTAAGGTACGGTCACTCAGTGTGTACGCGTTTTGGAGAGCGCCAGGCTGATTCCTGATGAGTTCGATGCTGGGTTTGTGGTATGAGTATGCACACCGGCCCTTCGGTCTGGGTAGGAGAGGCTGGATGAAGCAGTGGTTAGCATGTATTATTTATTTGGCGGTTTGTGCCTGTCAGTATGATTAGTATGTGTGTAATCACCATCCTTCTGGGGAAACGGGGGAAGGCAGCTCGGCCTCATCTGAAGGTAATCGCGCTGTCTTCTGAGTCTCATCGCTTGGCGCTGACTTCCTGTCTAGCATCTGCTTTTGTCATCTCCACATATTTCTCTGTCCGCGATCTGTATATATTTGTCTGTGCCTTTCTAACCTCTCTGCCTTCATCTGCTCTGTGTATGTCTCTTGCCAATTTCTCTTCCTTGCTTGTATAGGGTGACACCTATAGGTCAGCGTGAGATACTGCATGCTGAGAGAGGCTGTGTGTGCTGGGCATGCGGTTTGAATGCTTCATCTGCAGTTCTCTCACACGTTATCATGCGTTTCTGAGTCCGCCGAGACGACCTCCTTACAAAATTAAAGTCCATTTTCTGTATCCCTCCATGTCTGGCTTTGTTGAAATGTTGTGGTATTGTGTTTCCTCCGAGAACAGACGTGCTTTGTAATTCCAGGCGCTGCGGTGGGCTCATTCGGTTGGCGTGATTAGATTAAGGCAAAAGTTAATATCACTGTACGAGGACGGGTTAATGAGGACGATTAATTAGAAAGCCTAACCTTCAGGGTATTGTCCTTTACATTTTTAGGATTTGGGTTAGCAAATGGCCTCTCGCCATAGCTGCGAGTGCTTCCTCTTAATCTATTTCCAGGCCAGATCTATGACTACATTTGGGTGGGTCCTTTCATTTGCAGCTTACTCTAAGGCCACTTGTGACCTTTCATTAATTATGGCTGGCCCGGGTTTAATCATTGTGTACTGCGGTGGTGGTGGAGATGAGGAATAGGCACATTCATTTGCCTCTTAGACACACGGCCATGGAATTAAATGTCCACCTATCTGAGTACTACTGCGGGGAGGGTGGTCGGCTTACAGTCAGGGAGCGAGATGTTGATGACAAAAAGGTGAGAGATGATTTAGGGTGTCAGCTGTTGCATGAAGCGACTCTCTATTAAGAGAAGTAAGTGTGCTAGAGCAGGAATTAGACACACTGGCGGCTCTTCTAGAGGTGTAAAATCTACCTGGGGATTATTTTGTAATCTGGCTGCTTCTGACTCCATATCATATAGTAATTCCCAGCCTGGAAAGGTGGATTTATCTAGACTACAGTGCATGTTGCTTTCATTTTTTTTTTGCCTTTCCAGCCCATTACTCAGCCCAATGCTGGGTAATGTTGGTTTGTGGAGAACGGAAATTGCTTGTTGCCTTGGGAACATAACAGAAACAGGCACGTTTGTGAAATAATGACATTTTCTATATGTATATATAGGCAGTTATTCCACTGAATCAGTGTGGGCTCTTGAGTAATATGGGCTAACTGCATAATCCATACTGCGATCAAGCTCTAGGTGCCTCATCTACACCGAACACAGGTGCACATCTCTGTGTTTTTGCTTTTCGGAGCTTTCGTGGTTGTTTTTAGAAAGAAAAAAAATGAGACTGAGATGAAATGAAATGAACAACAGTTCTGTTTATCTACCGGCCCCTTTGTATCTGCACTCCTGTAGGTTATTATTTCATAATTTGCCTGTTATGCTGAAAAACTAACACGCGTAGTTTTATAACCTTGCCGTGTACGGAAGACTCTGTATACCAGTGTTTTCTTGTGTAATTACTTTCTCCCAGAATGCCACAGCGGAAACCACAGCGATTGTAGGCTTTGGCAAACGGTCTGCTCCAGTCGTGTTTCCTCTTGGTGCATCAATAATTAAAACAGTGCAACAAAATGCAGAATTACACATAGCAATCCACACAAGACCATCAGATGTAAATGGCTTTAACTGCTCTAGATACACACACACGCTCACACACAAATGGTTTCTTGTAGCACATTAAGTCAAGGAGATGGAAATGTTTAGAGATGTTGATGTATTACTCGCAGCGAGAGAGTTATGGCGGAGGCGTTTATTAAATACGCCGCTCCATGTTCATGCAGAGACCAAAAAAGCGTTTTTGAAGAATGATGGATTGAGGTTGTACTTTAACAGTTCTAAAAACCGAACACTGATGAAAATAAACTTTAATGGATTGCGGGGCGGCCTTTTTTTTTTTTTAAACGGCTGGTCCGGATTCAAGTCGCGTCCCGGGAAGGCTCCTAAAGTGGCTGGAACGTTCTTCGACAATAAAAGCTGTTTTAAGTTAAGGGTTCCAATATTGTCGTGGAATAGCGCTCTTTGAGCGTGGAGATGAATATTTGAACAGGATATTTCAACGGCCGTTGTTGTCCTGTCGATACATCAATAACCCACCTGATAGAGTGTAGAGTGCAGGGGGAGGCATTTTCAAAAGAACATTTAAGTACATTTGCTGAGAATTAGCTGACTTGTGTAATAACTGATAAGGCTTATTGACTGCCATGGACTTTACTGTTGCAAAATCAATGTTTGTGTGTGCTAGCCACGGTACTTTTAAACAAGCTCGGCCCGGGAAAGGGGGTGCTCGGGGGGCACGAGGTGGGAATAAAAAGGATTGATGCCCATTTTATTATCTGTTCTTCAGCATCTTCTCTCTGTTACTTACACATGGCATTATTGGAGATCCATTGTTGGGAGTTTGCTGCCTTTAAATGGCCTAATATATTGAACAGGGGGCTTTTAAGATGGTTACAGGGGGTTTCTGCATTTGACTTGGCAAAATAAAATGAATTGTGGGCTGAGTTTTAAATATTTATGGGTTTTTTTTCTTTCTTTGCATTACCTTGGGTTTTAAAAATGAACTTAACCCGATATTGGTGAGCGGCCCGCAGCAAGGGACTGTAATTATGAACGTTGGGAGAGGTACTAGAGAGAGCGACGCACAGAAACTCTCCTCTCTCTCTCTCTCTCTCGATACTCGCACAATTATTTTTTCCTGTCTGCATGCTCAGAGCCGCTGTGGAAAATGTGTGTATGTCTCTACCACATGTGTGCGGTTTGCTGCAGTTTTATGTTCATATTAAACAGAGGAAGCCATAAAGATATTTGTGTCATGGTCCTGCATAAATGAAGAATTATAACTGTGGAGTCGAGGCTCGTTTTAAAAGAAATCTCTATAAAATGATGCCATCAAAAATATAAGACATTATGAAAATAATCATGTGCTTAAAAAGAGTGAAAGATATAATGTTGGAGATACAAATATATTATTACAGAAAAATGCAAGTGCATATATAAAATCTTGCAATTATATTTTGTGTAATTATATGGTCTAGTGTCTATGGTAGGGGAGAGAAGTGTCTGCTTTGTCTCATAACCTTGTAAATGGTTGTCAGAGAATGTAATTGTTGTGCGCTCCTATAGAAAAAAATGCTGCCGTCCCTTTAAGTGCTTCCACCAATTCTGATGGAGTGCTGATTTACATATCCCATCCTCTCCTCCCCCTTCAGGAGAGCTGAGTGAGGATGTGGAGGCTGCCAGTGAGACCACCACAGATCAGGAGGACCAAACCAAAGACAGAGAGAGTGGGGGGGAGAGGGAGCTCACCAAAGGGACAGGTAAGCCCTATCTTTCCAATTCACTATACAGGGAGTCCATTACAACAAGGGACTGCTAGATTTTTACATACATTTATATTCCACAGCTCCAGTGTAGTGGCTTATTAAATAAGGTGATGTTTTACCACAAATATTTCAGTGCGCTTTAAGAAGCTACTTTTTTTTTTTCTTCTTCCAAGAATCAAGCTTAATTTTATGTTTTATTTCTCACCCCTGAGGATTTAGTTGGAATTCCCAGGAAAATAAAATGTAACCCTGGTTACGGCGGATCTGTTCAAGTGACAAAAACACAAGTCAGGGCCTACGTACAGAGTTACAGAGCAGCCATGTGTCTGAACACATGTGACCGTGTTCTCTGCCTCACACACACACACCTCTGAAGAATGCTATCAGATAGGAGTATTTTGCAGGCTGGGATTGGGGGCGGTTGTGGCAGGTGCAGGTGTCAGGTTTCATGGAGAGGTGTGGTTTAAGAGGAGGGGGGCTGCCTGGGGTGTTGGAGTGGAGTGGAGTGGAGTGGAGAGCAGAGAGACGCCTGTGGAGGTGTAAGTGGAGATCAGCGGTGCGTTGCTGTGCTGCTGATGTGTTCGGAAAGCTGCGAGGGCCTGTAGCACGTGCTGTGTTACGAGCTAGTGTGTGTGTGAGAGAGAGAGAGAGAGAGAGAGAGAGAGAGAGAGAGAGAGAGAGAGAGAGAGAGAGAGAGAGAGAGAGAGAGAGAGAGAGAGAGAGAGAGAGAGAGAGAGAGAGAGAGAGTCAACTGGCTTCTGGTTTGTTACCATAGTCATATGTACCTGAGCATGAAATGTACCGCATTAAAAAAGGGGGGTAAAACTTTACAATAAGGTCCCATTAGTTGACTTAGACACTAAAATGAACTAACTATGAACAATACATTCGTTACAGTGTTTTTTAATCTTTGTTAATGTTTGCTAATATAAATACAGCTGTTCCTGTTATTCGTGTCAGCTCAGGTCCCTTAAATAATAATAACAGATACAACTTTTGATTTTAATTATGTATTAGTAAATGTTCAAATTAACAATAACTTTAAAGATTAAAACATGTTTTAGAATTATTTTATATTAGTTCATGTTAATGAATGAAAAGGTTAACTAGAAAACAGATATTCGGCTGATTGTAATGTCATATAAATGGCGCTATATTCTTTAAAACTTCGACTCTCGCTGAAATTAAAGTCAAGATTTGTTACAAAAATAGTTAGTTACAAACCCATATATTTAATAAAGTGCAGAGGGAAGTTTGAAAAGATTTAAATGAATCAATTTAAATATATAATCATGATTAATCACAAGTTTTTTTCAGTTCTGTTTTAGGGCAAGTAAACAAAATAATGTGTGTCAATTTGTTTGGATGACGCTCTTTGAAGAATATATGTACTACTTGGCTGCACAGTACTGATTAATTGAGATCTTCTATTTTAGGTGAATTTAATAATATGATTAATTTTGCTGAATGATATCTATAAATGATTTGATAGGAAAGCACTTATGGGTTGTCTCAATGAAGATATACTTAATAATAATAATAATAATAATATGGCTAAAAAAAAGCTACTTAGGAAACAAATCAGTATATGCATGCATGTGCAGTTTGGACTTTAAGCACTAGTCATGTCCTCTGACAGGTGCATGCTGGTCTGAATGTGTTGGATGTCCATTTTTGTATGCCATCTTGCGTTTGAAGTTCCATTCACGAGGAGGAGTTCAATTCATGCCAGTGCAGAAGCCGTTTGATTGTGTGGTGGAAGTAGTCAGAGCGAACACCTGTCTGGAACAAGGGTTTTCACAATAGCTGTACCTCACAGGCGACAGGATATACTTAACTTCATTCTTCATGATAGGAAAAACAATTTTAGTCCTTTGCATGTTCCACATTTGATTATTATTATCATTACTTTTTAAATTCCAAAACTACAGCAAAAAAAGTTCATTGGAGCGTTTGAAGGCAAATCTTTTAAAGCGCTGTTTGATTCTTTTCCAACTTTCATTTTAAATGAGGCTGAGTTGTTTGTGCACTTTGAGCGAGTGCCACTCAGCTTTGATGGGGAGAAATAATGATATGCATCGCCTGCCTGAAAATGGCTAAAAGTATATTTTAACACATCAAAATAAAGCACTTTAAAAAGCATTAAAATGAGCTGTTTGATTAATAATTCAGCCGTTACCTGTGGTGCCGAAGAAGACGACTATTGCGCATTAGGAGCCCTGCGTCTTTTCTGAAAGGCATGCAATTCCATACAAGAATATTCAATTCTTTTCCTCCCCCTGTCAGTTGCTAATCACCAAATAAGTGTGTTTCTGTGTCTTCACAAAGGAAAGATGTGCTTGCATATGAAAAATTTACAGGCTTCCCAGCAGCTTATTAGGAACGCTTAGTTAAAAATAGCGTGCATTAGGAAGCCAGGTCTAGGGTGCCGTTTGATGTCTGAGGAGAGGTGGAGAGGGGGAGGAAGGAGTGACGGGGGTGGAAGAGTGAAACCTGGCGGTGTTGTGATCTAAGATACTGGTGCTGCTTTAATGGAAGCTCTTTTATATTCTTTTTCTAATCGTGTTTAGAACTCACTTTCATGATTGACGGACAGAGCGGCGTGAGACGGCGCTACGAGAGGCTTTCTGAACCCCTGCCTGGGAAGCACTGGAATGCTTTTAGTAAACAGAGGCACTCTTGTTTTGGCTGGAGATTGTCTGAGAATGTGTCAATGAGGAGCCGCTGGACTCGGTCGCGATGGGGACGTGGCTAACCTGTTATTTAAAGGCACGCATCCGGATTTGAGTCACACTGTCAAAGCGGGCTGTTATTAGGGCCTGTCATTAGTGTTGTTGAAGTTTTTCCTCTCATCCTAGTCATGCGAACACCGAGCGTTGAAATGTGGGAGCGCTTCACAGATGACACTCAAGTTGAGCGTGTTAGTGCCAACCGAGTTAAGCCGCAGCCGTTCCTGATGGGTCTCAGTTGGTGCATGTTGGGTATCTTTTAAGCATGTCAATACATACAAGGAAAAATATATGTTTAATTGTAAGAGCTAGAACTAGAGAGAGTAAATGTAAGGTAAATTGCTAGATTCCAAAAGTATTTGTTAATAAATACATCAAATATTTGATAAAGGTGAGCCCTGATCATTGGGTGAACATGGTTAACATTAGTGCAATGGGATGATGGGGCTTTATTGAAGCAAGAAGGCTGGATATGGGGCAGAAAATAAGGATAGAGGAAGTTACGGATGGACAGAGAAAAGGGAGGATACGTGGCAATGTGGAGCTGAAAGAGATGAGCAAAATTGTTAATTCACTTAAGGACTAAGGAGCAACCACAATATGATTTGAAATGTGTTTAACATAAATATAGGACGGGAGGGGGTGGTTTACAGGCGACTGCCGTCCTCGGCAGGTTTATGAATATTTCCTCCCAACCCCCAACTTTCAAATCACTGGGGTTATAGAGAGGGAGGGAAAATAATCTGATGCAGGTCAGACGCTATCTGACACGCCAGCAGCAGCCCTCCAAATTGGTTCCGTCTCTTTTGCCTTATGCATTTACTTAAATATATGAATGTCCGTGATTGGATGCACAGGGGACGGTGTGTATTTGTGTGTGTGTACAGGAGAAAAAGAGACGGCAGTGAAAAGGACGGCAAAATAATTGTCCTCTGACTGCAAGGTGAACATAAGCACCCCCTGGATGCAGAGGAAGTGTATTACAAGTTTCCATCTCTAGCATTATTTCATTGCCTTGATGTCCACTCTAGCCGTGGCGTGTTATAATCGTAGTAAATGCAACCGTAGCTGTCAGGGTTGTCAGCTGACTCGGTGAATATCACTGAAGAAATGGCATGAAAACTGTCATGATTTTTATGATGCCATATTTATTGCATCATCCTGAGGGTGTTTTAAGATGAATTTCCCAGGTAGTGAAACGATCTGAAAAGCATGTCACTGAAGTTCTTCCTAACGCCCTGTCTCTGAAACAAAGCATCAATCAAAGCTGTTTTAAAAGCACCAACGCGTTTGCATATTCATATCGTGTCCTTTAAAAGCATGTCATCCCTTCAATTAAAATCATTTTTGTCTTGAGGACTAATAGGCTATAAATTGTCCTTGTTTGTGAGCCAGCGCTCACATAGACCTGTGTTTATGAGACTTACTCCCTGTATTCTAATTGGCATGCCGTCCTGCGAGAGAGAGAGAGAGAGAGAGAGAGAGAGAGAGAGAGAGAGAGAGAGAGAGAGAGAGAGAGAGAGAGAGAGAGAGAGAGAGAGAGAGTTGCATGTATGGGTGTCAGTGTGTGTATGTCCTCTAAAGGTGATTGCAGCATTAGCTCCCGCCTAGCAATTGGAAGATTAATAACACGTCCACTAATTGATATCTCCTTTTAATTTCTTCATTTTAAATTTGTCTTTGTAGCAGTCACGCCTGTGGGGCTACATGGGCACTTCCTTTGCAGAGCCATGGAGGTGGTCCTTTCATTTAATAGTGGGTTATACACCAAGGGAACTGTGATATGATAAGCCGCAATATGGAATGGCGTTGGCGTCAGGCTTTGGTTGTAATTTTCTTTATTTGAAATTAATTGATGCAGAGTAATTACCTGAGAAATATGAGGTGAAATGGAATATAGCCCTTTGTTGCTCAGGGCAGCATCGCAGCCTGCAGATTAAAAAGAGGAGGGAAAAGGGGGGAGGGGGGGGGGGGGGGGTGGAGATGAGCAGAAAATGATAATATTGGGTTATTGTTAGCTGTGGTAAAAGTGAATGACTTATAGCGCTGGGGAGTTGGACCGCTCCTTTGTATTAATGGTTAAATAGCAGAGGGACTAGGAGGAGAACTGTCATGAGTGAGGTCTGGGGAGAAAAGTGGGAAAGACAAGAGAACGAAGGAGGAGGTTTGACCTCCTGAAAAGAGAAGCATGGGATGGTGTTGTTCTGACTTTTTAACTAGTAACCAGCTACTTCCATGGTCAACCAGCTTACCCAGAAGGACCGTGCTGGTTGATCACCTCTGGTCCATCAGCTAAAAAAGTTATTTTCTTCCTTAGTACTTGGTTTCCAGTACAAATATCTAAACATTGTTAAATCAAGATACATTGACTAGAGAAGTAAAATGACCTAAGATTTTAAGTTTTCTGAAAATTAAGTGAATTTATACTTAAAACAAGAAGGAAAAAAGTCTGTCAATGGGGTAAGAAATATAAGCAAAATGAAATATATAAGAAATATATCATCTTAATATACAACCTTAATAAAAACTTTTTTTTTTCAATGTAGACTAGGACCAAACCATCTATAAACCACTATTGAGCATGTTGATGGGTTGCTGCTGATTGTGTTGGAAAGTGGTCAGGCTTTTTGTAGGACTCATTATGTCCAAGTATAGACTTGCCTTTTTTTAGGAGCAAAAGCTGGGCTGGATAAAGTAAGGATGAATTGATCACCTGACGTTTACCATGCCTTCTTGGAAACACTTCTGCTGAGTTTTCGCAAATGCACATGATGCACTCCATATGCCGGGGGAAATAATTTTTCTACTCTTTCCCTGTCCGCCCACTTGCAGTGTCCAGTTAGTCTCGTAGGAGATGACTTCCCAAGGACACCTGGGTAATGATATGATGGCAGCTGTGGTTACATTTGTGGACATTTTCAGTGGCGCAGGACTTGTTGCGTTATTGCTGTCCTGCTCGTGTCAGTCGCACACTTGTCCGGTGCCTCCCTTCCATGAAAGCGCTTCACGTCTCTGATTTAGAGGCTTAGCACTCAGCACTGACAGCCTCCTCTGGCTGGCTGAGAAATGCTGCTCAGCTCCAAGGCTTGAGAAAAGGTGCCAAAGTCCAATTCACTTACGGGACACTCCAGAACAAAGACCTCCTGCTTACGGAAAAGGCCCATGAATTAATAATCACCTAATTGACTTTTAAGACTTTTTTTCACTGCTTCTCCTTTGGCTTTTGTGATGTCAGATGAAAGTTGGGGCGTTGTCGCTGTCTCTGTGGGTTTTGCTGCAAGCGTGGTCTACTGCTGAATGGTAGAATTGAGGTCAGATGTACAAATACTACATTAGGATGCATTCGAGAAGACTGATGTAGTTCCCACTCCTTTAAATACAGGAAAATACCTCCAGAAAAAAAACTAATGCTAGTCATTTTTGTGTAACACTGTTTCTGTGAGGGCAAAATCCATTTTTGATATGTACTAAAATATCAGTTATTCTATCAGTGTACGAATCAGGGTGCTATTTTCCCATTTTGAGATGATTCATGTATGTCAATATTTGGGCATTTGGAAATTAATCAATATAGACAATAATTATGCTTTTTGAGATTATTTATATTGAATGATATTTAGACATTTTAGGTTTTATGATCTGGGAATATTTATTTATTTATTTATTTATTTTTAAAGTTGCCAGCCACCGGCAGCGTTTTTGATCATTTACACAAAAATCATTATCATTAAATCATTAAATACATGTGGCCACCAGAATAGTTTGAGGCATGAATATCCAAACATGCAAAATATCAAAAAGAAAGATCAGAGCCTCTGCTTTAAAAATAAATAAATAAAAAATTTAGCTTCATGCATTTTTATCAGCACTTGATTGTAAGTTTCATTAAAAAAAGCAACATTTTAAACAAAAAGCTGAGAAGAAAAATCGCAACATGCATAAGCACTCTCTTTTTTTTCTGCTCCTGTTTTGCCTTTATTTTGATTCAGAGATGCAGAAAATTCCATCAATGGCGGGGAAGGAGTTAAAAAAATAAATAATATTTTTTTAAATATATATATACAGTTTTTTAAAAATAAATTTTAACATGTTTGTTCAGTTTAATTCATTTTGTGTTCATCTCCTTTTACGTTTTTAATACCCTGCTTTTTAAGATTTGGCGTTTGAAAACCCATATTGGTCAACGACTAGCACACAGTAAACATACCGGAGCCTGACACACATAGCCAGGTTCATGAGCAGAGACCAGGGAGAGGGAGGGAGGGGGGGCGAAAGAGAGACCCCCGCCTTCAGGTTCTGGTCATGGTCTCTAATAACGGATCTGACCTGCTCAGATGTCGAGGCATGTTCCTGCGGCCGCCCAACCGTGCCGAACACACACGCATTGCACATGCCAACAGTCCGCTTTCTTTGCCTGTTTATTGGTCTCCATTTTGTTCCAGCGTGCTCTGTGATGATGTTTTCCCCCGCTTTTCTCCCTCCGTCTCCAGACAACAGAAAACAGGATACGGTAGCTGGGCTTTAGTCACGGGGGTTTGGTGGCAGAAGTGGGTTTTTGGGGCTTTTTAAAAGCAAACAATTGATCAGATTTATGGAGTCCTAACAGGGCGTGACGAGGTGCGGCTATGCCCAGAGGCAGCGGGCTGCTCTCCCCTCCACACGTGCTGCAGGCCTCCGGCAGGCAGCTGCTCCCCTGACCTCACGCCATTCACGTGCAATAGTCTATTAGACAGAATTTACACAAAAAAAACATTTACAAGTAATAC
The DNA here is from genome assembly GCF_029890125.1 of Rhinichthys klamathensis goyatoka. Lineage (NCBI taxonomy): Eukaryota > Metazoa > Chordata > Actinopteri > Cypriniformes > Leuciscidae > Rhinichthys > Rhinichthys klamathensis. The sequence goes on from NW_026606762.1 coordinate 346,477, forward strand.
CCAAAGAGTGTACCTAGCCCCTCTTCAATCATACTTAGAGTCACAGGCAATTGTTTTGTTGGTTTGTTTACATGTATTTATCTTAAGTGCATTTAGCATAAAAGCATTAGCTGATTTTCTATGTTTTAGGGTCTATTCACAACAGGAAAGTTTGCTAGTTCACTTGCTTTGGTCTGGACCAAATACAATGTTGAATTTTTTTGTTTGGTGTGGTTCCCTTTCACACTGGCCTTTTTGCAAGTAAACCAAAATGTGAGAACAAAACCACATGTGTGCTAAGGTCATCCATTCATTGGACAGAAATTCACCTTAAACAAAACCGTACCAGAATTCGTTTGGAACCGGACCGAGACCACCTCTTCAGCTGGGTCTCGGTACAGTTGTTTGGTCCACACCTGAGTGTGATTGCTGTATTCACACCTGCCCAAAAGATCCGCACCCAAGGGAGAAACGATCTTGAGTTGGATTCAGTCGAACCAAACAAGACTTAGAGTATCTTTAGCCACTTGTCTTACTCTCTGCACTTGCTAACAAAAATGTACCATGGTAACCATGCTTCCACCACAATACCATAGTTACTTTTAAAACACAATCATATAACTTGGCCTTCAAATTAGCATTAGCAGTTTTGAAGGAATTCATTTTTGATGATAGTGGTGGCTGATACCAAGTTTCCACAGTTTTATTGTAGTACGAATAACTCTAACTAACTATGTGTTTTGGTGGACAATTTGGTTACCAACCAGGATCATCTCCTGGTTGGTGGACAATTTGGTTACCAACCAGGAACATGTCCTACAAGGAACATGAAAGGAGGTTTCCTGAAAGAAGGTGCACTAGCACACGATAATAGAGAGGCTAGGAAGAGTCAAGGGACTGCCACAGTCACAGTCACTGTCAATAGGAGCAGTGCAGTAAGGAGAAAGTGGACAGTGTCAGGACTGAGAGTGAAGGTTAATGGCAAAGAAAGGGAGGTTCCTTTGTTTAACATTTCCTTTGTTTATTGGTGGATGTGTCTAATGGGATTGGCCATGACTGGACCTAATAGGGCAGCAGTGGCTGATTGGGGGAGTCTCTGGGAGCCGCATCAGGCAGCGTTCCCCAAAGTAGGGCCCCCCACCGAAGCCAGCTCTCAGCTGCCCTGCCCTGATTGGACCTGACACTTTAATGTCTGGCAAAGGAACATGGTCAGCCCGGCTTAAACTGACCCCCACACCCCTCCCCACAATCCCCTGCTCTCAATTTGCCCTTTCAGGACTGGACAAATCATGCCAAATTTAACTCTTTATAGCCTCGTTATGGGACGGCGAGAGAGAAGGGTGTCTTAAGTTTCACTGTGAATTCTTTCCCTTAGAAGTGTGAACAGTGTGTTCTCTTGACTCCTCTCTGGCTGAGAGTGGATTTACTTTTCATACAAGCTTTTTTTATTATTATTATTATTTGGAGCTCTGATTACTCTGTATTGACACCCCAAGTTTGTTTTCTTCAGTTTTGTTGTAATTTTGTTGTTCCCAGATACATTCTGGTTAGCTAAGCACTAGGCCTGTTCTGTTTACGATTCACTCTGTCAGTATAGAAAGTGAAAAGACTAGCACACATTGAACTATGTGTTATTTTTCAGATAGCTAGCTATAAATGGCAGTTTAAGTAGAGCTAACTGACAACAACATGTGAAATTGAGCTTGCGTAAAAATGTTGGCGTTAACATACTTGAATGGGAAACATTTCATGTTTTTGGGGGTTTTGTTTTGTTTGTTTTTTTCAGAAATGAGTGAGCCATGCCAATAGTGATAAATTCAATTTTAGCTTTTGACTAGCGTATTTGGCAGAGTCTTTTCTTTAAAAACTAAAGAAAAATTTGAAACTTTAAACTATAAGATTTGCTGACAACCAAAATAACTATTGAAAGTAATTTTGAATTCCAATGAAAAGGGGAAATGAACAAGGAAAAAGAATCGAAATAGGAACCAGAACATAACTCTTTCTTCTTGATACATTTTGAAGCTGCCTGTGGTATATTTGACTCTTTTCAAGTTGGGCGAATCCCTTCGCTGAAGCCACACTTCAAATGGCTTCATCTGAGAGAGCATGCATCCTAAAGCTGCTCACCGTGGCAAACTAATGTTTTGATTAGATGTCTGTGCCGGTGTCTGATGTCCTAAACATCCAACATAGGGAGAGACAAGCCGTCAAAGCATTGCACACTGCCTCTTCTAAGTGCCATGGGAGGAGCGGTTAAAAGACTACATTGGTTTGGAGGGGGAGCAGCCTGCCTTAGCAATCCACCGGCCTGGCTGATTCCCATTCAATGCCTATATATATCACTCCATATATAAACTGCAGTTATACTACTTAATCGACATTGTAAGTGAAGAGATGAAAGCATATTATATGGTGACATGACACAAGTCGGATTTGAACCACAATTTTACCCGTCTGCTTTGAGAAGCTCAACATAGTAGGCTTCATAAAAGCCATTTTAACTCTGGTACAATGTTTTCATTGTGCAGTACAGCATCGTCATACTGCACAAAACTGTTTTACTGCATTTCATTTTTGTAAAACCTGAATTATTGATTGATTGTATGCCCTGACTGCCAAATGGGTGCTGTGTTTTGACAAGTATGCATCTTTTTGTGTGTCTATGGCAGCATCCAATCAATCGGAGAGGGATCAGACGGATTCCCCGGTCCCCTCCAAGCGGCCTTCTTCGAGATCCGAGGCAGCGGAAAGCCCTCTCTCGTCGAAACGACCCAGGACCGCTGAGAAGAGCAGTGGAGAGCAGGTATGGAGGAAAATCTACAGCCTTTATGAAACATTTAGAATTCTATCTGTCTGCTTCTGTGAGGTAGATTCAGAAAGACCTAATCTAAACCCCAGGCATGTAGGTCTCATTAACTGTACCCATTAATTAACAAAATATCTAAGGATGTTGTTTTCAGCCCTTTTCAATAAAGAGTAGTAGAATGTAGCTGGCCATTTTAAATTATGCATGCATTTTTTTCTAAAAATATTATATTTCTCCATCTTTTCTGCTGCTCTTGCAGTGCTAATTGTGCAAAAGGTGAAAAATCAATATGATATTTGACAGATGAGAGCTCTTTGAAGTGTCTGCCTCACTGCTCTCTGCATGGGAGAGAGTCTTGCTCTGTCCTTGATTTGACCACTTTTATCAAGAAAATAATATTCTGTCTCTGCCTTCTTGTCGTTGTACAGATGTACCAGTGCCCCTACTGCAAGTTCAGCAACACAGATCTGAACCGGCTCAGAATGCACGTGATGACGCAGCACTCAGTGCAGCCCATGTTCCGCTGCCCGTTGTGCCAGGACATGCTCAACAACAAGGTCCACCTGCAGTTCCATCTTACCCACCTCCACAGCGTGGCACCAGACTGCGTCGAAAAACTAATTGCCACTGTAAGTTACTCCCTTGTATATACCACTGCAGACTTCATATGCTTACATTAGAGGTCTTCTCGAGTCCTAAAAACTGTACCCGACCCGAATCACTACTTACCCGAATCCGACGTGCATAAATACATTTTTTTTAAAGAAAAACCCGACCCGAGACAGACCCGATAAAATTAGACCCGAGTCCGACCCGACCTGACGCCATTTCCTTTAGAACCCGACTGGACCCGAACGTAAACGGCATTTACATTGTGCACAGCCTGCAGCCCTGCGTTTCTCAAAAATGCACTTAACATAGACGCTCAAGTGTGAGCACGCTGAAGTGCTAAAATGTCAATCACACATCACTGTAACCCATTACGTCCTATAAAATTTGGCATAATGTTATTTACTGGACCATACGATGATTAGAACCACCATTCGTTTTCCCTGACATTTTTCGCAATGTCTGTTATCGCCTCCATGCTTTTCTGACAGTGACGCGTATTTTTAAAATTGATTGACAGGCCTGGCTTAACGACAATTCAAATACTTGCATTTAGTAAAACATCCATCCACATGATGGCGCACTAGTTCTTCTTGGCAAAGGGAGGGGTTGGTTTATGTGGAGCGAGCAACTGAGTAAATGCGGAGGCAACCGTGCTTATGCTTATAGCCCATTTTGTTAAATGCCCAACATAGTTTAAAAGAATTCGGGTCTTCTCGGGTCCATTTGGAAAAGGCATGTTTATTTTAAATTACCCGAGGCCACTAATACCGAATCCGACCCGTGTCCGAGACACTCGTCTGAGTTTTGGACCGAACCCGCTCGGGTCTCGGGTTTTCGGATCCAAGTGGACCCGTGAAGACCTCTAGCTTACATTTGTTTCCTCTAATGAATGTCCAAGACATTCAACCAAGCTTTCCTCCTCGGTCAAAAGCACCTTACTAATAATTTCTAGTGGATAGATATCTATTCATCACAGTTAATTTCTCTCAGCAATCTTTTGTTTTTAATGTGAGATGAGAGTGAAGGTCTCAAGACCCTTCTATTGTGTGGTGAGAAGGCCATATGCTTTTACACACTACCCATGTTCAGTAGTGATCATGTCAGGCATTAACCTCACAGATGACTCACAGTTTCTTACTCACCTTGCCTTTGTGGACCGAAGGTTGTTTCCTTTTATTTAATTGATGACATTTTAAGGCTTAATTAAAATGGCAAAAGAAACAGATCATTGTCATATGGCCTCTGGTAATCCTGTATATTCAAAATGAGTAGAAAGCATGAACATGGCTGGGTGTAACACTGATTGGGAATTCTTATGGGCAATATAACTTCCATGTTTTCTTATGCTAGCAGGGATTAGCATGAAGGTTATTGTCCCAGAAGTTTTTTTGCTCGTTCATACCTCAGGGGACCTAATGGAGATCCCAGTTATGTTTCTGTTAGCATCGAAATCACAGGTGTCATCTTGGCAGATGTTGGGGCATTTTGTGACACTGATGAGATCTCTGAAACTCTAGAAGAGAGTTTACTAAGATTACTAGGGTCTTGTCAGGCAAAAGCATACAGTATCCGTGAACCAGTAGACTCTCCATTTAATTTCAGTGCTGATTAGAAGAAACTGTTGGTTTGTAAAAAGTAGATAAATGTTGTAATTCTTTACCTTAGAAGAAATGTTCTCGGTTTAGTGGAAAAATTATCAAAGCCTCTTCTGATTACCAAGGTCATTTGTATTCCAGGCACTCTCTATAAGCAGTAATACTTACATCATCCCTTTACGTTATTTCCACCTCTCTAGTCCCAGAGCGCTCAGGCCTCCAGCAGCCTACTCTGCCCGGTTCCTCAGAGAATACTCACCTTATTCCATTTCAGCTTCTACTGAGACTACCCTGCTTTCATGGGGGTTTTTTTCCCCCAACAAATTTTAGCAGTGAAATAATTACGTGTAAGTTTGCCTGTGGAGTTTGAATTGCTTGCTTGGCCAATCACTCTAAATTCTGTGAAGGCAACTCCACTCCCCCAGCCCGAAAGCAAATGGTGAACACATTAGTAGAGGCCAGACGGCAATATTTTTTCTTTTATAATGGTAATAATGCACTGAGCGCTGTACAAGTGCGGTGCATGATAGAAACTAACACAGCTAATACAATGCACATTAAAACCAGCACCTTTTTACAAGTAACGAGAGATGGAGAGAGGTACTCTATCCTGTTGCTCATGTCAGGCAGACAAGCTTAATGAATTCTGAATCAGGTGACTTTTAGTTCTTGCAAACATTGCATAAAGATGCACTCTTTACCACTCTCACTCACCCTACATCCTCCTCCTTCCTATTCTCTCGCTCTCCCTCCCTCGTTCCCTCTCACTCTATGTCTAATGTTCTGTCTGTCTAAGATAGGGGTAATGAAAATAATTGTGCTTCATTAATTCTGAGTCTGGCTAGATGATAGCCATTTGGAACTATGTTTGCCAATTAGACGGTCCAAATTAAAAGTGACCTTGGGATACTCTCAGCACTCGGCGCTCTTTGCCTAATGATGCAGTTGTCTAGAAACAGTCCACTTTGTAATGTTAATCACAGGCATGTTTTGTTTCTGGAATTCTCCATACTGGTCACAATCACTTAACACTTTCATTTAGGAGAAGAGTGGGTTAGGGAGGAACCTAGAAAGCAGGAGAAAAAAAATGCTACATTTTGCCCAGTGTGATTTTGATTGCAGTAACCAGATGGTTATGAACTGCTCTGGTTCACTGATTATTTCTCAGAGTTTCAGACTCAAAGATTTTAGGTTGTGTGGGACTTTGATGGCACTTAGTTAAAGCTGCTGGCTGACTTGGAATGTGATTAGGTTTTAAATCCACTATAAAACAGCTCCAGATCTCAGAAGACCAATAAAACAGCCTTGTAATGATACAATGTTTGCCTAGATCTCTAACAGGTAATTAAACGTTTTTGGTTTACATGACCCCATTAACTTAACTAATATCATGATGTACAGTATTTTAATTTTGAAGGATGTTACTGTATGTTCATATACGATTTCGTTTTTGTTGGGAAAAAAATGTTTTCAATGCAGTAATGAAATTCCAAACTCCCACAGACATGAAGCTATTGTTTGATGTGAGCAAAATAGAATTGGTTGTCTCTTGGGGAGGAAAAAGGGGCACTGAGTTGCAAGGGCACAAACAGGGAATGAAAAAAATATACATGTAGAGAGAGAGACAGCACTAGAGAGTCAGAAGGGGGATATATTGGTGAGATTGGGGTATTGAAATGCATGATGAGTGAGGCTGATTGTTCAGTTTGGGAAGTTAATTGAAGGAAGGTGAAGCACACAGTGGCTCATCTCCCAACCTTTTCCAATCTCAATCAGTGATTACTGTTAAATGGGAGCCTGTTAATGAATCTGTTTTTATTATTATTCTGAAAAAGAGAGAGATAGCGGGAGTGTGAGAGCCATGCATGGAGAATCATGTGCACTTAAAAGATAGGTAGGGGAGGTTGCTGTCATTCACACTTGATTAACTTCAACCTTTGAAGTGCTAAGCAAACCTTGGTGCACCTTCATCACAACAATATTCTTTACTACTTAAAAATGTCTAATTAAATTGACTAAAAAAACATGCTGTTTGCCTTCTACTTACATTGAAGTGTATCTACATTTTTTTATTAATGACTTTGTTTCAATTAATAATTTGCATAATTGTTTATATCATAATATGGTTGCTGAAAAACACATTAATGAGCACTGTTTGTTAAATTAAGAGTGCTGATCATTATCCAGAAATTGACAGTTGTTGTATTACCCAGAATTCCAGACTGAATGACGGCATTTCAACATTGCACAATGGTTTTTCTATTGGAATGAAAAGCACATTTTATGAGGTGGAAGACTTATTTAATTAGGCTCTCTAATAAGCTTTTCAACTGGCCAAGGTAGACCACTAAGCCCATCACACTAATTGGCTGCAGCAGGAGAACTATCGCAGAGCATGACAAGACACCATCAGCGATCAAAGTGCAAATTCCATGGATGGCAAATTAAGTCACTTGTGTGAAAGAGGGGGACTGTAAATGTATTTGTGACCAGTTCAAATAAGATGATTATCTTATCAAATTATGTTTATAGCACATTTTTCACCTGTACCACTGACAGTTTATCTTTTTCTTTTATATACTTTTTTTACAATAAAGAAATGACTGAATATGATACAATAGTATATGATATGCATAGTAAAAGACACTTCAATGTCCTTGTCTTTTGTGCTTTTCCTTTACATTAATTTGAGTTGTTCTACATTATCAGGAGGCTATTGTTTAAGGCATATAATTAACGTGACAAATACTATGTTTTATTTTTCCAGGTGGCAGCATCAGAAGTACTGCCAGCAAGCATGTTCATGCCAGTCCCTGGACCAGAGAAAGATACTCAAACCGCACCTCCATCCATCGCCAACTCAAACTCTGATGACACTAAGAAACAAACAGGTTAGACTGTTGTGCAATTGAGAAAACACATTTTAAAAACATGTACGTGTTATCAGAATTGTAATGTTTGTTATTTTTGATTGCAGAGGTGGCAGATGCTGAGCCAGAAAAAGCAGTCTGTCTGGCTTTAGACACCACTGAAGCTCGCAAGTCTCCTCTTGAGGAACAACAGCCTTCAAGGGACGATTCCACTGGTTTCCTTTGTTGGAAAAAGGGCTGTAACAAAGTCTTTAAATCATCCAATGCCCTTCAGATGCACTTCAATGAGGTCCACAATAAAAGGCCCCAACTGCCTGTCTCTGATCGTCATGTCTATAAATATCGCTGCAACCAGTGTAGTTTGGCCTTCAAGACAATAGAGAAACTTCAGCTGCATTCCCAATACCATGTAATCAGAGCAGCCACAATGTGTTGTTTATGCCAGCGCAGCTTTAGGACTCTACAGGCACTTAAGAAGCATCTGGAGACCAGTCACCTGGAGTTGAGTGAAGCTGACATCCAGCAGCTCTATGGAGGTTTACTGATGAATGGAGACCTAATGATTATGGGTGATCCCTCACTTGGAGAGGACCAGGGAGGTATTCTTGATGATGAGAAAGAGGGAGACGAAAGTGACCCTGAGGAAAAGCAAAGCCCAACTGGCAGTGACTCTGGATCTTTGCTAGAGGATTCTGGATCTGAACCCAAACGCGCCCTGCCGTTTAGGAAAGGCCCCAACTTTACTATGGAGAAGTTTCTAGATCCATCCCGTCCTTTCAAGTGTACAGTCTGTAAAGAGTCATTTACTCAAAAGAATATCCTTCTTGTACACTACAACTCTGTGTCTCACTTGCACAAAGTCAAAAGGGCCCTACAGGAATCCACCACTGGACAGCCAGAGCCTACCAGCAGCCCTGATAATAAACCCTTCAAGTGCAGCACTTGCAATGTAGCATACAGCCAGAGCTCTACACTGGAGATTCACATGCGCTCTGTTCTTCATCAAACCAAGGCCAGGGCAGCAAAGCTTGAAGCAGCTGGCGGCAGTTCTAGTGCTGTTAGCAGTAGTGGCCCAAGCGGAAGCACTTCCAATAGCACTTCAACCCCAAGCCCTATTCCAGCCACTAACTCAACTACCAGCTGCAGCAACAGCAGCAGCTCCCCAGCAGGAGCTCACACAGCACAGAGCACCATGGGAGGAAATCATCTATCAAGTCATTCTCACAATGTTGAGAACTTGGGTAATTCAGCTTGTCACTCCTCCCCTTCAGAGAATCATGAAGTGAAAAAGAAGAAATTTGCAGATATACTCTCCTCAAGGAGTCATCACCAACAGTTCCAGCAACAGCAGCAGCAGTTGGCCCAGGCTCAAGCACAGGCACAGGCTCAGCTCCAACAAGAGTTCCAGCAAGCTGCTCTACTTCAGTCCCATCTTTTTAACCCTCTTCTCCAGCACTTTCCCATGACAACAGATGCTCTTCTCCCTCTTCAGCAACAGCAGCTGCTTTTTCCTTTTTACATTCCTGGGGCAGAATTTCAACTGAATCCAGAAATGAACCTGAGTAGCTCTTCACTGAACTTGAGTGGATCTACTGCTTCACTGTTGGAAGAACAGAAAAACTCTGTCCAACAGGCCCAGCAGAGCTGCTTACAACAACAGCTTATGCACCACCACCTTCAGCAACAGCACCAAGCTCATACCCACTCCCAAGGATCGAGTCAAATGGCTTTACTTCAACAGAGTGCCCTTTCTCACCCTGTAGACAAAAAGCCAAAGCCATCACCTCACAGTGAGAAAGAAAGAGAGGTGCCAAAAGAAAAAGAAATTAGTGATAAAACAGAGGATCACATTCCGAAAGATATGTCAGACAAGTCCAAAGAAAAGAAAGATGCTCATCAAGCTGTAGTAAATGTAAACCATGACTCTGGATTTCCTCCTCCAAGGATTGCCTCAGATGCCCGAGGTAATGCCACCAAAGCCCTATTAGAGAATTTTGGATTTGAGTTAGTAATTCAGTACAATGAGAACAAGCAAAAAGCACAAAGAAAGCCAATAGGATCTCTGTCAGGATGCAGTGGGCCAGCTGGTATCACAAGAGTGGTTGACCCTATTGAAGGATTAGAGAAGCTGGAGTGTGAGTCTTGCGGTAAGCTCTTTTCCAACATATTGATTCTCAAGAGTCACCAGGAGCATATCCACCAAGCTTTCTTTCCATTCAGATTCCTAGAAAGATTTGCCAAAGAGTACAGGGAACAATATGACAAGCTGTACCCATTGAGACCTCAGACACCCGAAGCTGCTCAGCCTCCTCCTCCGCCTCCACCCCCACCTCCACCTCCTCCTCCCCAGAGGGTACCAACACCAAATATACCTGTTTCTACTCCTACTCTGACAACACCAACAGCTTCAACCCCTCAGCCTTCAGTTACAATGGCCCAAATTCAAATGCCAATGGATCTCCCTCTATTCTCACCCCTTATGATGCAGCCTATGTCACTCCAGTCATTACCTTCACAGATTCCTTCCCAAATGCCAGCAGTGGAGCCTAGTCTGGCCACTGATCTGGCCCAGCTCTACCAACAGCAGCTTACCCCTGCCATGTTGCAGCAACAGAATAAGAGACCCCGCACCCGTATCACAGATGACCAGCTAAGGGTGCTCCGCCAATATTTCGATATCAACAATTCTCCCAATGAGGAACAAATTAAGGAAATGGCGGATAAATCAGGACTTCCACAGAAAGTCATCAAGCACTGGTTCCGTAACACACTCTTCAAAGAGCGACAACGCAACAAAGACTCACCTTATAACTTTAACAACCCTCCAATTACAACTCTTGAAGATACCAAAATTGATTCAAGGCCACCTTCCCCTGAGCCTCAAAAACATGAATCATATGGAAATAAGAGGTCCTCAAGGACAAGGTTCACAGACTACCAGCTGAGGGTACTGCAAGATTTCTTTGATGCTAATGCTTATCCTAAAGATGATGAATTTGAGCAGTTATCCAATCTTCTGGGCCTTCCAACTCGAGTCATTGTTGTGTGGTTCCAAAATGCCAGACAAAAAGCCCGTAAAAATTATGAGAACCAGGGAGATGGAAGTAAAGAAGGTGACCGACGCGAGTTATCCAATGACCGATACATTCGGACAACCAATTTAAACTATCAGTGCAAGAAGTGCAGCCTGGTTTTTCAGCGCATATTTGACCTTATTAAACACCAAAAGAAGCTCTGTTACAAAGACGAGGAGGAAGACGGGCAGTATGACAGCCTAAATGAGGACTCTATGGATCTCTCCCATGAATACTATACTCCATCTGGGTCGTCAGGTCAAACACCAATGCCCTCATCCTCAAGCCTCTGCCCACTTCCTCCTTCATCCTCTGCTTTCTCTCACATGACATCATCTGAAAAGGAGGAGCCTAAACCAGCTAACACATCAAACTCCTTTGATGAAAAATCGAAACACTCTGCAGAAGCATCATTGGGTCAAAGAGAGCAGACCACTTTGAAACAGGAAACCAGTCATCAATCTGAGACCCCACAGCAGAGACCGCATAGAGAGGAAAAGATGCATGCAGTCCCAAAGAGTTCAAAGCTTTCTTCACCGTCCCTCTCCCAGCAGCAACAGCATAGTGGTCCCTCCGTTTCACATACCAGTCAGACCTCCCAGAGTTCCCACATGGCCCTTAACTCTCATTTAGCCTCTGCCTCACAACAGCAGTTGGCTCAGCAAATGATCCCGTACCAGTGTGAGCAGTGCAAACTTGCCTTCCCTTCATTTGAACACTGGCAGGAACACCAGCAACTTCATTTCCTGAGTGTCCAGAATCAGTTCATTCATCCTCAATTTTTGGATCGCCCAATGGACATGTCCTTCATGTTATTTGATCCTAGCAATCCTCTGCTTGCTAGCCAGCTCCTTGCAGGCGCAATACCCCAGATGTCCAGCAACTCTGCCACCTCCCCATCAACGCCTACATCCACTATGAACTCCTTGAAGAGGAAGTTGGAGGAGAAAGCAGGAACTAGTCCAGGAGAAAGTGATAGCATAAATAGCGGAGAGGAGCCACAACGAGACAAGCGCCTCCGAACCACTATTACACCAGAGCAACTAGAGGTTCTGTACCAGAAATATTTGCTTGATTCCAATCCTACTCGTAAAATGCTGGACCACATTGCTCACGAAGTGGGCCTTAAAAAACGGGTGGTACAGGTATGGTTCCAAAACACAAGAGCTAGAGAAAGAAAAGGGCAGTTTCGGGCTGTTGGGCCAGCTCAAGCCCACCGACGGTGCCCATTTTGTCGAGCCCTATTCAAAGCTAAAACTGCCCTCGAGGCCCATATCCGTTCACGCCACTGGCATGAGGCTAAACGTGCTGGTTACAACCTAGCTCTTTCTGGTTTGCTACCGGAACAGGAAGCCATGCAGTTGAAGATGGATCCTCTGGATATCTCCAGCTATGCTCATCTTGCCCAGTCTAACAATGATGCGCAATGTTCATCGCTGTCGCCTGTGAGCAAAAGCATGGACTTGTCCCCAAGGGGTCTCCTGAGCCCAACATCTATTAAGGTTGAAGGAGTAGAGGACTTTGAAAGCCCAACCATTTCCTCAGTAAACACAAACTTTGATCAAAATAAACTTGATAATGATGATTGTTCCTCGGTGAATACAGCCATCACTGACACTACCACAGGTGATGAGGCAAACATTGACAATGACAGCGCTGATGCAAAGCACAGCCATAACAGTGGAGATTACCTCTCAAAGTCTGGGGGTGCAGTCCCCTCAATTGAGAATGATGAACAGATGTCCTCAGGACTGGTGAGCCCTGCAACAAGCTACTACACAAAAGACTTTGAAAATGAAAATATTATAGACTACAGTGAAACATCTAGTCTGGCTGACCCTTGTTCACCAAGTCCAGGAGCCTCTGGAAGCAGAAGCATTGATAGTGGAGACAGGCCTGGTCAAAAGCGCTTCCGAACACAGATGACTAATCTTCAGCTTAAGCTGCTCAAATCCTGCTTTAATGATTATAGGACTCCAACCATGCTGGAGTGTGAGGTACTTGGAAATGACATTGGACTTCCAAAGAGAGTTGTTCAGGTCTGGTTTCAAAATGCTCGTGCTAAGGAAAAGAAGGCTAAGCTCAGCATGGCTAAGCACTTTGGTATCAACCAGACTTCCTACGAGGGACCTAAGACGGAATGCTCTTTGTGTGGTGTTAAATACAGTGCTCGTCTCTCAGTGCGAGACCACATCTTTTCCCAACAACACATATCCAAAGTAAAGGATACCATTGGAAGCCAGCTTGATAAAGAGAAAGAGTACTTTGATCCAGCAACAGTTCGTCAGCTGATGGCGCAGCAGGAGATGGATCGTATCAAGAAAGCAAATGAGGTCTTGGGACTAGCACAACAACAAGCCATGCAGCAACAAGGGATGTTTGACACAACTGCCTTGCAAGCCTTGAACCTTCAGTCAGGTTACCCAAATCTACAGGGGATCCCCCCTGTTCTCCTGCCAGGTGTTGGTGGTCCCTCCATACCAGGCTTTAACTCATCTAACTCAGGTATGTCAGCACATTTACTCTCTAGTATGAGTAAGACTTTTGAAATAAAACTATAAAACTGACTACTAACTCTGAGATGTACAGTATATTGCAGCATTCTTAATCATGTTATGTTTTTCTGTGTCAATGTCTGCAGCTTTAACCCCTCCAAAACCTCCAAACCTCCTGAACATGCCTGGTGCCAGTGTACCCTCACCAAGTCTCCCCACATCTGGTTTACCCAACAAGACCCCTTCCTCCTCTTCATTGGCCTCGCCCAGCCCAGCTCAGGCCAGCACATCTGTTGCCCACTCAAGCCCTACCACCACATCTACATCAAACTCCTTGATGACCCAGCCAGGCCCTCGACATGAAGCTCACAAAGATCGTGATCCTGAGAGGGCCAGGGAGAAAGAGAAACCCAAGGAGAAGGCTGAGAAGCCCCCCACACCATCCTCAGCTGGGGTTACTCCCGCTCCCTCCACTTCTGCTGCCAGTGCCAAGAAAGAAAAACCAGACACTGCTGTTCCGGCCACCTCAATGCCAACACCTGGCATGGAGTATGTGGTCGATACTGCCCAACTTCAAGCTCTACAAGCAGCTTTAGCTTCAGATCCAACAGCTCTGCTAACAAGTCAGTTCCTGCCCTACTTTATGCCTGGCTTCTCTCCGTATTATGCCCCTCAGATACCAGGTGCCCTTCAAGGTGGATATCTTCAGCCCATGTATGGCATGGAAAGTCTTTTCCCCTACAACCCAGCTTTATCACAGGCCCTGATGGGGCTGTCACCCGGATCTTTGCTTCAGCATTACCAGCAATATCAGCAGAGCCTGCAGGAGGCACTTCAGCAGCAGCAGCGGCAGCTTCAGCAGATCCAGCAACCCAAAGCAAGCCAAACTTCACAAAACTCGGTGGACCGTAAGGACTCTGCCAAAGATCCAGTAAAAACAGAGGAACAAAAGAGCACTCCCTCTGTTGAATCCTCTACTTCTTCCATTCACAACAACCTAGCCACTGAGCAGCATGAAGTGGATGGCAAAGGTGCAGACCTCCATCTTGACAAATATATCATCCCCAAAGTTCAGTATCGGCTGGCGTGCCGCAAGTGTCAAGCTGTCTTCAGCAAGGAGGAAGCGGCTATCGGCCACCTCAAGTCAATTTGTTTTTTCGGTCAGTCTGTGGCAAACCTGCAAGAGATGTTGCTTCGGGTCCCCAACAATGGGAATGCAGCAGAGGGCGGCCTCTATGACTGCCTCGCCTGTGACACCACACTAGAAGGGGACAAAGCGCTCAGTCAACACCTGGATTCAGCTTTGCACAAACACAGAACAATCAAGAGATCCAGAAATGCCAAAGAGCACGCTACTAATTTATTACCTCACTCTTCAGCCTGCTTCCCCAGTCCTAACACCGCATCTACCTCGCAGTCTGCCACTCACTCAAACAACACCCCATCCCCTCCGCCAACAACGTCAGCCACCACGCCGTCCTCATCAGCATCTGCATCTTCATGCAGTTCCTCCTCCTTCACAGCCACCCCACTCAACACGACAGCTACAGGCAAATCATGGTCCCAGACCCCTTTCTCCAGAGCTTTAGCTGGGAAGCCCAATCCTCCTTCGTCTGCATTGTCTTCTTTTCCTACAGTTTCCTCTCCTTCAACGGTTACCTCAAGTTCATTGAGCACCTCAGGGGTCCAGACCTCGATACCAACAGACGTCTTTACCGACGAGTCTGATTCTGACACCAGTCAGAAGTCAGCAGACAGGCTGGGCAGGCCAGCGGAGGAGCCACAACAGCCTGGCTGTCTCAAAGACAGCAGTAGTTGTAGTAGTAATCTCACTAGTGTAGGATCGGACTCCATCAGATTGTAAAAGCTTTCAGTGATGAACAATATTTAAAAAAAAAAAAAAAAGGAAAAAAAAACAGAAGACAAAAGAAAACACAAAAGAAAAAAAGAAAAAAGCAGCAATGTTTAAAATATGTTTAAAGTATACCAACCAATTTCAGAAAAAGATGTGTAAAGACTAACTGCAATTCCAAAGCTTGTAACCAAAAATTTTAATGTTAGTGGATTGTTTTCCCATATCAACATGCTGGTTTTAGTTTATTACAACTCTTAATATATATAGATATATATACATATATGCACATATGCAGTATATATATATATAAATGAATAGAGATCACAGCAGTTAACAGTCGGTTATTGCTAGTGGAATGCTGTATTGCAATGGACTGCCTCAAAGTTAATTTGAATGGCCCCACAACCCTGTCTACAAAGAACGAGTCAACAAGCTGTCCCTTGTCTGCATAAGTATTTCCGCTTAATAGCACAGTCACATAAAGCCAGTATGTACTGTATGGGAGAATAGTCTTACAGTTTTCTTGCTATCTAAGCATTCAGATACCAATGGCTTGCTAAAGAAAAGAAAAATAATGTAATGTCTATTTTATTCTCAGGTCAACAGCTCACAACCTTTTCTTGTGTTACAAAAAGTCATTATTTTATTCATTTTGTTCCAAACAAATGATAGACATTTCTGTTTTTGTATGTCTTTTATTGGCAGAAAGTATTCAGAAATTATACTAACTCAACAAAAGTTTCTGGGCATTCAATGAGTAGCTGAATTGCTGGTTTTAAACCTTCTTAATTATTAGTTTTTGTTTTGTTTTGTTTTTTTTAATGGGAGAGTTACTAATCCCATTTTACCCAGACACGAAGAGCATTGCAGACTTGGTGGGGGAAAAAGATTCTTTTTTTTTTTTTCTTTTTTTTTTACGAAAAAAAAAACTTTCTGTATTTATGATAGATATATACATTTTTGGTGTTCAGTAGATTGTTGCATTGGAAATGAATTTAAACAGTATGGTAGTTTGAAAAATATTTGTGTACATTTAGCTTTTGTATCGTCCAACTTTAAGGCGCTTCATTTGATGTTGTCTTGGTCATTCCAATAGACTAGATTAAGGAGCAGGAAACGATCTCTACTCTATTTCTGTCCAATTCTCAGCTTCTTATTTTTGTTATCCCAGCTGAATCTCTTTGTCACGAGGGGTTTCTCAACTTTGGTTTGTGCAGCATTGACCAAAACCGAAGAGAAAAATCTGGGGTTTGTTCGAAAATTGTTCAGTTATATTTGTGTTACCTTAGTGCACTTACCACTGTCTGACTTTCTCTCTTTTTGTCGTTATCTGTTCCTCCTTTCTTTCTTCTTTTTGTACCCCCTGCCTTTGTAGATTTGGAGATAACTGCCTCTCCTTTAGCACTACAAAGCAGATACTTGTTTCCATGTAATGTGGCTGCAGTCTGCTAGGCATTATGATAATTTCAACTTTTTGTTGTCATATATTGAAATGAAAAAAGAATAATAATAATAATAATTCTCACGCTTTAAAACAAAAAGAAAATCCAAAGACTTAACACTTTCACCATTGGTGCATAAAGATAAGAAAAGAGGCTTCTTTATACTTGAGAATTTGTTGCTGTTTTTAAGGAAAGAAAACAAAGTTTTAAAATAAAGAAGTACGCATCAGAGTTGCCGTTTTTGCTTCTTTGCGAGCAGACAGGTGGCTTTTTTACGTCAAATACTAAGAAAACCAAAAATCAAAAAGGGCCCTTGTCCTTGCATTGTGGAGTAGCACCGTTACAGAGCCATTGCAGTTTGTAAGATAGATGTTTTGTTGAAGTTTTTCTGTCACACATGAAATCCATTCTGTTTGCTTTTGTTTTCTTTTTGTAAAGAAAAAAAAAAATTGAGTATATATATAAGGTCTGGTCTTTGAGGACATATGTTTTGCTGCTAATGTAGATTTGGAAAGGAAGAATACCTAGATGCATGCTCCTTTTGCTTTTTGGCTAAGCTTTAAGAAAAAAAGAAACAAACAATAAACCATTTCCCTGGCCCTGCAACATCTTTTTTCCCTTCTTGTTGCAAAAACGGAACTTTGAAGACTGTGAATATGTGTTCCAAAGGACTTTTTTTTCTTTCTTTCTTTTTCATTTTTGAACAGACCAATGTTAAAAGCCAATGATCTATAATGTTTGTAAGAAATAACAGTGCATTCCAAATACTACACCTGAGTTTTAATTTCTTAAGCAAGGACTGCTTCATTTTCATTCAAATTGAGTAGAATTCTATTTTATCCCATTTCTAAGGTGACTCTAAGCTGTTGTGTAACTCTGCCATCATGGATTGCTGAAAATCACCTCACTCTGACTATCATGTGTTGAGAGTGAACAGAATCCCTGCAGCCATTAAATGACTTTACTCACTTGAACTAGATCAAGTTATAGTGGTTACCTACCAAAAATTGACATACTGCGACCTGTCTGGTACTTACACATCTTGCTGATCTGATGTCATCATGCTTCTTGTTTTTATAACTAGCCTCAGAACGAAAGGCTGTTTGTTTGGCGAAGTCGGCCTCCCCTCCTGGGAATTCGTTTTCTGCAGGGTTTAAAGCCATTTTCATGCATGAAATGTCTTTTGCAGGTCTGTAAGGGGCATTTTCATTCCAAAGCATTGTAGGACTAGGGGAAAGCAGGATTTGCTTTTAGGTGTCCCTTGTTTTGCATGGTGACAAGGTAGAATTATGCCGTTGTGTCCAAAGAGGTCCCTCACTCCAAGTCATTGCAATGGAAATGGTTGTGTTTGATCAGAATGGCCCCCATCCTTTCGTAAATGGAATTGCTTTTTATTTTATTTAGCAAAATCTAGTCATTTTAAATTTGCAAAAGATGCTTTAGGGGGGCACAAATGCATTTGGCTTTAGCACCATATTTCCACACTCGTCCTGGTGTGTGAACGAGCATTACGTCTTGCAGAACAATTTGATTTGGTGTTATTTGGTGTGCATGCTATTGAAATTGGATTCATTTGATCTGCGAGCTGATCCACTCCTTTCAATCCATGTTATCTATAATATTGTTCATATTATTATTTTTGAGAAGTCTGCTATTGTATAGTTTATTTTTGAATGCTTTTCATTGTTTTGGTCTCAGATAATATCATATAACTGTATATTTTATTTTCTTTGATTTGTGTTGTCGTCCATTTATAAATTAATGTTACAATGCCAGCTTTAAATTGAAATCTCATCTTATTTGTTTTCTATCATTCTCTGGCCACTTTATGGTGTTACAATGTTCCTATATTTGTTTGTCTTGACACAGTTGTATCTCTTGCTTCCAAAGTGTTCTCGTTTTTTATAGGCTCTCGTGTGGGGCAGAATTCCTCACAACTGTTTCAGCCAGCATGGACTTTGTATGTGCGAGCGTGAGCGCGTGTGCGTGCGTGTGTGTGTGTGTTTCATAAGAGCCAGCATCAGTCTGAGTTTTTATACTTTGTATTCTATTTTCTACTTTCTTTTCGCACCAAAACATACTGAACTGCAAAGCTGAATCTTCAGTAAAGGGTTTGAAAAGTCTGATATTCAACACAATAATTGCGTGATGTGGTGAAAGAGGATACCGAAGCACTGAGCAGTTATTATTTTCATTAATTATATGAATGTGGCCAAAGCTTAATGCAGTCGAAAACATGAAAAACTTTAGTTGGTGCCCCTGATGAGTGTATATTTATTGTGGTTGATCCAACACGTGGCTGAGATACATCAACTCTCATTGGGATACTTGATTTTTGTGGACATTTTGCAAAGAGAGAACGAAAACGACAGGTTTTGCTGTAGAGGTCATCCTTTTTGCCCACTGTGAAAATAAACATGTATACAGATATAGATATATTTAAAGAAGACATCAACACTTTTCTTTGAAACGACAAAGAAGGAAATAAAGAGAACCGAACTCTGGGAAACTTGAGAGATGTCTGAGAAGGCTGAGAAAACTGGCCACGGGAGCCAAAGCCGGGGCCGACGCGCGCCCTGATATCAAGTCATTACTTAACTAACACTATATATGCCGACGGGAGTGGACTCTGCAACCAGTGGACATATGTGACACGGAGAGGAATTTATCTCCTTTTTCTCTCTCTGGCTCTGCATCTACTTGGACATTTTCTGCACTTCTGAACGGGATGGACTCAAACACTCGCATACGTTGTCTCCCAGTTCACGGTTTTGCTACCTGTTTCATTTCCTCCTGCCCGTTTCAGTGACTGACACGTGGTTCCACTCTGGCGTGGAGTCGACCGGTTCCATCCAACCATAAAGAATGACTTTACTGTTCAAGGGGAGGGGATTTCCCTGGGTGTTATTCCTAAGGAAGCAGATAAACACAAAAAAGCGAAGCAACCAAAATTAATAACCAAACTAACAAGCAACCAAACAAAAAAAACATTTGCTCCAGTTTCAACGATGAACTGCTTCTGGAGCTTCCTGTTCCTTTAGTGGCTCCTGGTGCCACAGCATTTTTGATGCTTTTTGTGTTTCCTTTTTCTTTCTCTCTCTCTTTCGTTCTCCTCAAATTATTCCTCCTCCTCCTCCGAGCCTCACAAGCACGGCTCTGTGGCTCCAGGTAGCCCATCCGAGGGTAGAACTTACAGCCTTGCAATGTACAAAAAGAGCAAGTTAAACCAAAAATGTTGTTCTTGATGTCTTTTCTATACTGTAGTCTTGTTAGCTTTTTGTTACTGTAATTATATGATGAAGATTTCCAAACTGTACCAAATTACATGGAGACTAACATACATAAACCACATGGAACTTCAGACTTTTAAAGAGAAACTTTTGTCACAAAAACCTTGTTGTCCTAGTTAAGTTGATTGTAGATGGTAATTGAATATACTCCTTTGAAAATATTTCATCAAGTATGTTTCTTGCTCATTGTGATACATTAAAAAGTATGAGCATAAGCCCTCTCGTCTGGGACCGTTTATTGCGTGACACGTTTTTGGCATGATTGAAGTGAGAGAACACAACCAAAGGTCACATTTGTTTATTACTTTTAATTAGAATGCACATTTTTGCCATTAAACCACAAATAGAACCCATAATAAGCATGGTTCATCTGATCACTGGCGTGAGCTTGATTTTGAAAACATAATTAACCCTAATTGCAATTAATCTAATGCAACATGCACATGATTTGACAGCCCCCTAGCACACATTCCCAGTAGTTCATTGTCTTGTTGGTATGGTATTCTCTGCAAGGGAGCATTCATGAACAAGATTAATTAAAATATATTAAGCAAGATATGTAGACGTGTAGCTAATTAGAAGTGGCTGTTTATGACAAATTGAACTTGATTAAGACTTACAATCAAGTATAATTCCAAGTGAAGTTTGCTGTTAAAAGCACTGCTCGTAGATTCGCTTTGACTCGTGTAGAGAGGATCAAATGCAACGTACCATGCTAATTCAAAGCCTTGTACAGAACAGGATCAGATGAGGGCTCCCTTGTGTACGCCCTTTGTATACTGTATGCATTTGCCGGCGATTTACAATACGTCTGTATTTTGTGTGCATGTGTCTCACTTTGTTTCTCTTGATTATTTGATTTACAATATTTGGAAGAGAAAAGATCTGATTACTAGCAGCAGGGATGTTTCACAATGCTGATGCTCAGGTCCATTAATGAATTCCTGCTCTCTTTACAGCTTTCAACCGGTTTTTCACAGTATTTTTGACAGGGTGTTGGCAGAAACAAACACTCGCATATCATGTTGCAATCAGACGCAAACCATTACATGTCTTCATTTGGCAGGTGCTTTTATTCAAAACAAGTCGCAGCTCATATGAATCAGATCTAGCAGGGATAATAGCCTTTTGGTCATTTGAAACTTTGAAATTTTGTCTCAACTGCCTTCAATTAAATGTATTGCAATCAAATTGGATGATAGATGTTCACACAGACAGATGTCAGGGGGTCTGCCACCTAGACTGTACAATTGTGATGTGACAAATGTAACAGTAGCCTAAATGAAAAAGCTTTATAGTGTGAATTTATTTATTACATACTGAGTACATGTATACAAAGCATTCTCAAACACTAAACGCATCCTTAGATTATGAAGCACAGTATAATTATACACATAATATAAGTAAACACAGCAAGAAAAGTTGATATGATAAATTAAGTTTATGACGTAAGTTCGGGAATCCAGTCAATCATGTTCCAATGGGTATAAGCAGCGTCTTATCTCACCATCTTCCGCTGACATTGCTCAAGCATCCCTACTCGTCCCCTTCCCACCTTAAAGGGATAGTTCACCCAAAAATGAAAATGTTGGCATCATTTACTCTCCCACATGTTGTTGTTCCTGTATGAGTTTCTTTCTGTTGGACACAAAAGAAGATATTTTAAAGAATGTTGGTAACCAGACCGTTATGGCACCCACTGACTTCCATAGTATTTTTTTTTTCCTACTACGGAAGTCAATGGGTGCCGTCAAGTGTCTGGTCAGCCCGTTCTCATCCCAAGGCGTCATCTAACTGACGCTTTTGACCATGCGTCAACATGCCGACAAACATGGTAGGCCTACCCCTTAAGCGTCAATATGAGACGCGCCTCCTAGTGGTCTAACCCTAACCCTACCCCAGACCTAAACCCACCCATAACGGAAGCGTCATCTAACTGACGCTAAAGGGGGCCAGTGCGTCGGATTTAGACGCATGGTCAAAAGCGTCAGTTAGATGATGCCCGAGGATGAGCGTCTCATATTGACGCTTAAAGGGTACCATGTGCGTCGGCATGTTGACGCATGGTCAAAAGTGTCAGTTAGATGACGCCTTGGGATGAGAATGTGTTGGTCTGGTTCTTTAAAATATCTTCTTTTGTATTCAATAGAAAAAAATAAACCATGCTCTTACAGTACAGCTTCAGCTACCTTAATTCCATTGTTTAGAACAAATAAACTCGATTTCTTCTCGTGTTGTAAACGCATGGCATGGACTGGTTTGCAACATTCTGTATTTTATAATTGTTTAATTTAAAAATGATATTCGCACTGATCTTTGAGTGTGTGGCATAGATGTTAAAGATCAGGGGGCTGTCAAACTTCAAAAGAATTTAAAAAAACACAATAAAAGTAACCCATAAGTCTCTTTATATTGCCAATTTTTAAGACTTCTAACCATAATAATTTTCGAGGCTCACATTCTGCCAAATCTTGCAACTATAGCCCTCATATGTGTCCATATTCAGTTCAAATGGCCTACTTTTACGTTTGTTTGTTTTTTGCTTTAAATAAACGGTTGTTATATGCCAAGAGTCAGGTAGAAATTCTTAAAAAATTTGAGGGTGAGTAAATATTAACAGAATTTTCCATATTTTAATCAAATATTCCTTTAGTAAATTAGCAACATTTGTTTTATTCAAAGTGTCCACATGGAGTATTTCTACGCACTACACAGGAGCTCTTGTCTTGTGTTGTGTTGAAACCAATTTACCCTCATTATGAAGAGCAGCCAGTGGGTCTCTGCTCAGGAATGTGACACACTCACACCATATTGTTTTGATTCTAATGCAGGAAAGCTCCCTATATATGAAATGAGACTGCTTTAATATGGCAGGATGGTAGGCCACTCATTCAGCTTACCAAGGGCTTGGTCTCCACTTTTGAAGTCTTCCCTAATAAAGGACTGTGCCATTGTATCTGCCTGTAGGCCACAGACGTGCATTATTATTGTGCCATTTGAAGCACTTTTGGTTTTGTTAGAACAGTTGTCACAAGGGGAGATAGAATGACCTTGAGTGCTCCAAATTGTCTGAATTGTTAAAGAAATCTTTAGAGGATTTGAAAAGATTCCAAACCAAATGACAAGGTTTCAAAGGACTTATGGTTTTAAATTCATATTTCAAACAACCACAAAGGCGCATTTATGCCACAGTTGACCCCCACTGTCCACTGTATTGCTTAACGGATTGAAGAGATGCAATTTGTCCTTAGCGTAAGAATATGATACTTGACAAGGTGTTGAATGACAAGGCACACAGTGAGATCAGTAGGCAGGGATTTAGATGGGTGTCTGAAAACATGTTTTTCACCATCTCACGGCTCACATTTCCACAGCAGCGGATCAAACCTCCTGTTTCCAATATTTCTCGCCTGTGGGACCAGCTCTCTATTGTTTTAGAGCTTGTGTACCAGAAGAACCCAATACTATGCATCCCTGCCCCTAAGTGTAGAGTTCTAAGAAACAGGAAGTTGAAGAGGTGCCTCTGAAGTTCCTCTCTGCTCTTCCATACCCCCTACTGTCTGAACTCGAGGAGTTTAAGGAGTGTAAGATATAAGCTATCATGGTCAGCAAGTTGCTTTAGATCCGCTAGCCATGCTGAGCTAGTTAACACACAACAGGTCATCCTTAATGAATTAAAAAACTCCCTAATTGGATCAGTGTGAAAACCCAAGCTGCTTCCTTTCAAACTTCAGACCAGATGGTACGCATACTCAGATGCAATGTTGGCCGAGCATGAGGCCTAAGTTTAGGAGTGTGAAATTGAGTTAGCGCCTGGGTGTAGTGCTGATATTAAGCAAATGTGCTTCCTCTTTAAGGTTTCCTGACCTGTTGGTGTAGAGTTCACCTCACTGATTCAGGGCCCCAGATTTAATTAGCTTCCAAAGGCTAACGTTTGAAGTACAATGTTTCCGAACATTTGTACGCTGAGTTTCAGAGATTTAGCCAAAGTTTTGTCTTACACGTGAATGGTTTGGTATACCAAAAAGATCTGGATAACTTTGCCCAGCATGGTCTAAAATTTGGTGAAGATCCGATGAAAGCTACAGGAAGAGTTAAAACGGTATGCTTTCAATGACATTTAAAATAGTGGACCATGGTGTTACTATACTTCAAATATCCCCAAATAATCTGAAGAGCTTATAAGAGTCTCATGCAAACAGGCCAATTTAATCTACAGCTATAAGCATTTACTTTTTGAGAACCAGTTGAGTACAGTATGGTTAGTTTAGAAAACTACAGCCTGAGGGACAAAATGTCAAATGGCGATGATAAACACGTCAACTGGAATGAAGAGGAGACCATTTTATTCTTACTTTTATAGTCAGAAAACTCCATTCAGTATAAACTTGATAGTACAGTCGTCAGTATAATCTGAGGATTGTGCAATGCTAGAGCCTTCATGTAAACAGGCTTGTGTTCATCCAGTTAATGACACTGAAACTGCAAATATGCAAATAAGAACGTTAACCCAGGGTTTTGGAATGCACAGTGTGAAACGTCAGCTTTTGAAAACCGAATATCAATTGTTAACTTTGGGTAAATTATGAGCAGTGTGAAACTTTAAAGGGATAGTTCAAAAATAATTTCATTAATTACTCACCCTCATGTCGTTCCAACCCCCTAAGACTTTCGTTCATCTTCAGAACACAAATGAAGATCTTTTTGATGAAATCTGAGAGCTTTATGTCCCTCATTTGACAGCTACGCATTAACAGCTCAACCGAACCTGCTTGACGGATGCTCAAACGAGCTGCGTAACACACAAGAATGAATCTCATTGGTTCTTGCCGGTCAAGCAAAGTTGAGCTTCAGTTTCTGACACCATATCTGATGTGTGTGTTGATGAATGTTTATATGTGAATAAAAGCCTAAATTCAATCTGTTTATCATATAAAGCGATCTTGTCACTTCAGAAATTGTGGACTAAACCGCTCAACTCATATGGATTAGTTTTTACGATCCCATTATGAACTTTTTGAAGCATTGAAGAGGTAGTTGCGTAGCTGTCAATGGAGGGACAGAAAGCTCTCAGATTTCATCAAAAAGATCTTCACTTGTGTTCCGAGGATGAACAAAAGTCTTACGGGTTTGGAATGACATGAGCGTGAGAAACGAATGACAGAATTTTCATTATTGGATGAACTAACCCTTTAAGCAAGATAACCCAGGAATCCGTTAACCCATGAATGACCCAAGATTAACTACTGTATAGTTCAAGTGGTAAAGTGTAAAAAAGTACACTGTGGCAGTGGTGTTATGTGATGTCTCATGCATTGCATGTTCTCTCCTAATCTTTCTGTGGGTTTAGCAAAACCCTCCAAGCTCTGCTTCCATCATTTGCGGAACATCAAGGGTACGAATGTTCGACAAGTTAAGCCGGAGTGACTACAAAAGGCACAAGTGTACAGAAGGCTGTGTGATCACAGTCATTGTCTTAAATGGAAAACATGAATGGTTTACTGGCTGCTGGCACTGAGACGTATGACCACATAGGCAGCAAATGAGGAGCAGAGAGCTGGAAGGGAAGCCATGGCAGCACAGATCTGAGTGGCTTTAAAGTCTGCATGACAATGCCCTTTCTATCCTTCTGCGTATCCTACATTCTGGGTCCTCTTAAGCTAATATAGCTACCTAGGTCTCGAACAGCCATTTTAGCAGTCACTATTGCTCATACTTGAACAATCACACAACCGCAACCCCAACCCCAATAGGACAAAATCCCGTTGTAAATCACCGTGCCCCTAAAGCGAATGGTAATGGTTAGAAAAAAATGAGATTGGTGAAACATTTATGTTGCAATCCTTTTGCTTTCCCCCCTGAGAAATTTTGCATTCACAATAGTAAAAATATGTTGAGGTGGGAGGAAAACCTATATTTTAGTGTTTTTGTGAGCGAGAGAATACAAAGTATCCCAAATCAAATTATTTTTCCACATCCACATAGGGGCTTTGTAGCGAACTCATGGACTCTTTTATAGAATTATCCTATTTCAACACCAAATTTGAATTTGACAGTCACAAACCTATATTATTATATTATTTGGTCAAGGCCTGAAATCATTGCAGGGTTCCTTCTTCAAAGTCATGCGTCCTGTGATCACTTCCTTCCACTGTCTTCCCTCTCTCTTCCATCTATTCATGTCAGGCATCTTCCCTGCTATCAATGTCAAAGCCAAATTATGCTCAAACTGCGAAGACAGGTCAGACTAATTCAATCTCATCCGTCAGAAGAAATGATGGGTGAAGAGGATCCGAGGAAGAGACGTCCAGAACAGGGGGAAGACTTAAATGGGAATGACGAGTCACTCCCTTGAATTGAGGGAAGCGGCAATAGCTTTATTTAAAAATGTCCTCCACACTGGCAGGAATATGAGGGTGTCCCTGACGAGAGGACGAACTGATCAATTCGTGACAATCACATACACCTCCACTTTAACATTGCAAACTGCTTTCTAAATGAATACACAGAGCATGTATTAATAAATGAATAGCTCGCTCATAAATGAAAATTCAATGCATACTACAAAATAAAAGTGCACTCTTGTCTGTCTAAAATTACTGATGAAAATACTCATAACCAAGACAAAAGTGCATCATAATGATCATCAAATGATTTTACTCAAAACATACTGTTGGCAAAATGTTCACAATTTGTTTTTGTTAAACGTGACCATGTTAAAATGTATATATAACATCCCTTATGAAAATTAACCATGGTTTTATTATAGTAATGTTGTAGTAACCATGTTTTTTTGGTGGATTGATTACCATTTGTGTAACCAGTGTTACTACTAATACCATAATTAAACTATAAGCTAGTTTGAGTAGCAAAACCATGGCTAATTTGTGTTTACCACGGTTAAGTAACCACGGCTTTTTGGTTTATTTGTAGTAAAACCGTGCAAGGATAATTTTCATGTTTATTTTGTGGTTTATTTTGCTCTTTCTAACTAAAATCAGTTGCCATTTAATCAGTAAAATTGACTAAAATTTGATATGATTAAATTTTAAATCGAATGGATATTTTCATTAAAGGACATAAACTAATGACTGAAACAAACATAAAAAAAAATGACACCCTAAATTATTCTGCTTGTCACAAATACTTATCATATGATTTAGAAAACTTGGAATATACAGCCCGTTGTTGTTGTTGTACACAGTATAAATGTAACACAAAATAGACAACACGCTTTTTATTGTTCAATGGCACATTTATAACACTCAGGCATTCTGGTATTTCATACTCGTATGTATCAAATCTCTGCACCCTTTCATGATTATCTTTGACCAACACCCCTGACCCGTCCCACCGTCCATTTCGAGTCCTAGGGAGTGCGTCTGCGGAGAGGGTGTGTTGGCAGGCACCATGCCTGGCGGTGCACTTCCCGTCTCTTGGACACAGGATCAGGTGTCGCAGTTTTCACAGCGCCTTCTGTTTTTGGTTAACGTGAAATGAGCTCCATCAGAAGGAGTCTGAGCAAAACTGAGCAGAAATCAGGGCTGACAGGCAGGAATATTAGCCTGTGACGGCAGCCAATAATTGAGCGATCGGCTCCCTCTCTCTGGTAATGAGGAGAATATGTGCAGAGAATGTGGTTGTACTTTTCTCTCTCTCTCTCTCGCTCTTCCTTCTTGTTTGCCCTCTCCTTCCCTCTCTGCTCTAGCCTCCTCTTTTCTTCAATACCCGATATATCATTTCAACAGAAACGGAGGGATAGTCTTACTTCACTTCAAAGTTGTGCTCCAGGTGTCATCTCGGTAACCTCAAAGTAACGTTATGCAGAGAGCTCTCTTGGGCCTCTGTGAGAGAGCAAAACTTTTTTTTAACTTCTGAAATGTTTGCTAAGATTTATGGCAGCGAAAGTATATGGTGCCGTGAGAGAGTGGACCATTACACTTCATTACTGTTTGTTTTTTCTTTCTCTCCCATGCAAAAATGATAATGGGAGGACCATGTATGCTCTTTTTCCTTCTTCTCTTGGGGTGTCCCAGTGAATGTGCTTCTCAGATTTGTCTCAGATGGGTCTGGCAAAGTGCTTTAATGGTTAACCCTTTCAAATGTCTTTTAGATATTAATTTATATAGAGTGCAGCAGGGATGGCGTATTTTCGTAGACCAACTCAGAAGTTTGACGAAAACGCAATAGGATTTTTCCATTGGCTTTTCGATCATTGCAGAAAATAAGGTCTGTGACTGACAAAAGCTTATGATTCTTACACGTTTTGTTCATTGTGATAATCCTCACAAATAAGCACAACCGTTATGAATTTTGAAGCGTTAAAAACGATCTGCCGAATTTAAAAGCTAAAGTTGGCAATTAAAACTTTTTGTTTTAACACGTTCACTGAAAGTTTAAGTTATAATAGTTTGCAAGAATGCGGTTATAAGAACAACAAAGTTTTGAAAGTGGATTAGTCAGTAGATAAGTTTATCCAACGCTATCTCACGACCAATTCGTATGAATTCGTTCGAGTGATGAAAAGGTGGCTAATTCGTACGAATTCGTACGACCTCAGGTATAAAATACATCAGTCATATCCTCTTGTGATTTTTTTAAAAGTCTTGTAAAAGGCGCTAACAAGTGGCTAAATAAGACTACAGATGTTGTCAGGAACATTAAACGTCATCAGCTGAATGGATAAACCAACCCGATCTCTCGGCAATTCGTAAAAATTTTACGAGGTGGCTAAACCCACGTGATGGGTAGGTTTAGGGGCGGGGTCAGGGGTAGGTCATTCGTACGAATTCATACGAATTGGGCAACTCGTCAAATATGTACGATTTAGCAAAAATCGTACTAATTCGTACGAGTGAGGTCGTACGAATTGTTACGAATTAGCCATCTTTTAATCACTCGTCAAATTCGGACGAATTGGTCGTGAGATCGGGTTGGTAGGTTTAGGGGCGGGGTCAGGGGTAGGTAATTCGTACAAATTCATACGAATTTGGTAACTCGTAAAATATGTAAGAATTAGCAAAAATCGTGCGAATTCGTACGAATTACCTACCCCTGACCACGCCCCTAAACCTACCCATCACGTGGGTTTAGACAAATCGTACAAATGGTCGAATGAATTCGTACGAATTAGCCACCTCGTAAAATTTTTACGAATTGCCGAGAGATCGGGTTGGTTTATCCATTCAGCTGATGACGTTTAATGTTCCTGACAACATCTGTAGTCCTATTTAGCCACTTGTTAGCGCCTTTTACAAGACTTTTAAAAAATCACAAGAGGGTATGACTGATGTATTTTATACCATAGAATAAAACGTGAAAATATATTGAGCTTGTGTTTACCATAGACCTATATTTCAAGCATTTAACCAAAAACCCATTCAAGAAACCCATTGATTTCAGGACGATGGAACCGGAAGTGCTAAAATGCTAACTCGTTTCTGGATTTTGGCCTACAAAAATATGTCATCCCTGCACCAATCTGCATGAGTTTGAAGGACATGTTTGGGCTCAAAGGTCATTTTGAGGTGGTTTTACAGCATAACTGTGTACAAATACACTTTATTGGTTCATATTGTTTCATTTCTGTCAAAATACTGGTAACACTTTCAATATGGTTTCATTAGTAAGCATTAGTTAACTACTTTAGTTAACTAAGAATTAACAGTACTTCTACAGCATTTATTAATCTTAGTTCATGTTAATTTCAACATTTACTTATACATTATTAAAACTGAATTTTGAATTTGTTAACGTTAGTTAAGGCACTGTTAATGGCAGTTAATAAAAATACAGGCGTTCATTGTTTGTTCATGTTAGTTCACAAAGATTAATAAATACAGTGATAAATATATTGCTCATTGTTAGTTCGTTAGTTAATATAATGTTAACAATAAGACCTTATTGCAAAGTGTTACCAGAATACTTTTTGATTTGACTGATAGTGTACATATATTTTGTGTGATTATTTTAATAAATACAATGTATATATTTCTGCTTCAATCAGAACTTTTTATTCATTGGTTTAGCTGTTTGTTCAGCTTTAAAGGTTGTAATAAAAAGAATAACAATTTTGTAAGTAGCCTATATCTGTGTATATTTTACATATACAGTACGCATAGTATTTAAAACCATAGATTGTAAATTAAATCATCTTAAAGCATAAAATCTTCAGTAAAACTTACAGGACATTTTAGAACCCCCATTAGTATGTCCATCTGACTATTGGAAAGAATAGCCTACCATCTACAGTATTTTCCTCTTAAACCCCCAAAAGTACATTAAGAATATTAATGAAATGGGAAGATTCATATTTTAAGCAGTTATGCAAAATGAGAGGTGTTTTTTCTCTGAAAGGGTTAATTATGTGGAAGAGTGTCAAGGAAAGGGAGGTGAATGAGACTGAGGCCTTGCAGATCCATAATATATACATATTATGTCTCCAGCCAACACACTCAGGAGTGTATTCAGGAGGGAAAGCCTGCAAAATAACCAGAATAAATCTACCACTCAGCATACTTCAGGCATATTGATGTTTGAAAGCAAGGGTGTGGATGCATGTGTAAATTTTCTTAATGTATCCCTGCCTCATAGGTTAGATTTTCCGTGTGTCTGTGTATATGTGTTTTGAACAGCTAACACATGAAGGCTGTCTGTGGAGCGGTAGAGGTTACAGCCGTACCGAAGCGTGTGTTTCAGACAGACAGAGACGTGTTTCTCTAGGTACGGCTTCAGGTTTCACATAGTTTTTGGGACAAGGTCCAATCCCAAGCAGAATTCTTAATACAATAATTGGTAGAAGACTTGCTCTTATTAATACTTCTCAGACTGCAGCCTGTTTCATATTTCGTTCTTCTTCTTCTTTTCCCTCCTCCACCTTCCTTTTTTCCTTACCCAAAATCAGTTTTGTGTGTTGCTGCTCGGAGGGCTGTGGGACAGGGCCCTGACCCCGGGTGTGCTGCTCTAATGATGAGAGGATGAAAGCGCTGAAGTTGGTTCCCAGGCTGGCCCGTGAGGGGGTGCAGGGCTGTGAAATGGGCAGATAATTGAGACCAGGTGTGTTAGGGGATCCAGATAGGAGAGGGATTCTCCTCTCCTTTCTTGAATGGGAGGTGCATTGGGAGACCATATACCCTGCCCGGCAAATTCCAAATTCGCCATGTAGACACCAGTGTTATTTGAATACTTCTTGTCAATATTTATTGAATTTGATTTTATATTTTGTATGTTTTTGTGTATTTGTGTTTTTGTAATTTTTATTAGTTTTTTTTATACTGTATGTCTACAGTATATATATATTTTAGTTTAGTTCATTTTAGTTATTGCATGATGAAAATTAAAACTGTTGACTTGGCAACTAGCTGAAATAAACAAAGTTTAAGTTTATTTATTTATTTATTTTTAATGATTTTTGCTTTGATTTTACTCCACACTGCAATGCTGGGAGTGACTGCAAAGTTTCCAATATTTATTTCCAGGCAAATTTATTAATTGATGCTTTTATTATCTTAGATAGTGGAAATTTAAGGATTAAATGAACTGTATGTGTGATCTTGTACTGTTGTCACATATATTTAGAACATTTATATATACTTTTATTTACTTAACTTTTTTCACTTAACTGTGGATTGTATATGAGTATGATATGATGATAAAGCAAATTATCAGCAAAAAAATGTCAATTCCCCTTAAAATGTGATGTCACAACAGGAACACTTAAGTAACACTTTAGTTTAGGGTCCAATTCTCACTGTTAACTAGTTCCTTTTTAGCATGGATTACTAGGATATTAGCTGTTTATTAGTACTTATAAATCACATATTAATGCCTTAATGCCTCTGCATGACCATATTCTACACCACTTAATCCTACCAAATATCTAAACTTAACAACTACCTTACTAAAGGAATAGTGCACCCAAAAAATTTAATTCTGTCATTAATTACTCCCGAAAACTGATGTCCTGGCTGATTGGCTGCCATTAGGAACAAGGTGGAAAGCCAAACATGGGACTTTTAACTGATCTTAATCAACATTTCCATGTTTAAATGGAGTATAGTTTTCTTCAGCGATAAGAGAGAAAGCTTTAATAACATTCTAAAAAAAATTACGAAAACATGATCTACATCTGTAGTTCATGGAACGTTCTTAAAACATGGACATTTACATAACCAAAGAAAATTAAAAAACTGGAAGTTTAAACATTCAGAGAACAAAAGTAATGTTCCCATAACACTTGCAAAATTATCAAATTGAACATTCCCTTAAAGTTAGAACCAAGATCATTTTTTTATATATATAAAAAAGTTCCACATTCAGAAATAACATTTTCATAACTGAATTGGAATGGTAGCAAAATGTTCTTTGAACACATTTTGTGTTTGCTGGGTTTCTAGCGGTTTAATTAACTAAATGCTTCTTATAAGACATTAATCATATACATATACCACATAAACATATTACAACATACAGCTCCACAAAATGACAGATGCTAAAGTGAACTTGACCGTGCTGTCAGAATGAGTAACTCCCATTCTGGATGCGCTCTTCCCGTAACAATGCACTAAAACTTATACAACAAAGAATCTAAAACATTATACTAGAAGTATTCTCATTATAATATTATGTATTTGACAGTTTGGCGCTGCACCTTTTGCACTTAACTGTATTTGTATTATCTAACTGACTCCAGGAATCCCTTCATGCATTCTTACACTACATTTAGGACCACATGTTGTCCTAAAACTAACCAATCAAACCTCATATCGCCAAAAAGCCACCATAACCAATCGGTAAAAAGGAAAACAAGTAATAAATAAAAAGTCACGCAATCATCTTTTTCATGATCGATCATTGCTGTCGCTTCCAGGTATTCAAGAACTCGACAGTCATGATGCTTAATGTGGTCGAGTACAGCAGGAATGAATATTATAAGCTTATTGGTTCTTTTGTGGATACCTGTACAAACACCCTTTTATCCGCACACTTCCCACTGATCAAACCAGACCAGAGCAGTGATCCTGTGATATGACTCTCTTTGATGCCGGTAAGTATTTTGCTGCATAGATGAGCCTTTGTGTTATCTTTCATCCAGAAGACCTTCATTTGTTGAGCGTTTACTCCTGATGCTTGCTGTTAATCTCGAGTAGCTGAAGTTTTAAAGGAAAGGTCAGGAGGATCAGGCCGCAAAAGTGTTTCTAATCAGAACAGACAGTCTCACAGAGCTCCCCCGTAATTACAATCTAATTAGCAGGCACCAGATGAAATCCAGCATGCCATTTCACATCAATAATTTAACCCCTTCCTAGACAGAGGAAGGGATATTGCAGCTGGTGTTAAAATACAGAACATCTCACTCTCACCGCAGGTCACAGAGTGTGTCAAACGTGAGCGGTTAGAGCTGCTTATGAGGGCCCAATTTGGGCCTTCGACATCAGAGCTTTTTTCAAAACCGCTCTTCTTTCAAAGGAATAACATTATAAAGCTGGATATTGTTTCACTAAGATTTTCCCATTATGATCTCGGGCATGTTAAGACGAAATTCAGATGTTTCTGCGGGCGCATGAGGAGGGACAGGAAGTTGACGGATGCTAAGGCAATCATTTCTGAGGAATATTGAAAAGAGTAAGATTTCCATTTGATTTACTCACTCTGGCTATTGAAATGCCTGTCACTTTCAACTGTTTATCTTGTGAGGGAAAATACGCAATTTCATTTTTGGCATGTTGGCTTTTCTGACATATTAATCAAATATTGACATTGTGTTTACTACAGAATTCCAGGAAGAGAGGAAATCAAATAAAGGAGTAAAAAAAACAAGCATGGAAGTGTCGTTCACCACAGATATTAAAAAAGAGCCGTGTGGCGAGAAGGTGGCTTCCTATGTCCAACCTCCTTATAATTACAGACTTTGTCTAATGTGGAGAACCGCTTTGACATACAATCGTGTGCAGCTATCTGAAGTTATTCTTGTAAAAAGCTCTTTTGGCAGAAGCAGGCGTGCTGAGAGTCCGAACAAAAGGAAATAGGATTTCAAAGACAGATCCCTATTACTTTGTGAATTAGGCTGTTTGCAGCAGAAATGTGCGCTGTACTGTTAGTCAATTGTGATGCGTTGATCACATTTTTGTGTCCTTTCCTCTCAGACTGTGAAATCACCTGACTGGCCCTGATAGAATCAGTATCGACTGCACAGGAGGGATCAGTATGCTGAAGCCTGGAACTGACATTGTGTGTATGTGCTTTTTTTCATCGTCTCAGTTGTCTCAGTTTCTCCAGCAAACTATCCGCAAGTTAGCGTCAAATAAATATTTTTTTCCAAGGGATGTTATTTGGTGTCTGATTAGAACATTTACATTTTCTAATAGAGTACATACTACTGTATACACAAAAATATGCCAATGTGCTAATGAAAAGACTGCCTGAGGGCAGTCGTGGCCTAATGGTTAGAGTCAGACTGCTAACCCGAAGGTTGCGTTGATTCTCAATACCGGCAAGAAATGACAAGGCCCCTATCCACCTAATCGCTCCCTGGGCGCCACAGCAAAAATGGCTGCCCACTGCTCTGGGTGTGTATGTGTGTTCACTACTCACTACTCCTAATGTGTGTGCACTTGATGGGAAGATACATTCAGAAGACAAATTCCGAGTATGGGTTACTTGGCCTTTACATGCCACTTAAAAATGTAAATAATAAAGTTAAAAATGACAAATTTCACTTTCTTTTTGTTTTCATTTCAACTTTTGTTAGCAAGTTCGGTTAATAACAGCTTACACAGTTTTTTCATGACATGGATCAGTCCTAGGGCCGTAGTCAAGACCACCTTTGTCGAGTCCAAGACCAGGACTAGTCGAGTCCAAGTCAAGACCAAGTCCAAAGAGGTTAGAGTCCACGACAAGACCGAGTCCAAAAAGGGTCGAGTCCGAGTCCGAGTCCGAGTCCGAGTCAAGACCAAGTCCAGGACAGGAAAAAAGTCTTGACATTAAATGACAATCATTTTGGGTTATTATTTGTTGATCTAAAAGCAAAAACAGTGTCACAACACCCAGGATTTTTAAGTATAGACATTCCCCTTGATATCATATAATCTTCTAATCTAAAGAAAAAAGAATGATGACATATGGTGATACCTCATAATAGCAGTGTTAGAACTGATACAAACACCAACCCACTACTATTACCACTGCTAGGTAGGCTACTAGTAGCCTACTGAGCATTTGAGCAACTAAATGACAATATAGCTTCACTCCAGTAAAATATATCTGTGGTAATTTCTTCACGTTAAACCGAACTTTTATTTTGACGGGTTTCTGAGTGTATCTGACGATGAAATGCTGAAGATAAACGTGTACTTGAGTATGTGTAGTACACGAACCTGCGGCACTCACTTGCAGAGACTCGCTGAACAATCAGATTTGATAGCAGTCTTTAATATTCACAGTGACTAGTCCATATAGCAGTTTCATATTATGATTGGCAGTGAATAGACAGATCTGTTATTTCAGCTATGGGCCGGTATTGCAGTAGCAAATAGTAGAAAAGAAATCACACACGCGCAGGTCGTACTTGTCAATGACGGGCACTACAATCTGCGGTAATCTGCGGAGGTTTCTGTGGAAGTCTGCGGGTGCATACTACAATAATACGTTACTGGGAACATAAAAAAGACACCTGGACTCGGTCGAGACCAAAAGCCATATTTGGCAAGACCAGTGGCCGAGACCGAGACAAGTCCGAGTCCGAATACCAGCGAGTCCGAGACAAGTCCGAGACCGTAGAAAAACGGACTCGAGTCCAAGACCGGACTCGAGTACTACAGCCCTGATCAGACCATAAACATCAGTTTCCACCAAGAGTTGACCAAGGCTTGGCTGGTTTGCAGGGTCCAGTCACACCTGTTGATAAATGTTGTAACTACATCATCTGACAAAAAAAAAAAAAAAAAACATTATCTCTGTACAAACAAATAACCCTTTTTTTTGCAAGCAACATACACTGATGAGCCAAAACATTATGACCAGTCACATGTGAAGTAAATATAATTGATCATCAAGGCCACATGTAAAGGTCTGGGTGGATTAGATGTTAAGCACACAATCAGTTCTCATAATGTGTTGGATGTCCCGTTTTCTTTTACATCACGTGGATGCAGACCAGGTGCATCCCTTCATGACAATGATGTTCCCTGGTGAAAGTGGGAATAATGCTCTTTCAGCAGGATAATGCACCCTGCCACACTGCACACATTGTTCAAGAATGGTTTGAGGAACATGATGAGGTCGA
Organism: Rhinichthys klamathensis goyatoka; assembly: GCF_029890125.1. Classification (NCBI taxonomy): domain Eukaryota; kingdom Metazoa; phylum Chordata; class Actinopteri; order Cypriniformes; family Leuciscidae; genus Rhinichthys; species Rhinichthys klamathensis. The sequence goes on from NW_026606762.1 coordinate 382,780, forward strand.
GGTGTTGCCCTGGCTTCCAAAGTCCCCAGATCTCAATCCAACTGAGCAAGATCCAACAAGTTTGATCCACTGTGGCTCAACCTCGAAAACTACAGGACTTGAAGGATCTTCTTCTGACATCTTTCTGCCAGAAACTACATGACACCTTCAGGGCTCTTGTAGAGTCCATGCCTTGGCGGGCCTGTGCTGTTTTGGAGGACCAACAACATATTAGTAAGTAAGTAAGTAAGTAAGTAAATGTATTTAGCACTTTTCACAGATAAACATCACAAAGTGCTTCACAGTAAAATCTAATACAAGAACAATTTAAATACATTCCCCAAAATAAAAACAACAAACACTACAAACAACCATAAAAAAACCCTCGACTAACCAAAAGCCTGCTTGAAAAGCAAAGTCTTCAGCTGTTTTTTAAAAGAATCAACTGAGTTCGCACAATGTAAAACAAGAGGCAAAGCATTCCCCAGCCTGGGAGCGACTGCCTGGAATGACTGGTCCCCTCTAGTTTTAAAATGAGTATGGGGAACAACTAATAACATCTGATCTAAAGACCTGAGACTCCGGGTAGGAGTGTGCAGCTGTATCAGGTCAGTGATGTAGGTAGGGACTTGGCCATGCAAGGCTCTAAAAGTAAGAACCAGAATTTTAAAATGAATTCTATACTGGACTGGTAACCAGTGAAGTGATGCTAAAACAGGTGTGATGTGTTCTCTTTTCTTAACGCGGGTTAAAAGCCTTGCAGCAGAGTTCTGAACAACCTGGGGACGATAAAGCTCCTTCTTACTCAAAAAATGTATAAATGTAAAATGTATAGAAATAAAAAGTTTACCATTGCTAATGTTTTTGTTTGCGTCAAACAAACCTCTCAAAATCTTTCAAAGATTCAGTGCCCTGATCCTCACACAAATCCACGTGCCATTTATGTGGCCGTTTTTTCAAAAGATCAACATAAAAACGACATGCACATGAAAAATTATCACGAATACCTTGTGTTACGTATGCTTAAAAAATTGTGGTTTAAACTATTACCAAAGATAATTGCGAAATTCTTTTCCACCTTGTTGTGCCTTGAAGGAATTTCTGAAATCATTATTTTTAAGATTACTATGGGATTCAGATACACATTTTCCTATTAAACATCAATCAAACTAAGTATTATTTTAAAACGAGCAGCAGAAAGAAGGAACATTTGACCTGAGGAAACACATATTAAAAAGTTTTCTCTCCAATGAAAGATAGACGCTGCACAAAACTAATCTTGTTCCCTACTTATCTGATGATAATCACTTAACAAGGAAATTGCCTCATATTAGAATCTGGGAGACTGTAAATGTGTAAGTGTCTCGTGAACACAGATGTGTTGGATTTGTATGAGGTGTTGGAGAGCAGTGATATTGTTTCCTATTTGAATGAAAGGATTATATTGTGCATGTTAGTTTTATTATGTGGAGATAAAAGCTTTTGATGCTTCATACTGATGTTTTCCTAAGTAGTGCCACCACCATTTCAGCCTTGCAATCTCTTTCTAGTCATTGAGAATATCTGAGCATTTTTCTCTGTAAAATACACACAGGCATGCTTTTTTTCAAACTTAAAGTTAAAGGAGAGAAATTAAACTAATATCAGTTCGATACAAGAAAATCTCATTAGGCAGCATTTGTGGCATGATGTTTATTTCCACAGAACAGTGGTGGAAAGTATTTGAGTAAATGTGATAAGTTTCTGTACTTAAAGGGTTAGTTCACCCAAAAATGAAAATTAGCCCATGATTTACTCACCCTCAAGTCATCTTAGCTGTATAGGACATTCTTCTTTCAGACGAATACAATCGGAGTTATATTAAAAAATGTCCTGGCTCTTCCAAGTTGTTTTGAATTCCATAAAAGGTGCATCTATCCATCATAAAAGTGCATATATCCATCATAAAAGTGCATATATCCATCATAAAGTGCATATATCCATCATAAAAGTGCATATATCCATCATAAAAGTGCTCACACGGCTATACTAATAAAGGCCATACGAAGCGAACACGTTACAAAGTTAAAATCTAGCTTCCGGCCAAAAGCAGTCTACTTGCGCAGTCTAAAGCGCAATTTACGAAACTTGTGACGTCGGAAGTAGCGTAGTGCGTCATGGCGTAGCGTAAATATCAGCAGTACGTCGCATAACTCGCGTAAGTTGCGCTTTACAGTTAAGTCGAATCCATATGTTCGTTTGGCCGGAGCTACGCCATGACGCACTACGCTACTTCCGACGTCACAAGTTTCGTAAGTTGCGCTTTAGGCGCAAGTAGACTGCTTTTGGCCGGAAGCTAGATTTTTACTTTGTAACGTGTTCGCTTCAGACGGATTCGACTTAACTGTAAAATCTACGTGAGTAATGCGACGTACTGCTGATATTTACGTTACGTCGGAAGTAGCGTAGTGCGTCATGGCGTAGCGTAAATATCAGCAGTACGTCACATTACTCGCGTAAGTTGCGCTTTACAGTTAAGTCGAATCCGTACGTTCGTTTGGCCGGAAGCTAGTTTTTTTTACTTTATAAAGTTTTAAATATGGATATATTTCTTACACAAACGCATCGCTTCACTTCAGGATGCCTTTATTAACCCCCCGGAGCCGTGTGGAGCACTTTTATCATGGATAGATGCACTTTTATGGACTTCAAAACAGAAACGTCCATTCACTACCATTATACAGCTTGGAAGAGCCAGGACATTTTTTAATATAACTCTGATTGTATTCGTCTGAAAGAAGAATGTCATATACACCTAGGATGACTTGAGGGTGAGTAAATAATGGGCTAATTTTCATGTTTGGGTGAACTATCACTTTAACTATCTTTTTGGTTCCTTTGTAATGTGACTTAGCCTGGGAAAACCCAGACAACTTCCGGCAAATTTAGATTTGCTCTGAAAGTTAGTCTGGCAAAGAGTCCATTTCTAATCCGTCGAAATCGAGGCACCAATCAGAAACGTTGGGGCGGGCTTTACACGATGACGACAGCGCTGGGATTTTGAAGCAGATTTTGTAGTCTACATTACAAAGATGGAGGCCGCCGTCGAACATCACTCGTTCGAATCAGCTATCGCGTCTGTTTTAAGCAGTTTGAACGTTTCCTTTTTGTTAAAAACCGAGCAAAGAACAACACTCGGAGATGTTTCTCCGCCGCTCTGCATACGTCATCTCCTTCATCGCTCTGACTGGTTTTAGGTCTATCCGCGACGTCCGTTGGTGACGCCCCTCTGGAAATGATTTGTCTATGACGCTTTGCCAGACCATAACTCAGTTACAACTGAGAATGGTCTGGTTTTAACCAGGCTAAATGTGACTGAGTATCAAATATATTAGCAACTTTTACTCTCTACTTGACTAGATTTTTGAATAATTATAGGCTATGCACTCTTTACTCCAATCCATTTGTAATACGTAATGCAATTAATCGTTACATTTTGCATGGCACCATAGACTGTTAAAAAAAGAAGCGTCCCTGCTTCCTTCCACTGTAGAAAAATGTTCTGCCCAAGTTCGAGCAGTAGTGATTCTGAGGTGGAGCTGCAGTATCAAGGTCCCACCCACACTCCCGCTCCCACAGACTCAATCGCAAGCACAGCTGTCAATCATGACGATACACCCCATTTTTATAGCATCAAATAACTAACTAAATACATAAGTGAAATTGGATTTTTAGTTTGGCTCACGTCACATTCGATTACAAAGAGAGGGCGGGGTTTAAGACCAATACTGCAGCCAGCCACCATGGGGCGATCGAAATGTTTTGGCTTAACTTTTCAGGACTTGTGAGGCACAATACGTTTTCTGCAGCAGTTTATTTCTGCTACAAAAGAAGTGATATCGCCATCTACATCTACATGACTGCACGACCAGTGCAAGTCTTTGACTATTTAATTTTACTTTACATTATTTTATTTATCCGTTGTTGCTTGTCTACAGGGCCGTCCCAACATGGGGCAGCCAGAACCTGATTTCCCCAAGTAGAATATGTTCCTGGATCAACATCTTTGTTGATCCTGAAACAACATTCCAATTAACCAATCAGATTTGAGGAACAGGTTTACAATTCATGTCAAGTTTAGACTTACAATCAGGGTTAGGTGCTTCTACATCAGTGTTGTTCTGTTATCATTTCCCTCTGATTTTAGGGATAAATTATGGGTAGGATTAGGTTTAGGGTTAGGTTTTTCTATCTAAAATTCTACCTATTTCTTCCCCTATACAGACCTCACCAGGCTGCCCAGTTTGGTTTAGGGAGGACTCAGAAAGGCACTGGTCGGCGCAAGTTTTTGAAAGGGTTGATCATCCTATCCTTTACTCCTTTGCCGATTCTATAGACATTCCCCTTAATCACCAGTAAGGGCTCTATTTACGAGGGTTATATTTTTATCCTTAAGGGTTAGCCATGTTAGGGCTATCATGAATCTTATAACCCTGTAAGGGATAGGTTTAGTGTTTGTTTCAGGTGCAGGGCTAGCTCAGCCTCTGTCCCCTAAAAAAATAATCTAGGGGAACAGATCATCAGTAACGTACCTCAGGATTAGGGTTGGGTACCGAAACGCGGTGCCAATAGGGAACCGGTTCTGACGTAAACGGTAGTAACTAGACCGAATAAGAAAAAAAAATTCGGTGCCTGATTTCGGTGCAGAGTCTCTGTGGCATAAGGCGCACACACGCAAAGTCTCTCGCTCTCTCCCTCTCTCTTTCCTGCCGTGCACGCACTATACGGTTTATTGGAGCACTGTGTTTTCTGTCTCACATGCGCGCTTTTGCTCTCTCGCTCAAGCGTTCCGGGAGATTTTAACTAATTTGCGGGCATCAGGGAGCCGTTATCAATATGCGGGAGACTCCCGGAACGTCTGCTGATAGCGAGGGGATTATTGAAGATGCCGAAGACAAAACGCTCCAAGGTTTGGCTGCATTTCACGTGTAAAATTACGCATCAGAACGATTGTCTGAAGCCCATAGAATCACGATTCACTCCAATCCATTGGCTGATGGCGCGGCCGCCGCCTTGACGCTCACGTCATCGTATAATATTAGCGCGCGCATCATCTGCTCCTCAGATTTCTCTGCCGAAAAAGGAAGCTTGTCGGCAGCGCGAGGAGTTTGGCAGTGAACACAGCGTCTCGTTCCCTATTCAGAGAACATGGGTTACACCACGTTCTCTTTCATAAGTTTACTCAAAGCTGCGTAGCTAAGACGCAGTGGGAACGAAATACCAAACTTGCCAAGCTACTGCGTAACTAGTACAATGATCAGATAACTTACATCATGACTGGTTCAAGCAGACAAAACATGGGAACCTGTAGCCATGTCGATATTAGATTACCCAGGTAGTAATCTCTGTTAATCTCAAGTATTATTACATTGTTTGATACAATATTGTTTTATTTGATATTATGTAATGTGAATTTTTATTTTATATTGGTTTATTATTACCATATGTTACTTGTATTTATATTGTTTAAAGATATAAGTTAATATTGTGTCCAGTTTGGCCCTGTAAATAAAGGGGTATTATTTTTTGACACAGTGTGTGCGGTTTCGTTAGGGGTAGCAATATGGTTACGATTACATTTTCGGACAGGAATATTGTTCCAGGATCAATAAAATATGTTGACCTAGGAACGCGTCTAACTCTGCAAAATCAGAACGTGCCATGGGGTGGGGCCCAGTGCGAGTTAGTGGAAGCGGTATCCCCCCATTGCGTTCCGGCCCCCTAAAGTGCGGGTTGCACCACCCTTAGGATGGCGCTGCTAGTCTAGACCAGCGTGAACAAGATGTACCATGTAAACCCCATTATAACCTTAAGTAACCTTAACCTATAGTAACAATCTGAAATAATTGAAAAAAATGGTAAAATGCAGCGCAATCAGTTTTCTGTAACAGATACTGAGCAATCCATCAAATTTTTCCTTCGATTTATTAATTTTTGACCAAACGTCCCCGCTTGACTACTGTAACGAGGTATGATGTATTGAGCCTTTGCTGTTGCCATGGAGACCATAGTCCCCTGTTACATGTCGCCAGAACACAAACACGCACCGGCATCTAATGTCATTCCATTCCACATGTGGGAGAGTAGTGAGGAAAAAACAGAACATCCGTTTGTCTCTCTATGCACACAAACACACACACACACACACACATGACATTCTGTGTGCAAAAATTGTGTTTTATTTTCGTGAGATTAATCAGCGTGCTCCATTCCCGTGTGTAAGCGCAGGCAGGGGAGAGGAGGGCTTCAGGGGAGGGGAGACACCTTGTCTGCTGCCTCCACCCAAGCCTTCAAAGATTGAAGGTGGATCTGTAGATTACAAAATGGAGTCAGCATGTCTCAGAATAATTGCTTTTTCCAGAGAGACCTCTGTCATTTCTTTCTCATCCTTCAAAGCCGATATAGTCTGCCGGTTTCTTGCAGGAACCATTGAGGAATCCAGTGAAAAATAAGGAGATAAAAATATTCATTTTATATAGCTGAGCTTCATGAACTATACATTTAATTTGATGCTGGTTTCAAATCAAGAACTTAAAATTTATCACTGACTTTCATAGCAAAAATATTAGGCGACAGGATGATAAATAGTCAAAAATGTCTACCCTTAGAGAAATGTTCTACTGTAACTGTAGTTTTCACCCAAATAGATACTATGGTTATTGTTAAGGTCATCAAAATAAAAAAAAATAAAAAAAATAAAAAATTATAATAAAAATTTTTTTAATAATAATAAAAAAATGAATAAAAAAATAACTTAAAAAATAATAATAAAATAAATAAAATAAAACAATTAAATAATAAAATAAAATAAGATTCTAAAGATAATTATTTTTGTTTATCAGTAAAAATAATCGTAATAACTATGGTGTTTATGCCAACCACGGTAACAGCCGTGAGGCCAAATTCAGTTTGATTTATATGTCCATTGGCATTTCTGTTCAAACTAATGCTATTAATTTATTAAATTCATATAATTTTATTCAAGTCATGTGTTATTTTAATACACTAAAGTGAACATCCTAAAATTGACTGCCCTAATTTAAACTATAGAATTGAGATACTATCGCTTTGTGGAAAAAAAGTCATATTCCAAACTTGAGTGAGATTCAAAATGAAGTAGTCCTTATTCAGAAGTGTTTTATTCTAGTGCTGTATAATTTGCAAGCTGCTGGCTGTCCTCTTGAGCTTAGCTGTGGTGTCTTTATTGCTGAATATTGCTCTCATTTAAATGGAGATATGGTTGAACAAGCAAACAGATTAACAGCAATCAGAATACTTCACACCGCAGTGACTCACACACAGCAGAACATGATCTAACTGTCACAGTGACCTATAGACACAATGTGAGTGCATGAGATTGTTTATTATAGCACAGCTAGCTCCGGTCTTGCATTTTGATTGGTCTGTATAGAAGTCTAGCCGTTGTAAAACTCACCATATAGTAACAGCTATGACAAACACGTTCACCATATCACAAAAAAATGACTTGAGGCTGTGATGCATTGTGAATATCAAGGACTCACGGTTTAGCTGGTTGGTATGGTTAAGTTAGCCTCTGCTGGTAGATGCTGTAACTACACCATTTGGGTTTAAGAAGCAGATTTCTCCATTGACAGCCTCTCAAAACTATGGAGCTATGCACATGACATGCAGGGAAAAAATATGAATTAAAAATTTGTTTCCAGACTTAATAACATGTCAACATGTTCTATTAATTCGTTCCTTCGTTTTAAGTAAATTATGTGCATCATATAGCCTAATAATTTGTTCCCTCGTTTTACTAAATCTTGGCCACGTTATAATAATTTGATAATAATAATAATTAGCTGAATTAAAAACGAGGGAATGAACTAATGGGTCTTTGGAACTCATTTTAAACGAGAGAATGAATTTTTAATTTGTGACCACAACATATATTTTTGTGTGGGGCTCCGCAATAAAGTATGTGTATTTTTTTTTTCTTTTTTGCAAGCAAGATATAAATGAAATATTTCATTATAATATTCTTGCTTGTTTGTCAGTGCAAGATTCTTTATAAGAATATCTTAAATCATGATAAAATGGATTTATATTTGTTTCTGCTGTCTTTGATGTCACCTTTTTTTTATTCTTTTTAAAAAAAACTTTTTATAGTAGTTAAGTGTAAAATTACATTCCGCGCAATAAAATATAGATTTTTGCAGTAAATTGGTCATTCATGTTTTATTTCCAAAAAGTGTATTTTACTGCAAAAGTATATGTAATTTCCTGTCAGATCTTATATATATATATATATATATATATATATATATACAATAATACATTTCTAATTATTGTCCCCTTCAATGTCTAATGTCTACGGTGGTTACGGCCCAGCATTGCACTGCCTCTGATACCATATTGCTTTTTTAAATCACTGAGAAAAGGCCACTTCTCATACTGAAAATCTGTGCTCTGTGGGATGAATTGGGGGAGAAATTAAGTTGAATTATGGGTAGTCAAGATGGTGTTGAAATGGCTGTAAAAACAAAAAGTGCTGTGGGAGTGATCACAGACAAGTGACGAAACTCAGTGTTGAAGACAGAATGGGATACTGTTCAGAAAAAGGTACGCACGTTCTAACTTTCTTCCTTATTCTGTCATCATCTATTTCAATTGATAAACTAGTTACCTTGTTATGATATTCAGACTTTTTTTTTAAACCACCACAAAAAAATAACAAAAACACAAAAAAAAAAGCAATGGATAAAACTGAACAAAAAAAAAAAGACCCATCATGATCTGTGTTATTACTTTTGTGGCCCGAAAAATATTTTATACAGTTAAAAATGTCTATATGGCTTTGTGACTTTAGTGGATGTATAGACCGTATGTAGCCACGCCCCTTTTCCGCGCTGAGCTCATTGTCTTTTGACTTCCGGTCTGTATTTTCACAGCGATCTTGCCTAGTTATGAATGAACGGCTCGTTAAAAAAAATCCCAAGGTCCATTTGTTAAGATATGCTTTACAATGCTTATCATAAACATTACAATGCTCATGATAACTTTCGTTAACTCTACAATAAGTAAATCAACTTCACCAGCTAATTACTGGACAGCCATGCCATAGAAATATACAGAGCAACCAAAAACGGAAGTTCAAAGACAATATTCTAAAGATGGCGGCGCCCTCGTTTCTCTGGTGAATAAGGTCTATAAAGTCAGTTCTCAGAGCAATTACAGGTGTAGTTCATCACAATATAGGCTATTAAATAAATTCCACTAAAGTATAAAAGTGTTAATTTACTTCATTTCGAACTACTGTTTTATTAATTAGCATTAAACATTTGAAAACTGTGTAGCTCTGCTTGTTTCTTTCTTAAAAAATAAATGCCATTGGTTTTATATGGTGTTATGTAAAGCAACAATATCAATTTTTATGTGTGGTTTAGGAGTCTAAATATTTTTTGCAATACTGTACACCAAAGCATATACATCATTTTGTAGGTTGTCCAAATCAGTCCCAAAACAACACAAAAATGTAACCTTTAAATGAGATTATGAATTAGTTGTAACGTTTGTAACACATTTGGCTGGGTGTTATGAGCTGTAACATTATCCTTCCTTACTAATCGAGAGACTAATGTTTGTACATTTAAAAAACGCAGGACCGTTTAAAATGAACAAGTGGGGGCAAAAAGGTGATAACAAAGGGTTAAAATTAAAGTTGTTACCCTGAGAAAAAAGCCAACCAATCTCCGTCTCAGTCATCCAAGTATTTTTGTTACATTTTCCCCTCTTTCCTCTTTTTTTCAGCTCTTCAGAGAACAAAGTTTGACGGTTTCTTTCTAAAACTAGCACAATGCCAAACAAAGGCTATTTCTCCCACCTTACACCCCTCCCAAATCCACGTCTGCCTGAGAGCGAGACTGGGCTTTTCTCACCTGCAAGTAATAAAGGGTCCAGCGCAGAGACAGAAAATAAGTGAGGATTAATGTTCAATGTGAGCAGATTATTTTCTGAAAGAAAAGACGAGAAGGAATGCAGCGCACAGACAACACACAGGCATATTTTAAAGGGATAGTTCACTTTGAAATTAATTTTTGGTATGTTTTAGCTTACCTCAAGGGCATCCAAGATGTAGGTGTCTTTGTTTCCGCAGTAGGTTTGTGTGAGAAAACGAACAGTATTTATATCGTTTTTACCTCTTGTAAACACAGCCACGTCCAAGTGATCTGAGGGCGCCGGCGCTTCGGTCTTTTCCGCGCGTGTACGTCACTCATATAATTTTTTTTTCTTTTTTTTTTTCTTTCTTTTTTTACGACGGTTTAAACATCCCGGATAAGCGCAAATTAGTACCATTTTAATTAGCCGTCTCACCTACAATCTCTGTTCTGTGTAAACAATGAGTGACATACACGCGCGAGAGATCACTTCCGGCGATTGCCGGAAAAGACCGAAGCGCCGGCGCCCTCAGATCACTTGGACGTGGCTGTGTTTACAAGAGGCAAAAACAATATAAATACTGTTCGTTTTCTCACACAAACCGCTCGTTTCGTGTCTTAGGCCATCAATGTGTACTTACATTTACGAGTCATTAAATCATGTTTAATTTGGACTTCTCTGTGCATGCTCTTTGAGGTGGTGACCATAGACCTGCATTATATGACTGACAGACAAGAACGGTTTGACCTAAAAATATCAAAATTGAAACTACTGCGGAAACAAAGACACCTACATCTTGGATGCCCTTGAGGTAAGCTAAAACATATCAAAAATTAATTTCAAAGTGAACTATCCCTTTAAATGGGTTCGGTAAAATGTCTTCCTTGTCCATTTTTGCTTGGTTGTTTTAGTGTCATAATTTTACTTTATAATTCAGGTTTGATTTGTTAGCTATATTTAACAAATCTGAATTATCTCCATGGGTCTACGGTTTAATGATGTATTTTCTGTATCAACCGGTTTGTCTAGTTTAATGTGTGTTTAGCAACATTAAAATCTATATTGATGTCTGTGTTACTAGTTGTTTTCTTAAATTTAAGCGTATTTCCACCATTAATATATATATATAACTGCATTTAACAGATTTTTCCTCCCTCGCAATTTGCTGTTTATCTCATAATTTGGAGAAAAAAATGTCAGAATTACGAGTTGAAATTGAAAGAGAATTTTGATACTAACTCACAATTGCGAGTTATAAAGTCTGAATTGTGAGATTTAAACTCTCAATTATAAGTAAAAAGACAGAATTGCAAGTTTGAATATGCTGTATATTGTGAATTGAATATGATAAGATTTAAAATGAGATTTTGAATGCTCTAAAAGCTTATTTTTAGCATGAATGCCACATGAAAAATGTCAACATGACATGCAGTATTTCTATTCAGTGCGCATGCCTGCTTGAGAGGAATGAGGAATGATCCTGGGCCAGACAGTTTGTCGACATAAACCCTCCTATACTTTCCCCTCTGGACTTTCTCTGTTTTCCTGTAAGCCGCTAAACTGAGATCCCATGTTCTTGCAATGAAAAGTGACAGGAAATTGACTAAACCATTGGAAATCAATGGAAAGTAAATGCACTTCTTAAGTACAAGTGAACAGCTGAGAGCTACCTTATGTCTTTTCTCTCCTTTTACTCTCCTCCTCATTCTCAACCTTTCTCTCTCTCTCTCTCTCTCTCTCTCTCTCTCTCTCTCTCTCTCTCTCTCTCTCTCTCTCTCTCTCTCTCTCTCTCTCTCTCTCTCTCTCTCTCTCTCTCTCTCTCTCTCTCTCTCTCTTGCTGTATCTCCACATTTTCTCTATCTAGAGCTTTCAATCTCTGTCTTGAGTCTCAGTGTGGGTCAATACCTGAGCAAAGGCATGAGAAACGTGGCTGATATGGATGGTTGGAGCCTGAAACACTGTTTGTTTGTGTGTGTTTGAATAGAAGCTTCACCAATGCAAACACACTCTATAAAAAAAAAAACGTCTAAGTAAAAATTTTCAAGTTTATAATGCACACATTGAAACCAGCACCTGGCAGTCTCAACCTCAGAAAAATCACACCAATACAATTTAAACCATTCATGGACCATCACATGGATATTGCACACAAAACTAGAAAGAGTTTTCTCTAAACTTTAAGCTCCAATGAGATTGGCTGGTATTTCCAGGAGTCAGGGGGCTCTGTCCCAAATGTCTCTCTCAGTCGGTCCTCCGCATGTGTGTCGGCTAGTTGTGATCAAAATTATTCAACCCCCATTGCAAATTAGGTTAAATTGTACAGACTTTGAGCGGTTTGCAATGAACAAATCAAACAAAAGTCATTGAAATAGCTCAACACAACAAATGTTTCAAGTGGTTTCCCCAAATTCAACTGAAGATGAACTTTTAATGACTTCTGCAGTCTCAAAATTATTCAACTCCCTGAATAGAGTCCTTAAAAACAGCACAAATCTGCAAAACAGGTGTTGTACATTTTGCCAATAAACCTGATTTGCAATGGGGGTTGAATAATTTTGATTACAACTGTACACCATGAAGTCTAGACTATATAGCAACTGAAAAGTGCTTGTGAGCACCATTCTGAATCATACAATGACACAAGAGACACCCGGCAGTCTTGTGAACAAGCACAAGCAAGATCAAGTTGTGTCCCAGTAAGTCCCTAGACCGGGGGTGTCTAATCCTGCTCCTGTGAGCAAAGTTTAGCTCCATCCTGTCCCAACACACCTGCCGTGAAGACCTTGATAAACTTGATAATAAATCTCTAATCTGCCATAGATTGTTACTTTATGCAATTCTAAGGAACTCTGTGGATTATTAAAAATGTGTGTGATTCATGTAATAGATATTCAAGAGTTTTGTTTGAGACTTAAAGCAAGTAAACAAGAAATCATAAAGTACGTCTGCATTTTCCACTTTGTTTAGGATTGTGTGATTTTGTATTTACCAACGAACAGTGCTGGGGTAATTAACATGTAATCTGGATTAAGTAATCAGATTCCAAAAATGAAGTTTGTAATTAGATTATATACATTTTAAAATACTTGTAATCAGACAGTTACTTTCCTATTGATTACATGATTACATGTTAGTCTCACAATGGCAGTAAATTATTCATAACTTCTATGTTATATTTTAAATTTTCATTTTTTTTTTAAAAAGTCTACTGCTTATATACATTCAGAAGGTCTTGCCGGTTTTGCAGAATTGCACGCACAGACCGGCCACTAGTCGTGAGCCCGTCTCTGAAAACTGCACAGCATTTGATCATTGATTTTATTATTAAGAAGTGTTTTCCCAACATTGCAACATTGCATATCTAATCAGCTCCTGACGAACATATCAATAATTATTTGAATTATCACTCGGTGAGCCATTTAACCTTGTATCTGGAAGGCTTTTGTCTTTCAAACACATTAAAATGTACAAATTAATTTCATATTTACATCCAATGCAAGCCAAGGATTCCCCAACTTTTTTGTCAGCTAAAATTCTTTGCCTTTATATGTATACTTGAAGTAAGCTTAGATTTTAAGTTAAAAATTTAGGTCAATAGTAAAATTCAGTCAATAATAATAATAAAATGTCAGTTAATTGACATGCAGGTAAACAAATATTATTATTTTTTATATATTTTTTTTTTATAAAATTAAAAAATTTTATCAATCTTTTTTTCAGTAAATTATTCATTTTTATTGTTTTCCTTTTAAAATAACTTATTGAAATTTTTAGAATTGAATTACTTAAAGGGTCACTCCACCCATTTGCATTAAGAGGTCCATTGTTAGACAACCAGTCATACTATTGAATGGTCGTGCAACATTCTTTCATTTTCCCCTGAGACGAGAGAAATCTACTATTTACCTTTTTCACTTCCTCCTACAATGACGCAAAAATCGTCATTTGACGTCATTGTAGGAGGAAGTGTAAAAAGGGGGGATTTCTGTATAGACTACAAGCACAAATTCCCACCCTTTCAAACCCGCCCATAGGGGGTTGGACCTAATGCGCTAACAGAGCTATCACAGATCAGTGGGTGGGACTTCACTTGCAGATACTGAAAGCAATATCAGCCATCTTGTTTATAAGCTAAGCTAACAAGCGCTGTGGATATAGGAAGTTACGACAATGACGGAAGAAACTAAACATGATATGGAAGAAGAGGATTTTGAAATTCTGCTGCTCGAATCCGCTGTTCGTGGCTATCTTTACGAGCCCCAATATAGTGAAGAGCAGCTGAGGCTGATGGTGGAACAGGAGGCGGCTGCCTGTCGCGGACGAGGAGCCCGGGCTGGCTCGAGCTGAGGCGGGCTGCTGGTGCGTGTGCTCTCGCTGTGCGCTACGGACACAGATAGAGTCCGTCTGCTGCAGAGAATTTCAACAAGGCAGTTTCTCCTGGACGAAATCTCTGAATCAGACGACCACACGGACGTTTGTGTTGTGATGTGAACCATCCTAGTTTCGCCTGACTGAACATGCAGGTATCATGCAATAATTCACCATATAGAAAGAAATACAAACGAGTAATTCACTAATGAGTTTGCCAATGTAACGGGGTTCGTTGTTGTGGGAAGAAGGAGGCTGGAACCGGCGAACATTTAAACGTTTTAATAGTAAAATAAACAAATACAAAACAAAAGTATAAGCCAGCTGGCCACACACAACAGAAACAAAACATAAAATCAGGCCTGTTCCTTTTGTGCTTCCGCTCCTCCGTGAGAGATATGAGACCGCTGCACAGGTGCCATTCATTATCACTCGCGTCGTCCTCTCACGTCCCTCGCCCTCGTCCTGCTCGCCACAACTAACTAGACATTTTTTGTGAAATGAATTTTAAACTCATTTGGCAGCTAGCCTTCTTGTAGACGGAAGAGCGATTTCTCTGATGTTTGCGCTGTTCTGGATTAGTGGGAGTGGCTTGCGGAGCTGTGCAACATGGTGCATTGTGGGAGTTGTTGTCTTACATACAAATGCGCCCCAAAGTTATTTTCTGTCTTTTCTCGGTCAAGAGGGCACCAAATTTAAAATTTCTTTTACATTTCGACTACATATATAACCCACTTTCAATAAAGATTAATGTTGAAATGGGTGGAGTGACCCTTTAATAGCTGCACGAACCCCATTCTGGGAAACCCTGACGTATGCAATATTTAATGCACTTCATGTTGTTGATAACAATTAATGGAAT
This sequence comes from Rhinichthys klamathensis goyatoka, assembly GCF_029890125.1. NCBI lineage: Eukaryota > Metazoa > Chordata > Actinopteri > Cypriniformes > Leuciscidae > Rhinichthys > Rhinichthys klamathensis. The sequence goes on from NW_026606762.1 coordinate 397,931, forward strand.
ATATTTTCTTTCTCTTTATATTTGTATACCAATATGGTACAAGACTATCCTATTCAAATCAATGTGATAAACAAGGTCAAAAGTATAATCAATAAGTAGTCCGAATACATTACCTAAAATGAATCATCAAGAGTAGATTACATAACTAACTACAATTTTTGGGGGGTCAGAAAGCCACAAAGACCATAAAAACCATAACAATGAAAGTGCCCAATCTTTGGGAAATGAACAAATAAGGAGAACTTAAAATACAGAAATGTACCGTAGGTCAAGTCCCAAGACTCAACTTTCTCTTGAAGAATGCAAGAACCAAAGAAAATCTGAAGCTGAGAAGAGCACTTGAGCGTGCTCAGATGAAATCAAAAGGATAAAGCTCATTTACTTCTTCAAATGATGTTTCTGAAATTGAGTCAGTTCCCCTCCCAAATCCAGTTACCTGCACCATATTTGGCCAATGAGGCCCGGGGAGCTCTTTGATGATGTAATGCCCCATACAGGTTAAAAGACTTTCTTCCTAATCCAGACCACCGCTGACACTCCAGAGATCAATGGGGGTGGGGCCTGATCAATAGAATTACATACAAATCTCTGTCACTTTCCCGCAAACAGTGCTGGCACACAATCTGTCTTTCTGTGCGTCGACTTGCTCCTGTTCTTCCTCACTGTGTAGTCAAATAAAAAAATCAAATAAGAACCTCAATGCAGTGAAGTGCGTGTCTTAATGAAGCAGTACATCTGATGCATTCACTGCAGAACAGAAAGAAGTTACGGTCTTGCAAAAAACATTATTACACAAATGAGAAGCCATTAGAGCATTGAATTAGACTGGATGGTGACAGTATATATATTTACCACGCAGCAATACTTATGGCTTATTACACTTACTTGATTAACATGTGAGAGTCACACGTATAGCCTAGTAGAGTAAAAATACAGAGTTAGTTTTTAGTTAGTTACAGGAACTAAGAATTTTTTTTTAATTTAAGTGTAACAAATGTGAAGCTGTTTTTCATTTGTTCCAAACAATATATTTTGGTTTGCGTGATACATGCAGTACCGCTACTGTAATATACACCATACACCCACACCTCACTGAAGGAAGTTTCTGTTGAGGCCCTTTGCCAGTTTGTGTCTGCTTTCTTTAACAAGAGTCTGCTCAGTCTGAAAGGTTAATGAGGAGTGTGTATCACAGCTAGAGAAGTGGGTGAGTGGAGGCCTGTATAGGTTTGTGTTTCCACGAATACAGTACAAAATATGGGCCTATAACTTCTAAACTTTTTTTCTTTCTTTTTTTCTAATTTTTCATTTGTGGCTAGTGGCTAGTTAACAATGAAGAATAAATTGAAAATCAGTTCAGTAGATTGTCAAAATCATGCCATTATTGTACACTTTCAGTTGTTAGATAGAGCTGCCCAATTCTTGATCAATTAAGAATCACAATTTTCAAGATTCTCCCACGATTCTGAACTGACACACTTAACAAAATAACATGTAATTTACTAGCGGTTATGACACAATGTTAATTGCCGCAGTCTATTTAAGTTGTTTTATTAATTTGAATGAATACATTTTGTTTTTAATCGGTTTATTAAATGACTGATTCAATAACTCACTTTTCATCATTACTGGATGAATCAGGGTTTCTGAATGAATCTCTTGAATTAATAATTCAGTGACACACACTTTTTAACGATCACTTGTCGCCCCCTGGTGGCATGACGATATAATCAACACAGTCGTTATTTGAAGCGCCAAGTTACTTTTTAAAAGGTCGTTTGTTCTATTTTGATAGCTTCCATAGACATCATTGTTATCCAATTCCAAACGATAAACTTTCTCTGAGTCAGCAGCGGCGCAAACGCAGATTTGAATGTTCTGCTGAGATTTTGTCAGTTTTAAAGTCCCCCTCTGCAGTCAATAATTGTATCCCATAAAACTCATCTTTGATTACCAAAAGGACACATTTAAACGATTTTTTTTTCTGTGAAAAAATAAAATTCTTCATGCCTTAAAATAGCTTGAATGTAACTCTACAAGGATTCACGAATATGCTAATTAGCCCCGCCTCCACTCTCTCACGCCAGCTCAGAGATTCACTGCACAATGGTATTGCTCTTTACAACGTCGGACACATAACGGCAATTAATATGGTTATTCAGAAACGCTTTGATTCATCAGAGATGCTTTGAACAACTCAGTGGAGAAAAGCATATAGTTCATTATAACGTCATATTATACATCATACACCCACTATGTTGCTAAATCTACCCGATTTTTTAAATCATAACAGAAATATATACTGAGATAGCCTTGCTTCTCTCGAGACTCCCCAGCAAGTTTGCTGTTAAGGATATGCAAAAGCCCGCTGGCACGTTGACATGATTGGTTAATGTAGTTTGTGACGTCAGAAACACCAGCCATTTTAAACCGCGTTTTTGTGAATGTCTTTGGTTACACTGCAGTTTTAAAGAGAAAATACTCAGCAATGGTGTTGACTTATGAATTTCCACATGGTTTGTCTTAAAGGATATTAAAACATATGCATATGAGCAACATTAAAAACTTCACCACAGGGGGACATTAATAGACATGGCCGAATCAATGGCATTTAGGAATGAGATTGTGTGAATTGAGATCGCGATTTATAGTCGTAAAGACCTCTGAAGTGGGCATAGCCAAAATCACAGGTAGTGTTTTAAACAAGGTATTTTAAGTTAGGTCCACTAACATATCTCACACATTAACAACAATGACAAAAAGGTATTTATGGCTCAAATGCTTAAAAAAAAGTCATGTGACGGTGACGCTAAAGTGTAGCCTACCTTATTCATGTAGACCTAATGCTCCTTTTATTGGTAATGGCTAGCTCCTGGCAACAAGACTAAGTTGTTTCTCTTTTTGGTGCCTGTATTTTCATTACATATTAAATATATATATACAATCTCTGGGGAAATTAAGCTGCAGGTACAACAGAAATTAAGAACAGATCTCTGTCACGACGTAGCCAGTAGTAGATGATGAACAGGAAGATGTTTGCGACAGTTTATCTCCATTATCTCCCAGCCCTGCAGCAAACACATGCACTCACATGAGCAGGGGTGCGACTAGCTATGGGTTAAACCCATTGCACCATAAAACCAGAGCTGTTCATAAAACCGGGGAATAAGACGGAGAAATAATATTTCAAGTGTGATTAGTTCATCCGCAGGGCACCTTGTGCGATTGAGGACGGGGATACGTGGGGGGGATGGGAGTGTTGTGCACAAAGAGCAGTAAATTATATCTAGCCTTTGAATGATTCTTGCAGATCCTATTACAACAGTGAGCGTGAGAGAGAGAGAGAGAGAGAGCGAGAGAGAGAGGAAGGGAGAGAGAAAGAGTTGCAGCAGAACAAATCGGATGAATTCTGTTTCCAGCTGTCTGAATGGGGGGGGGGGGGGGGGGGGGGTTGCTGAATGCTAAGTGCAGCGAACTGGGCTTAAGGGAAAGGGGAGGCAATAAAAAATGCATTTGTCTCAATTCATTATGCTGTCATTGTTACACGCAGGTACCAGCTGCTAAAACACAGCGCGCATACTGTAAATTCTCTTTGTTATCCACTTCTGCCAGCCTTGTGCCCCCTCTCTGTGATTGGCCTGCCTCTCTTCCTCCAGCCTATAAAGAAAACTAAAGTGTAACTATCTTCTTTCTCATCTGAGACTATACCTGCTGGCCTGCTGGAATATTTGAGATGCTCTTGTCCCCCATTTGTCACCTCGAGTGATGATAAAGTAGCTGACACTGGCTATTGCATTAGCGCTTCGGTGAAGATTGCCTCCTCGCGAAAAAACGTAAGACAGGCAGAATTTACTCGCCCCGCTCTTCTGTCTGCCGTGTTTGTGTGCAGTCACCCAAATATTGTGCCTGATCAGAGTTTTCCCCAGCTCAGCTGAATTAAAAACACACACAAGTGATGAATAATTTCCACATTTGTCATTGTGCCCGTGTGCTCTCTTAAAGCTGAAGTGTGTCATTTCTTTTTGTGTGCTATAATATTTTATATACTATCGCTATAAGTAAAAGTAATTTGTAGGCCGATTTCCTCATAAATGTAAATATCGTGTTACATTTGGCACCATCAAAACATTGTTTAGAAAAAAACAACACTGGCTCAACCAATAACATGATTTTGGGGCGGGACTATCTACTTGACTGACCATTGGCAGATAGGGGAGTGTTTGGGCAAAGGTCATTTTTTCTGCAATTCCATTTTGTGATGATAATGGTGCAGAAATTACGCATTAGAGCTAGAGATAGAATGGTACTGGTTTGGGTTATCAAATTTGGGTCATTGACGATGACGTCATCGTCGTCATGCACATGCGTATTACGTGTTCAGTTTATATTCACTGTAAAAAATGATCGTGATTTTAACGGTAAAAGACTGTAAAAATGATACTGTGAAAAACAGATATTAATACATAAATAGGTTGGTAAATTAACATTATATCAGATAATGAAATACGGTTTATTACTGTAAATTTTAAGTTAAGTCTGTAAAACCAATAACGTCTGTACCATATTTTTGACGGTAAAGTTCTGGCAACCACAGCTGCCGGTATTTTACCATAAAAATGGCATTTTATTTTTTACAGTGTTGTTTCATCGCCATCTAACGGCATGGCAGCAGAATACAGCGTTTTCAGTCGTTTTCAGTCGTTTTCGCGGATCCGTGTGAATGGGGATCGTTTTGACAATGGTGTCGTCTGTACGCGGAAAACTCAAAGGAAAAACTCCTCCGCTTTAAGCATATCGTTGTCGTGTAAACGTCAACCCTAAGTAGGGTCATTGATTTGGCATCTAACAGCATATTAATATAGTAATTCAGATTTGTAGGCTGTTAAAAGGTCAACATAATACTATGTCACTGTACCCTAGGTTTGAGGACATTATGTGGATTTTAAAGGAATAGTTCACCGAGAAACTTTAATTCTGCCATCATCATCATCATCATCTTGCTCCAAATCCTCCCAATATTTTCAGTGAATAAAACATTAAATCAGTCTATTTCTTACACAAAGCTTTCTTATGTCGACTTGGAATATAGTAATCTTTTCATTTCATTTCATTTTATTAGAGGATAACCCCTTGAGATGGAACATCTCGTTTTCGAGGGGGTCCTCAAGATAACACCAAAAACTTACACACTCATACATACTAAAGCTCTTCCTCACAACCAACCACCCCAACCTGTCCCACCTCTGTCCAAAGCGTATTCACATAAACAATATAGTATGATATTAAGGTAATATTAAAAAAATATATAATAATATTACAGGAGAGAACCATATTTGACGAAGCAACCAAAACAAGCAAATATATAACCTACATACATACAAATACAAAAATACATACGTATAAACACATACATACACACAGGAGGTCAAACACCAGGGAAACATTTACATTGATCACACACTGTAAACCCTAATGTTGTCTTTACTTAAACAATCAAGTGTACTTGACTAAACATTACTTTAAATTTAGCATTTTGGCCCTGTCACTCAAAAATATAAGTTCAAATAACTTATTTACCTTCAAAATACATAAACTTAAGATTTCAAGTGCTGTGAGCTCAAAATCCTGATTAATCCTTGCTAAAGGTCATTTTCACAAATGTTGTTTTCTTGACTGTGAAATGAAGACATTCATACATGCTTTCTTCAAGTGCAAGGTGTCATTCTTATTTTACCAGAAAACAAATGGCTTTCATTATATTACAATTATTGATCGTAATGGAAATAAACAGATTTTTATTTTTAAATCTGATACTTTAAACTTGATAAATAAACTTTAATACCCATATGCAAGTGTTTTTGTAATACATTACATCTCCAGTGTTTAATTTACACTGTTCAGTGTTTATATGAGTCCACACTCAAGAGTGTTATAAGTAACACTGAACCACTGTTAAAGTTAATGAGATAATTAAGTGATTAATTGAGTGATGATTGAGCGTCATTTGTACAAGTTCTGAAAGTTAACACTGAAAACACTAATAAGTTGATTGAACTCAATTGATTTGAGTAAACTCGTTCCCTCAATTTAATTGATTAATGGGGTCTCCCAAAACGTGCACATTTAAGTGTACTTAACTTGGTGCTTATGTAGACTTGACTTAAATTGTTTAGTTCACCAAACTTGACGATTATTTAATGTACTTAAACAATAAAGTTAACTTAACTTAGTGTTGATTTCAAGTGTACTTGTATATTTAAGTGCACAGCAAAATCCCCAGTGTTAAATTAACACTGCTCAGTGTTTATATCAGTCCACACTCAAGAGTGTTATACGTAACACTGAAGCAGTGTTAAAGTTAATTAGATAATTAAGTGAATAATTGAGTGATGATTGAGCATTATTGAAGTTACCTGATGTTAACAAGCAGAATCACTGAAGGAGAAAACCATCATTTTTAAGTCACCGTTATGGTGATAAGTGTTTGGTTTAGTTGGGCTCTTGACCCTTTGATCATTAACTTTATATTTTGTTTGACTGCTGTAACCCAGTTATAACAGCCAGATGAACAAATAGAAAAGGTGATCTGATGGTGGTGATTGTGTTTTAACATAATCATTATTTCACATTATTTCACATTATTTCATCTTTTGACCTGAATACTAAACTCATTTAATGCCCAATTTCTGAATTAGATTTATGTTATTAATTATAGCAACACTGTCCTTGTACAGCATTACATTTTCAACCATTACATCATAATGCAAACAATTTCTTTGAAGTTGTTCTTATACATATTACTGTATATTATTTTTAGACACACAGACATCAAGATTTAGCGTATGAATCTCAGCAATGGTGATAAACAGATAACTTCTGAACATAAGCTCATTATTTATTCATGCAGCAATGCATGATGGGAGCCATGAATGAGTTTTGATTGGTGGCACCCAGAATGCACTGCAATATGCTTTATGTCACCATTGTTGAGATTCAGAGGCTGATTCTTGATCTCTATGTGTCTAAAATAATATGATCTACATATTTTTTATTATAACAACCTTAAAAGAGAATATTTTGATTAAAATTTAAATGTTACAAATATTATATAAAATATAAACAGTGCAGGTGAACATGATTCAGCTTTATATGACTTCAAAGATTAAATTCCATTCATTATGAAATAATGATTATGTTAAAACACAATCACCACCATCAGATGACCTTTTCTATTTGTTCATCTGGTTACAACTGAGTTACAGCCATCAAAAAAAAAAAAAAAGTTAATGAGTTAAGGGTCAAGAGCCCAACTAAAGCAAACACTGATCTCCACAACGGTGACTTAAAAATTATGGTTTTGTCCTTCAGTGATTCTGCTTGTTAACATCAGGTGTCTTCAATAATGCTCAATCATCACTCAATTAATCACTTAATTATCTCATTAACTTTAACACTGCTTCAGTGTTACAGTCTACATAAGCACCAAGTTAAGTACACTTAAATATACATGTTTTGGGAGACCCCATTACTCAATTAAATTGAGGGAACGAGTTTACTCAAATCAATTGAGTTCAATCAACTTATTAGGGTTTTCAGTGCAGGATTGCAAGTAAGTTAAAAGGGCTGACTTAAAGAGTGAAAATGAAGAGATGGACCTTAAGGAACAAGGTAAGCTGTTCCAATCAGAAGGGGCTTTGACTTTGATTGTCTTCCGATTTCTTTAGATATATTTGGGACAGCAAAAAAGAGATGATCAAGGTGTCTCAGGCCATAAGTTGACCTATATAGGACTAAATGTTGCTTCAAATAAAGAGGATAATTAAAAAAAGATACATTTATAAATAAACTGAAACCACTGTAGCTGTCGTCTGGCCTTTGGTGATAAGAGATTCAATTGTTGGTACATATGACAATTATGAGTTAGAAACAACACAAATCGACAGAGACTGTTGTAAACAACATTTAAGGATTTAAGGTGTAATTCTGTTGTACTCATATAGACAAAGTCAGCATAATCAATAATAGGAAATAAAAGTTGGGTTACAATTTTTAATCTAATCAATTGTGTGAAGCAATTAATTGAACAATATAATAATCTTAAATTATAATTGACTTTTTTCACTATAGAGTCAATATGAGGCCTGAAGGAGAGGCTGCAGTCGAGCCAGAGGCCCAGATATTTCAATTCCTCAACATTATCCATAAATGTGCCATCTAAGAATTTAATTGTTAGACTATTACCTTGGTTATGTCGGGCAGACCTAGTAGCAAATAACATATATGACTTACTTTTATTCAATATAAGTCCATTATCCGAGAACCACTTTTGAAGAGTATTAAAATCAAGTTGCAGTGAGGATTGAATCGAATTAATATCACGTTTTGAAGAATAAATAACTGTATCATCAGCATACAAGAGAATCTGACTGTCAGAGCATATTTGTGGGAGGTCATTAATAAAAATAGAAAATAAAAGAGGGCCTAAACAAGAACCTTGTGGAACACCCTTTTCCATTATCAAGAACTGAAAGAGAAGATATGAATTAAACCACAAAATTGACTGTTCAGAGAGACCAATGTTATATAATTTATCAAGGAGAATATAATGATCAACCAAATCAAACGCTTTGGTAAGATCTATAAATATTGCTGAGCAGTAGTGGTGGAGTAATTGGAGTAACCTACATAATCTAATAGTGGTGGAGTAACCACCACTATTAGCCTGAACATTTATCTAAAACCTCCTTTGTGTTCCATTGAGGAAGAACAAATAATAATAATAATACAGGTTTGGCCCATCGTGAGTTTTTTAGGTGAACAATTGCTATTGTGTTCATCAGCACACCACCGACATGAGTGAAATAACAGCTAATAAAAATAAACTTGTTCAGGATTTGACCCTTCCAAATGGTCAAATGAGCGTCTCTTTATATGTGGAATTCATAGACACAAGTGTTGCCACCCGCCAGCATACTGAGAGCTCAACATTCTGGAGAGGATGAGAAATGAAAACAGGTGAGACTCTGACAAAGACACACTCCTCATAAGTCACCTCATCTGATTGCTTTGTATTACAACCCGCCGTGGCATGTGCTATGCACCCAACCACAAAAATCCCTCCTGCTGACCACAGTCTCTCTCACACACGTTCAGCACCAAAGAGATTCCACTGGGGTCAGAGATCAAGCGCCCTTTGGTCTAACATTTGTCTCGACAGAAAATTCAAACTGCAGACTGGAGAGATAAGAGCAGACTAATCATAATATAACCTGAAGCTAAATTAATGTCTTTGTGCTGGACTTGTGGGTTAGTTAAAGCTGCTCAGTCCCTGTTCTGCGGAAAATATTGTACTTACGCATCAGAATATTAATCAAGTCTTATTTTCCCTCCAAACATGGGGAGACGTAGACATAATAGGGTGGCCGGACATGTAATGCAGAGCATTATTAATAAAGTGGGGGTGATTGGAGAGGGAAAATTAAAACGAGAGAATCTTGCACCCTACCTCCTTCTTTAATTGCGAATTTAAATTCCCCATAATGGATTCTGACATCTCAAGTCACCAAAATCCATCATTCTGAAGGGTATTATTCTTCAATTAACCCGTCACCCCACAGCGTTTCTCCTCTCTCTGCCCAGGTCCACACAAAAGAAATGAAGAATTCTAATCACCTTCAAATGTAAAGCAGATTGATAATTCACTTTCCCCCACCTCCTCCTGTCTCCCTCTCTGCTTATTTTCATCTGACTTCTCTCAGATCAGAGAAGAACCTGCCAAGAGTTGCTGCCTCCCAATTTCCATCCACACATACAGTTCTGTCAAATGGTGTTTATTTCATTTTTTTCCTACTATTTAATAGAAAAGTCATATTGTTGTCATAAATACTGATCATATGTGACCATTTTGGTTTAGAAATGACCTTCAATGCATTTTAGGAGACCTCCAAATACTTGTTCTCTGTGAACTAACATCAACGCAAACATTTCTAATAACATTAACCAAGGTTAATAAATGCTGGAAAAATAGATAGCCCATTGTTAATCCATCAGTTAACTAATGTTAACAAACGAAAGCTTATTGTAAAGTGTTACCGACATTTTTTTAAATGATTTCTAAAATAATACATTTAGAGTCAGTTGATTGCGAAGCATTTGTCTTTACCATGCCTGGAAACATATTATTATTAACAGGTGACTCATTCCTGGTTTAAGTATTGGCATTCCACATCCCCTATTTTAACTATTTAACTTTGAGCTCTTTTAAATGGTTTGATGAACAGATTTCTTTGCAACTATAATGTATTTCCATACATTACAATATTGGGACATGTAATGAAATCCACTGGAGGCGAGGTTGGTGAACCCAAATGCAGTTTTATTTACAAAATAATCCATGATAAACAAAAGACTTGACACATACATTAAACATGAACATAAACTCACCAAACAGTGGTTACATGAACAACGCTAGACAAAAGACAATGGTAACATGAGGGCCATATATACGAACTAGACTAATGACTAACAAGAAACACCTGTAAACATTCAAGACGATCGTGAACATGATACACATGGGGGCAAGGAAGTCACATGACAAGATACCGCGAAACGTGACTATCTTCAAAATAAAAGTCTTGAACACAAACACCAACCTGACAATGTATTGCCCTAAAATGCAAAACGCAGCAACTGTGGCAAAACTGAAAAATGAATCTTTTATGATTTCATTTTGATTGATTTTTTTTTTTAAGAACAGATCATAGTCTAAGAGACCTGATTTCACACACAACTCAATTTTGACAAACTGTTTAGATAATGTGCTTTTACCTCTGCACAGCACGACAGCAGTGTTAACATGTCATGATCTCCCAATTGTCAACACATGTTGTAAAGCTTCAGAATACAGTACATGAGCAGGTATCTATATCAGCTTTTCAGACATGACATTCAATGTGCCTTTGCAATAACGTTTTTTAAAGCAACATTCATTTATGTATTCACTTAGGTTGCATGCACATATAATTTTAGGCAGCCGTTGCTTTTATTGTACTCATTCACTTTCCATTTAGAAGCTGCTTTTCATCCAGAGCCACTTACAGTGGACTAACTGACAGTCTTCCAGGGTCGACTGAAGTGGCTTGTTTAAGAGCACGATGTTGAGAGAACAGGACTGCGATGTCAGCTGGTCTTCCTCTTAAACATGGAGCCCAGGCTCTAATCCATTTTAGGAAACTACAAGCCCATTTCCCTTTTTGTGTTTCCCCCTAGTTTTGAATGTTTCAAAAGAAAAGGTAAGTACAGACATATCAAACTTTTTTCATTTCACATTTTTTTCTTTAAGCACATTTCAAAGGAATTGAAGACAAATAAAGGGGGAGCAACATTTAGACAGAACCTTGACCTTAAAACCTTTCAAAGTTCTGAATGTTTTCATAAGTTACAGAAATCCTTCAATGAGACAAATGAGAGCGGAACGTTTTTACGAAACGAAGGCTGAGAAAATGTGTTTACGAACTGTCTTTTTGTTGTGGGACATGAAATAATAATAATAAAAAAGATTCACTCTTGACAAAATCCTGCTTAACTTCTCAGTTCTCGGTGGATGAGCTGTTTCTCTAAACAGTGACATTCACAAAGCCGATAATTAGTGACGACAGACACGGTTTTACACACAATATAATTGTGTTTTCGGTGTCTGTCTAAGCTATTCACCAGTCAATCACTTTCATGTCCTTTCATGTATGTGGAATTAGATATAACACAAAGAGAATGAAAGCGCTCAAGAAATGGACATTTTTTTTCCAGCTATTCTGTCACCACAATGTCATAGAAAATTGCATTGTCTTGATTGTAAAAGAGAACATTAACTGTTGGTATGCGGCTAACCAGCATTCAGAGTTAATGGGACAGATTCGAGCACTAAGCTGAGGAATTTTTAAATCAATAAAACAGCCCTGAAAGACTTTAAAGGATGGGTGTAGTCGGTTTGAAGTAATGCACAGTTCCATTAAATCGTTTAATTCCCAGATCCATCTATGTTGCAGAAATGAATGAGCCACACACAATTGACCGGACTGGAAGAAAAAACTGGAGGACGGACGGACAGACGTAGGAGATTTGGATGGCCAAGGCGGACGACGGGCATGAGAATGAGCTGCAAGCATGCAGGGACAGTTGAACGGCAGGGACAAGGCACCTGCCTGCTGGCACAATCTCAGACTAGCCAGCAGTTAGATAGCTGTTGATTTTTCTTTATTTTTCATAAGATTCAAATTTAATTAAGGGGTTAGGAGAAAAATGGCCTAAGCTGATGGTATAATGAGTTGCTGCGGGACATCTTTTTAATAATCTCAGTTTGTAACAAAGACATTGCCAAGTCTTAGTGTGCTCATGAGTCACAGGCTTCGGTGGCCATGTACTTTCATTGCCCAGATAAATCTCGCAGAGCCTAAGGAATGCTTTTGTTTGCACGTAATCTTCTGATTAAACTGATGACTTCATTTCACCTTCAGCTCTAACCTATAACTGACAATAGAGAAAAGCTAGCCTAATACATCACGTTCACTGTGTACTTTTCTCAGTGAACCTCAAACAAAAGCATTTGCGGTTGCAAATTCATCGCTGTGGTCTTTAAGGAAGTGTTCACTTGTAGTCTGGTTCTCTTGGTTCTTAATACTAAAATACTAAAAAGAGCTAAAACCTCTATGAATGCTTAAAGACAGTTATTTAAATGCCCCCATGCTTTGACTAAGCAGGAGCACCTGGAGATGCTGCTTACTCACACTTTACGCGGCACACTTTTCCTACAAGCTGTCGTCATCCCTTTCCTCCTGACTGCTCTCCTCACTATCTTCTTTTCTCTTGAACATAGTAAATGATGATGATTTTGTTTTTATTTTATTAACTTTAATGACAGACAACAGCAGGAAAATCAGGCTGCTGTCACTTTAAGACTGAATACATGGACCGAATATACTGACACACATCCGTTTTTTTCTCAACTGTTCACTTATGACATAGCCGAGAGAATACTTTGCCGAGACGGGTATTTTGACATAATTGTGTGTGTATGTGTCCGTTCAAGCGCAAGTAGCCGTGAAAGAGGAATCTAGTGTTCAAGCGGTGAATGGATCACGGATAAACTGCGATCTGTTGCACCCATAATAATTAATGAACACACTAATTATTATGATTGCTACCAGAGACGGACAAAAATCCTACACCAGTAAGTAAACATGTCTCTGTCCCCAAAGATGTTGGTACGCGGACATTTTTTTGTTATACTGGTTGAAACTCTCTTCATATCCTGATAGCAATCAATAATAGAAGTGGTCTAAATATTAAAACGTACATATTCTTCTGTGGAAGTCTCAGGACCAAAATAATTTTCATCGATCCGAATACAACAATGTCCTACCTGCCTGTCAACATATGTATTTCCATACCTCTGCCAGGCCCGGCTCCAGCTTTGAGATATAAGGTGGGCCACGTGACATTCCTGGTGGGCTGGAGTTTTAACATTATTTTATTTTTTCCCTGTAAAAGATTTTGTAACTTTATTTTATAACAAAAGGAGCAGGTCTAAAAAGGCACTCTATAAGTAAACACATAGGGCTCAAAGCTCAACGCTTTACTGGTTACTTGCCCTGCATGCCAACATTTTCACTGGCCACACCACAAAAATAAATAAATAAATAGTTTTTTAAAATAAATAATGTTAAATAAAGACACTTATGAACAAAGTACAAGCAAATGAAACAATAGCACAAATAAATACAATAGAACAAAGATACAAATCAAATAAACAGATTTTGTACAGTACAGGTACAAAATACTATAATGTACTAATTAAATATATGTTAATCCGTTTTAAAGCTGAAAAAAGTTATTCAGTCGCAGACAGATTTGAACAGAGATTTAGGCTACTGTCACTTTAAGACCAAATGCACGGATCTGACACACATTAGATTTTCTCCCAACTGTTTACATTCATTAAAACTTTTTTAACTCAGTTAAGACTGTGGTTATGAGGATACTCACCAAAACGGGCATTTTAACGTAATTTTGTATGTATTCGTCCGTTTAAGAAGACACAAAAGAGATCTCAGTTCGCTGACGCAGCCCTCTGACTGTGTGCGCTTTGTGTGTATGCGCACAGAAAACAGCATGTACCGAATTGAGTTTCTTTTGAGTCTTCTTGCGCGTGAACAGCTTAAAATCATTTTGTATATGTTTATGAAGACCGCGGTCATGTTCTAATACTGCTTTCTAGTCTCTAAATAACAAGCGAAATTTTGATATCAAGCAGCTAAAAACCTAGCCTGGTTAAAACCAGACCATTCTCAGTTGTAACTGAGTTATAGTCTGGCAAAGCGTCATAGACAAATCATTTCCAGAGGGGCGTCACCAACGGACGTCGCGGATAGACCTAAACCCAATCAGAGCGATGAAGGAGATGACGTATGCAGAGTGGCGGAGAAATATCTCCGAGTGTTGTTCTTTGCTCGGGTTTTAACTAAAAGGAAACGTTCAAATCGCTTAAAACAGACGCGATAGCTGATTCGAACGAGTGATGTTTGACGGCGGCATCCATCTTTGTAATGTAGGCTACAAAATCTGCTTCAAAATCCCAGCGCTGTGGTCATCGTGTAAAGCCCGCCCCAACGTTTCTGACTGGTGCCGCGATTTCGACGGATTGGAAATGGGCTTGAATTAGCTCTTTGCCAGACTAACTTTCAGAGCAAATCTAAATTTGCCGGAAGTTGTCTGGGTTTTCCCAGGCTACTAAAAACCATGATCTCCCTCAAAATCTGCAACATCCCAACAATTTTGCAATCGGTAGTTATTTGGCGCGGGGCCAGGGTGGGACACGCTTCTGATTGGGTGGGCCAGGCCCACCGCCCTCTGTGGTGCCGCTCCGGCCGCTCACCCTGCTGACGCATACATTACACGTCATCCGTGTTCCGTAAGTCTATGCAGAGTTGTAGACAGTCACCGAGCGCCACAAACAAACAGCAGCCGCCCTTTACAGTATCTTCTGGACCACAACAATGAGCTTATACTGTTGAGCTTCACGCCATGCCATAACATAAATTAAGAGATGGCAACACGTTACGTTCTACCCGGAGCTGTTCACGTCCTCAGACTCGGATTTATGCATTTCTATGTTAACAGTTAACACTATCAACACCGGAATGAATCTGCAGTAGTCAGGTGGTACAAGTAAGAGCTCTGTAAGTTGTTTAAATTCATTATTATTGTAATGTTATATGCTTTGAGACATGAGGTAATTTAACGCTGTTCTTCATCTTGTAACACTTTGCAGACTCTGCTGTGCGCGTTGATGTGTTTTGATGGAGGCATGGCTTTGGAGACGCTCTGAAGGGAGGGTGGGATCTCATGTTTTCAAACTTGCTACCTTACCTTTATTTAAAAAGAGCTTATCGTTAGTCTATATCACAACCTCGGTTTTGTTCTTGGTCATTTTCAGCTATTTCAGCTGACAACACTTTAAAATCTTAAAAATAACCACTCAGCCTTTTTAAAGGACCCTACCCAGATAGCACACTTCTATTTGATGTGATATTTACATCTGGAAGACGTATTTTTAAGAGTGTTTGCTCATCTGCAATACGTCTAGGACGTTTCCTGTCAGATGTCAAATAGACGTTTAGAAGATGTCTTTAAGATGTAATGATTTAGAATGCATGTTAAACTGACATCTTCTAAACGTCTATTTGACATCTGACAGGAAACGTCCTATAGACGTATTGCAGATGAGCAAACACTCTTAAAAATACGTCTTCAAGATGTAAATATCACATCAAATAGACTTGTGCTATCTCATCTGGCTTAAGGCTATTTGAGTTATGATTTCATGTTTAATCAGGACAAATTGGTTGTTTTCACTATTGATAACAACATTAAGCTTAACTCTATTTACCGCAACTATAATATTGCATTCGCTTGACTTTGTATTTGTCATTACAAGGAGATTTTTTTTTTTTTTTTTTTTTTTTACATGTATCTCCATGTGCTAGCTACAGTACACCTTTTGTTATATTAGCTACTGAATGAAATAAACCTACACAAAATCTCATGTTTATAAAGAGCGTCTACAGGTTACCAAGACGCTACTCTCTAGAGATGAAAATCCTCAAACGACATTTTCATCAGCCGCGTACGCTTCATGTTTGGCATGTTCCCATGGAGACCAGCACCGTTCTCTGGTAAAGTTCCGCCTACCTGGCCGCAGCTCCTACTGCGATTGGTAGTCAAACCTTTGGCAGGCGTGTTCTGAATGATCATTGGCTCGCTGCGCTGTTTGTCAGTCTGTGAGAAGGATGTGTACGGGCGGGAGAGAGGGGCGGCGGAGCGGGCGTTTAGAAATGATGAACAACGTTAACAGCGCAGAGATTTCGGTCTTTATTGACTGTAGTAACTGAATATACTGGAAGTCAAACGTCTACAGCATTAAGAAGATGAAATCAGCGTGAAACAGTCATCAAATCACGAGACACGGGTGAAATGAAGCACTGCATGTGTAACTGTGCAACAGGTAGATGAATTAACTTTATGAAATCATTTGTTTATTCCGTCTCATAACCACTCGACATGAAACATACGATGGTTTGGTTAGAATCTGTAGCAAACCTCGTCTTTATAAACATAATCAAAGTCTGTCTAATATTCTAACATGCTATACTAGACTTACTATACTATACTATACTATACTTACTATACTATACTAGACTTGCAATACTTGTGCTTACTAGACACACGTTTGTTTTTAAGCCAAAGTTTATTGAGAATAATTTACAACACCTTTAAAAGGCTTAAAACATGTTTTCCCTAGTATAATAAGAATAATTTGTAAAGTTTTTAAAGAAGCAGTGTTAATTGCTTGTTTATTCAATGTGTGGTGTAATTGCAATTATCACATTCAAGAAGAGCTGCAAGTGAAGCATAGCTCACAGAGAGTTTATTTTATTACTGAGACTGCCGGGATGTTTCCATTAGCTGTAGATTTTCTTTTATAATACTGAATTACTGCTAATCAGATTGCTGCAGTTTGTTAATGCAATTGGTGTCAGATTTACAATCTTCTCATTACCTTATTAAGCAGATAAATGTTATTGATATCTAATATTGAATGAATTTCCCTCTCAATCATGTTGGTTTGCCGGATGGCGTCTACCTTAACTTTCTAGTCCAGAAATGAACATGAGGCGAATAGAAAATAACAATAAGGCTGTTTATGCCTAGGCCTATATGTCAAAATAAGTTAGCATAATAGCTAACATGAATTCACTAACCTAACATCAGCAATAAAAAAAGAGTATAATTAAAATGAACAAAGTTTAACAGCTAGAACCTTGTTGTGAAATGTAACAGAATAAACATGGGATTGTAAATGTAAAATAAAGGGTGTTTTTATAATTGAGATTTATATCTAATGTCTTTTATATTTAATAGCAATAAATACCAAAAAATACATTTAAACCACTCGATAAATCTGACAAACAGGTTGCATTGATTTATTTATTTGAAATGTGACAAACCTAGGCCATTTTATGTTACATGCTTAGTTTTCTCCCCGCCGTCCCATATAAATGAAGCACATCCTGTCTGATTCCACAGAGATATGAGTGTTACACTGTATTTTGATGATCAGTCATGGTTCATCTGGTGTAGATGTTCTCCGTGCCATTTGTTTTCTCTGCAATGATTTTGGTTTTTGGTGCATTTCTTTACTAATACGAACCAGGTTGCATCAGCACAGACAGAGATCAGGCTTTTTGTCACAGATGATGAGAACGGCAAGGTCTATCCGGCAGACTTTAAGCCATATATTCTCTCTATGATGTCCTTTTTTTCTCTAAATCTTCCTTTTTTCATGAAAGAGTCGCCTGGTTTTCTCATTAATTACAGCTGTGGCAGAAGATACAACTAGCTATTGTGATCAGAGGCAGCCAGACCTCAGTAAGTTTTGCAGCACATTGCCTAATTAGAACTGGTTACATGTGGAAAACAAAGGCAAAGTACTCTTGGGGATTGTGATATGTTATTAAAACCGTTTATTGCGGGGGCGACTGGCTTTTAGGACAATGAGGGGGCCTATTGGAGATCTGAGCAGCTTTAGCTGTCAACTGAGGCTGTGGTTCACTTTCTTTTCTTTACTGCTGCTCGAGGGAATTTTTAGTTTGTGTGCCACAGAGCTTTGTACTTCTGACCTTCATGTTGAATTTGTCTGCGCAGATGACCAGCCCCATTAAGGAGACAATGGATAATCCAGACCAGACGAATGGTATTCTATAATGCATGTACTTTTGAAGGAGACTATCTGCTCCCGGCGTATTTTATGTACCGCAACTGTTAAGGCAAGATTTGCAAAAATAGGCCCTTTGAAATTGCTGTTGTTAAGTACTCAGTTTTAATGACTGACAAAGTGTGATTCAAGGGGCTCAAAGATGGGGATGGGAACATTATACCAGTTTCAGACTACACGATAACAGCCCGATTTTGGCACAGTCCGCTTGATGTAGGGTGTTGTAGTGATTCGTAAATGATAATGGGCGACGGGTCGCAATAATTTATCTTTTTATCTCGTATAGACCTTATGCCTATGTGCCAGAGAAACAAACGCGCAGCCATCTTTAGAATATTGTCTTTGAACTTCTGTTTATATATTTCTATGGCTTTGCTGTCAAAGAGTAATTAGCCGGTGAAGTGGATTTACTCATTGCATTGTAATGTTTAACAAATGTCAGTAGACTGGGAAAATTTTAAACCGAGCGGCTCATTCATAAATCCGTAAGATTTATCCTCCATGCCGTCTTTTAAACAGCTTGTGAGTCGCAAGTACCAAAACGAGTGGCTTACTGCACTTAAACGGTCAGATACACACAAAATTATGCCAAAATGGCCTTTCTGGCGAGTATTCGGTTAAACAGTCAGTTTTGGAACGTAAAGTTGAGAGAAAACGCATGTTTGTGTAACACAGTCTTTTGGATCTGTGCATAAACTCTAAAGTGACAGCAGCCTAATAAACCTGCTGCCGTCTGTTATGTTAATAAAAGAACAAAAGTAGAAGAAAATCACTCTCTGCTCTTGACTGAATAACTTTTGTAACTTTAATTACTCCTATAAGCATGAAAAAATGCATTCATACTAAAAAAATCCAAAATGCATGCAAATAAACTTAACAAGAACTGATGAAAAGAAGTCCTTATTCCTAGTGAAAAGTTTGCACTGTTTTCACAAGTATTTTTCAGGTCTGGCTGTTGCTTCCTGGCTGATTTGAGACCTTTTTATAATCTTTTTCTATATTTTATACTCCATTGTACCTTTTTAATACTTTTTATAGTGCCTATTTATACTCAGCATTTGAAAGCGTGAGCGAACACAGGTGCTCGGGAACACATGCGTACTAGAAAGATTAATCCTTGTCCAGTTTCTGCGCTTTTTCGCTCCAAAAGTTACAATAAAAATGTCTTTGTACTCGTTTAAAAAGAGTTGCTGCTTGCCGGTATGTTTTAACTCCTCACACAAGTGCTCCACTACCCACCAGGCCACATCTCTGACCTATATGGTCTTTCTTTCTTTTCTTTTCTTTTTTCGCTAGATAGGAGATAGGGCCATGCAAAACGTTACATTGTCTAAATTACTTTTAAGGCCACTGTATCAAAATGGCTTTACAGTAAGTCCTTGTGCTGTTCATGTCTGAAGACTGAGTCTGATATGAACGGCAGGAAATCTGATATTTTGAGGTACTTTGAAACTTTATTACGACAGTGCACAACTGCTAAAAGGTATTGTACCATAATGAAAGCCTGACAGTTTGATCTGTATTTTTAATAGAATTAAGTTTCTTTACATCAAAAAGCTTTTTGGGTTATATTTTCTCACTTTTCCATTAAGTGGCCTTGCATTGAATATCTTTCAGATGCCCTTTTTCATCGGCACATACCAGTCAGAGAGGAAAAGAGTACTTGCAACGACATGAAGAGAGTAATTTCTTTACCCGCACTTGCTCTCAGCTCATGTAAATGTATTACTAATTCATTGGGTTCCTTCTCAGCATTAAAAGAGGAGCTGTTTTTTTTAGATGATTCTGGCCGCTGATGACTGATGAATGCGGGTGGTGTCATGTCACAGGTTCAGGGCTGCTGCTAAGGATTGTGGGAGAGGATAATGCGCACCTAGTTTTGATGAAAGATGATGAAAATTTCAGAGAGTAAAGGGCCCCAAAGTGTCTTCCAGCTTCAGGAAATAATAAATGCCATCTCCATGCTTTAAGGAGCGCTGGAGGTTTGAGCAAGACTTTATTTTAAGAATGTAGATTTTAGCTGTATTCTTGGAAGTGTCAGAGAATATTTTTAACAAGAATGAAAGAGGTGCATGATTTTTGACATTCTAATTGTTGAGTATTTCCCTTGATATTGTAATAAATTTAAATTATTAGAATTTACATTAGAAATCCATTGTATGTTGTATTTTGATTATCCAATCCCATGATAGTCAAATGAAGCTATTACTGCAATATGATGTGAAAAATGTTGTATTATTTTCATTTTTCAACATCAACTAGATGGTTAGGCTAGTTGCCTAAATAACTACTAATTGGGATCAAAGATATTGTTCACCCAAAAAGGAAAATTCTGTCATTAATCATTTTTTTTCTGTGCTCAACATTTGCTTTTGTCAAACACATCTACTGTGTAGTGACCATTTTCAATGCAATTACTACAAATAATGGGGACAAGTTCTTTCAAGCCTCCATAAGATGAATATCATAAAAGTCTTGCGTTCCAAAAACAAAAAAATACATCGTATTGGGTACTTTGACCCATCTACATATATTGCAAGCTGATTTATTTATTTATTTATTTTTTACAATGCTTACCGGTAATTCAACTTTTAAATAGAATATAACTTTTTGGTACTTCAGGAGTAGACATGAATTGAATGCAAGTGCTCACACTTTATTCTTCATATTACAAATAGCTATTGTACAAAACCTTTCTCAAATATTGTGTTTGTTTTAAACTATGAAGAACAGTGCTGTTTAAAATTAGTTTCTGGTTGTCAAATATTTGAGCATGTTCATAGTTAATGAATCACATCTGTGGTTACTCAACTAGGACACCCATGTAAACTTGACAAAATCTTTCACATGTTTGCAGATGCCACTTTTACTATAATATTTTGATTCTAATATTTCAAGTCAAATACACTGCCATTTAGACAACTGCTGAATATTGATCTTTAGAGGGCCACGGTTTCTGTAATCTTTCTCATACTGTACCAGGTTTGGGGTTTATAATATGTGTGAAATGTTGTTTTGACAGATAGTCTGTAGTTTCACTGTACACAAAAGTCTATGGCATAAAGAGGATAATTTGTGATCCATTTTCTCTGTACATCTGAAGTTCAACGTGGACCGAATAAACTCACATTTTCTCTGAACTCTACGTCTGCCCTTCCCAAACCTCTGTGGCATCGGTCCTGTTGTAAAGAGAAACCACCATGACCCAGCCAGTCACATTAAATG
Source organism: Rhinichthys klamathensis goyatoka (assembly GCF_029890125.1). Lineage (NCBI taxonomy): Eukaryota > Metazoa > Chordata > Actinopteri > Cypriniformes > Leuciscidae > Rhinichthys > Rhinichthys klamathensis. The sequence goes on from NW_026606762.1 coordinate 419,481, forward strand.
GCATTCTGCTGTTTACAAGTAGCAGTTTACTTGCTATTACGCTTGTGTAAACAAGAGTGAGTGCGGATCATTGTAAAAACAGGGTCTGAGTGGCTGGGCTTTTATAGGGCATATTCTCTTACCTTCTCTGACACTGAGAAAGCTTTATATAGACTTGTCCGATAAATAGTGTTTGTCCTCCCCGGTGTATTGCGGGAAGACACGGGCGGGCAAGTGTATGGAATCTCTGATACGTCAAAGGACAGGTATGATTTAGTAGACGTGTAGGAACCCCGCACGGACAAATGAGCCTATAGCCACAATTTACAGAGACAGGTCGGGCTTTGTCTTTGAGACATACAAGTGGTGTTGTGATGGTCTAAGAAGCAATTCATCTATTTTGAAAGGGTGCTCCCTGAAGTAGGCCTATGGCTTAATACCTTGACAAGCGCTTTTAAAGACGTGCCTCTTTGTCAGTCTCCACAAACGTCTCTCCGTTCGTGCTTGCATGCAGTGCACTATGGGAGCTGTGGGGGTATTAGGAGAAGGGAAAGATGAAGAGATGTCTGTCTGTGGTCTGTTTGACGTTACAGACCGCATGCGCTCGCTGATACTTGATCTGATGTTAATGTGCCGCTCTGTGAGAGAGAGCTCAAGAGAGGGAGAGAGCGAGTAACGGAGGGGGAGATGGGCAGATAATCCCGTCTGCCTGATGAGATTGAAGGCTCGGATTGATTGATCGCCTAATCATAGGAGGAAATGGGCCTGAAAATGAATGGGACTCTGCCCTTGGCTTGCCGGGGAGCCGGGCGGCTGGATCGCTGGGGATGTTAGCTGCAACTCTACATGGCCTTAATGTGCACGGGACCTGATTTCATTTGCGTCTGATATACAGTTATACGATCCCCACTAAATGATCAAATATAAAAAGCAAGAGGGGGAGCCAGGCAAAGGGTGTAAATCAAGCTTTATTGCTGGAATATTACTTTTTCATGCCATCTGAAATTGATGCTCGCAGAAAGGTGAACGAATGAAAATCCAATACGAATTAGCACAAGTGGAAGCGGCAAAGAGAAAAAAGGAAGCTGAAAGAGAGATGACGAGGATATGAAATACTAGTTAAGGGTGCCAGCGGATTATATTTTTTTCCTCCCGATTAGGTTCGCATTATCAGCCGGGTGCCTCGCAGATTTGTTTTGAGAAATTTCCTCGCAACTGGGAGGCAGGATTACGAGAAGATCCTGTGCCGTCATGAGATAACGGGTGGTGCTCTCTCACTTTCAAAGGTACCTGAGATTTCAGCTGCATCTGAGCTTGTAACCCAGAGCTATTCTCCACCTTAGTGAGGTAAACTTCATCTTAGAGGGATCTCTGCTGGTGGGCTCTGCTTTGCATGAAACCCAGCCCTCGGTGGTGTTTGTAAATGAGACAGGCCTGTCACATCCACTCGGTCTGCGAATCTTGCTGGTGGAGATGCACGTTGGATGTGAGTAGCTTCCACTTGCACCGTGCATTTATCTCTATTTCCACCTGAAGCCCGGCACACCAGCAATGATACCGACGTGTCCGTCCATAGCAAATTGTAATCTTCAGCCCAAAAGACAGCAGCCCTTTTGTGATTGGAGCGCAAGCGTAACGAGGATAAATTTAGCGCTTAGCTGCCATTTGTAAGTGGAGGTGCCATGGCAGATCAGGGGTGGTATGTGACTAATGAGATGATGCGTGTTATCACCAGCAGTCTCGTAAACAGGGAGGTCATTTGGTGTGCCAGTCCGCGTTGTGGATACGTGAATCTTATTTGACAGAACGATGACCCAAACCGCCCCTCCTGGCTTGTCCCATTGGATCAGTGGCAGCGGCTGTCACAAAGCTGAAGATGATTTCTACTTGCTTGATACACTCGGAGCTGGCAGAAAGGGATTCAATTAAGCTCTCTTTTTTTTCACGCCATCCGTTTTTCACAGAATGCTGTCAGTGACTAAGAATATATTTCGTGATTAGAGTGTATTTGCCACGCTCAAACATACCAGGGTTGTTTTTGATTTTTTTATGGCCTTTTGCACTTTTATTAGAGAGGATGGACAGACTCCAGGGATTGCTATGTGACATATTAAGCCAGACTTGAACCTGGCTTTTATATGTTCAAGGCCATTTGCAACACTAAGGGGGACACTTAACCCCCCAATATTCTGATTTGGTTGATCAGTTGGTTTTTTAGTGACTAATTAGGAACTTTTACATTTGTTCCCAGCCATGACTCAGAGACCTTGCTTGTTTTATTTAGTATTTTCATAATGTCATTTGTGGGTTTCAAGTAGACCAGATGAATCTCACTTTTGACAGATGACTCCCTGGTAGATGGTGGTTGATTCTCCTCTCTGTCTCCTCCTAGAGGAAGGTGTCTCGGCTGCAGATCTGGGCAGGTTTCCAGTCTGCCTGTGCTCTGGAGTCAGCAGAGGGCGAGATGGAGACTTTGTGAGGGCTCATCGTGCCTGCTGAAGGAGAGGGAGCTCGCTGATCAATAGAATTGATCATGAAGTCAATACCCCAGTTTATATCCCTCTTTGTTTACTCCCACCCGGCTGTTGGCATGTTAAACCGAGCGTGCTCTAAGCAGTCACCCTTGGGACCCTCTAAAAGCCGCCCTTGCACCCATCATTGATTGACACGCAACAAGCAGCAGGAAGTGTTGACAGTGCGGTGGCCTGATTCTGTTTTCCAAATTTCAGCGGAAGATCAAGACGAGAAGGCTTCGCATATCCCTGCAGTTTCCCGCGTAGCGGTTTCATCAAGCATTCACACGTCCTAGCGGTGCTGAGTTTCTGATTAGCCTGGCTCAAAGGCTCAAAGAGTCTCCAGATGCAACATTTAATCAATTTTAGGATTGATTTCTTTTCAAGCCTAGGAATGGATGACCTCACTTTCACTCAAAATGATTTCTCTTACATTTTTGTGGCCATTATTAACAAGAATATCAACTGTTCTGTACATCTTCTGTCCAGAAAAATGTTTTGTAAAAACTCAATGTGTTCGGTTTTGAAAGGTAATTGTGAGAAGTATTTTTAATTATATAGTCTACATAGTTTCAAGTTGCCAGCTAATTTGTAGACCTTGGGCTTTGCTCATGCAATTAGGGGTGGGTGATATGACCAAAATCTTATATCACGATATGAGTAATTTTATTTCATGAGAACGATATCACAAAATATTATTTTTGCTTTTAGGTTTTTATATCATAACATTTTTGATACCATTGAAATTTCATAATTTTTGTCACCAATATCCAAAAAACGAATACTAGCCTACAAAAAAAAAAAAAAAAAAAACTGCAATAGAATAAAGAAATAGACCTGAAAACTTCAAGCACTTGAAATAAGAAATACTAGTCTACATAAATTGTAAAGTAATCAAATATATAAAAAACACTGGATATCTTCACTGTCTAAATTAAATATACATGGATTCCTATTAAAGTGAGAGAAAAAAGTGATTCAGTCAAGAGCATTGAGAGATTTTCTCTTTTGTTGTTTGATTAACATTAAAGAGCATATTGCAGGTTAAAAAAAAATCTAAATTAATATATAACCTTGTATGAAAATACCATATGAAAAGGTAATGCAGGATTTAAAATGTTTTAAAACGACATAAGGGCACAAATTTAGTAGATAAAGTGAGCGTTTCTTTGACTGCTCGTAAAAACCGTTTTTTTTTTCAACATCGCGTCATTTTACGTCACCAGAGGGAGGGAGCCTCAGCAGCGCAGATAGGTTTGTATTCAGTACAAGCGGGTAAATTTGCTTTTTTATACTCAGAATGACAATTTGGAATGTAAAGAACAACATATTATACAGTTATTTGTTTTATTAGGAAAATACCATTATACATAAAAAGAATTGGGCTTTTTTCACGTTTTATAAATGACTTCACATTACAGTGCCTTGCGAAAGTATTCGGCCCCCTTGAACTTTTCAATCTTTTGCCACATTTCAGGCTTCAAACATAAAGATATAAAACTGTAATTTTTTGTGAAGAATCAACAACAGGTGGGACAAAATCATGAAGTGAAACGAAATTTATTGGATATTTCAAACTTTTTTAACAAATAAAAAACTGAAAAATTGGGCAAGCAAAATTATTCAGCCCCTTTACTTTCAGTGCAGCAAACTCTCTCCAGAAGTTCAGTGAGGATCTCTGAATGATCCAATGTTGACCTAAATGACTAATGATGATAAATAGAATCCACCTGTGTGTAATCAAGTCTCCGTATAAATGCACCTTCTCTGTGATAGTCCCAGAGGTCCGTTTAAAGCACAGAGAGCATCATGAAGAACAAGGAACACACCAGGCAGGTCCGAGATACTGTTGTGGAGAAGTTTAAAGCCGGATTTGGATACAGAAAGATTTCCCAAGCTTTAAACATCCCAAGGAGCACTGTGCAAGCGATAATATTGAAATGGAAGGAGTATCAGACCACTGCAAATCTACCAAGACCCGGCCGTCCCTCTAAACTTTCAGCTCATACAAGGAGAAGACTGATCAGAGATGCAACCAAGAGGCCCATGATCACTCTGGATGAACTGCAGAGATCTACAGCTGAGGTGGGAGACTCTGTCCATAGGACAACAATCAGTCGTATACTGCACAAATCTGGCCTTTATGGAAGAGTGGCAAGAAGAAAGCCATTTCTTAAAGATATCCATAAAAAGTGTCGTTTAAAGTTTGCCACAAGCCACCTGGGAGACACACCAAACATATGGAAGAAGGTGCTCTGGTCAGATGAAAGCAAAATCGAACTTTTTGGCAACAATGCAAAACGTTATGTTTGGCGTAAAAACAACACAGCTCATCACCCTGAACACACCATCCCCACTGTCAAACATGGTGGTGGCAGCATCATGGTTTGGGCCTGCTTTTCTTCAGCAGGGACAGGGAAGATGGTTAAAATTGATGGGAAGATGGATGGAGCCAAATACAGGACCATTCTGGAAGAAAACCTGATGGAGTCTGCAAAAGACCTGAGACTGGGACGGAGATTTGTCTTCCAACAAGACAATGATCCAAAACATAAAGCAAAATCTACAATGGAATGGTTCACAAATAAACATATCCAGGTGTTAGAATGGCCAAGTCAAAGTCCAGACCTGAATCCAATCGAGAATCTGTGGAAAGAACTGAAAACTGCTGTTCACAAACGCTCTCCATCCAACCTCACTGAGCTCGAGCTGTTTTGCAAGGAGGAATGGGCCAAAATTTCAGTCTCTCGATGTGCAAAACTGATAGAGACATACCCCAAGCGACTTACAGCTGTAATCGCAGCAAAAGGTGGCGCTACAAAGTATTAACTTAAGGGGGCCGAATAATTTTGCACGCCCAATTTTTCAGTTTTTTATTTGTTAAAAAAGTTTGAAATATCCAATAAATTTCGTTCCACTTCATGATTGTGTCCCACTTGTTGTTGATTCTTCACAAAAAATTACAGTTTTATATCTTTATGTTTGAAGCCTGAAATGTGGCAAAAGGTCGAAAAGTTCAAGGGGGCCGAATACTTTCGCAAGGCACTGTATATGTACATCTTTTGGAACAAACAAAAACAAAAAGCAATGAAAACATGTAATGCTTTGAAAGCACTGGATTTTATTCAAAACTTTTTTTGTATTTTTTATTTCCTGGCAGCTAATGTTAATGTGATATTGTGAATATGTACATGTTCTTGTGGCATCGAATTTAAAAAAAAAGTCAGTAAGAGCGGTCGTGAATCAGTGTTTTCGGTAGTTTTTGTATTTTAATTTATCATCGTCATCATGGTAAATTATTGTGTTTGTGGAGGTTGCAAAAACTCCGGCCTGTCAGGACATCGAGTCAGGTTTCCTAACAAGAAAAGGGACGGTGCTGCCTATCGTGCCTGTGTGCGGTTTGTGCAGCTGTAGAGACAGGATTTCTCTTCCGCATCGGCTTCGAAAAACGCGATCGTGTGTAGTGTACACCAGATCTGAGGAACAAAAACGTGTATATCAGGAATAAAAATATCTATCTGTCTCTCGATGAGAAACCGCTAAGTTATATCACGTAGGCCTAACGTTAGTCTGGACAGATATTAATGAGCATGACATACGCGCCTGATCAATATAGTTTATTCTGTTATTGGTAAATTCCAATACTCCTAGATGACCAATAATAGCTTTGCTATTAACTGATATACGATGGTAATAATCGATATACACCTCACATTTTACCAAACAGAATGAACGATGCACTATTAACTATTACACTATTAATTAAAACTCACAGTGAACAGCATTAAATATAAAAACACATATGCCTTACCTTTTTGTTGCAGTACAGTTTTTATTGCAGTGGTATAATGTTTTGCCAACAGCACTAGTCCTCATTTTTTATTGCTGCTTCAATTCTCCTGTCCTGATTGCTATTATTTAATTTCTTCGTTAAAAAAACATCCAGGGAAAATTGAATAGGCCTGTTCTTTTAACGTTCACTCAGTATCTGACAGCTAGGCTAATCAAAAATATGCACGATTAAGTGATGCAATAAACTGCGGCTGCGCACACTCACTCCACACAAGTTTTTTTATAATAATACTTTTGCAATAATGTGTGTCTCCTCTGACCGTTGTTCTGTCTAACATTAATCCTGGCCTGTCCCTGCTCTCTCGGCAGCATAGCAGGCTCTGGCTCATAATTGTAAGGCTGTCGTCCGTGGTCTGTCATACGAGTAAGTCCGAAATGTCATTGCGATCCATTGTTTTCCTGTTGTTTGAATGGTTTGAATCGACCGCTCTCCCGCCCGTTACGTCACGCCCGTCACGCCCATTTTCAGATGCGGAAGTAAAATTCTCTCACAAAAACGACTCCAGAAGCCAATGTAACGTATTTATAAGTATATTTTAACGAAAATCTAATTACTACATTGTTTTTCTATACATTGACTCGTTGGGTCCTCTAACCTGCAATATGCCCTTTAATGACACAGAAAACAGCAGGTTTATTAGGCTGCTGTCACTTTAAGACCATATGCACAAATCCAATATACTGTTACTCATGCATTTTCTTTATGTTCTGTACTGTTTACATTCAATTAAGATATAAATCACTGTGTTTACGAGGATACTTGCAAAGATGGGCATTTTGACACATAACATTGTAGCTCAATTAGGCGGCATAAAGAAATCAGTTCAGTACTTGCGCTCATATAGCGGAATGAGTTCTCTTTCGTTGCTTATTGCGTTTCAATGGTTTAAAATCACTTGTTTTTAAATGGCAATACTTAAAAAACCTATGCAAATGATAAGCTTGGGTGACTATACAGCACAGCAACATCACGTGAGTGGATCTCTACCGGTTGACAATTTTATATCGGTTAATCGTGTCTACTGGTATATCACCCACCACTACAGGCAATATAATGAGAAATATAATTGAGATATCAAAACATTGTGTTTGGAGAGTCTATTCACTTCAATTTTCCATTAGCACAAGCTCTGGTCTATAAAGTGAGCTGACAGTAATCATGAAACAGAATTATAACTATGACACTTGACAGAAAAGTTAAATGACTGTTTTTGTGCTGGATTGTTCCAATAAGGCCAGAGTTCTCTTGAGAGTGACTGCTTTTCACTTGCTATAAGTTTTCTCTCCATCCCGCCATTTTCCCACTCCTCCCTTTCCAAAAACACTGACTCTAAAGAGCCCGCAGTGATTTAATCTTCACGTGATTTGAATAAGTTTGACCTGTTACAGACAACAATAATTTAAAAAACCAAATCAGCCTTTTGATGCAGCGTTTTTGTGAATATTTGACACTTTGACACAGTGCAGAGCTGCTTCTGTGATAAAAGCTTGGTTGACGTCTAGCTCACCCTATTTGCCTGTAGGGGAATGTCTTTTTAGGGCCAGAGTTTAATTGGTGCCAGGTTGTCTTTGGCATTTTGGAGTGCAGTTGTACATAACGAGTCAACATTGCCCCTCAGTGTCTGTTTGCTTGACAGCTCAAGATGTGGTCATTTGGGATGGGAATCAAGACGAATATAATGATTAACGCTCTGGTTCTTATTCCTCTTAATGATTTCCGTTCCTTAAGGGTTCTATTAATGATTCTTTTAGTACTTTTAAGGAATAAATATTTGGGAAAAAAGACCTGATATTCCTTTGCAAAATAGTAAGGTAATGTGTGTATGGCCAGCAGCCATATTACCCTGTAGCCCAAGACTGGTTGCCCACTGAAGCTAAGCAGGGTTGAGCCTGGTCAGTACCTGGATGGGAGACATCCTAGGAAAACTAGGAAGCTGCTGGAAGAGGTGTTAGTGAGGCCAGCATTGGGTGCTTACCTGTGGTCTGTGTGGGTCCTAACGCCCTAGTATAGTGATGGGGACATTACACTGTCAAAAAGCAATGTCCTTCGGATGAGACGTTAAACCGATGTTCTGACACTCTGGTCATTCAAAATCCCAGGTCCAAAATTTGCCCATTTGCCTCTATCCATCATCTTAGCCTCCTAATCATCCCCATACTGATTGGCTTCATCACTCTCCACTAATAAGCTGGTGTGTGGTGGGCGTGTGGTGATGTCACAGTCATCTTCAGTTTGTTTTGGTTTTCACTTGTCACATGTGTTCCTTTGTTGTATTTTCCCTCCATTCATCAGTCACCATGGACCATAGACTGAAAAAAAATATGGACGAAGTGTCCGTGACCGGCGTGACGTCACCCGTAGGTGTCTGAAGAGCATTTTCTTTAAGCCCAAAGTGGGTGGAGCCGGCCGTCGCCATCTTGGCAGCGCGTCACTCTCAGCTGCAATCCACCTGTCACTCAAGTGGCTACGCCCTTAATTATGCAGGACTTTAAGGCTTAATATAATTTAAACGGATGAGTTATTTAAAAAATGAACCCTCCTCACAGTTGTCATGAAGGGCAAAATTAGCTTTATAGACCAAAACCACTTTTTGTACCAGGCTGTAAAAAACCAGGCTGTCTCTAGCGGTCAGTCGATGAATTGCAGTTTAAGTCACAGACCGTGTTCGTTTCAAGAGATAAACCGGGAGGATGCTGCTTGCTATGGACACTAATGGTGTGTTCACACCGAACGCGAATTTAATTATTTGCGCGAGTAGATTACATACAAAGTCAATGCAAAGACGCGAATAGACGCATCATTCGCGCCGGGCGTTGCGAATGACGCGAATTGGGCGACGCGTTTGCCGCGAATGTCTTCCTCGCAAGTTGAAAAATTTGAACTCGAGCGAATGTTCAAGCGTCTAACTAGACGCGATAGACGCGTATTTGACGCTCTATTCGCGTTCGGTGTGAACACACCATAACACTTATCATCACAGCTGTTCGTCTTTTAGTTAATCATCTCTATGTATTTAAGTTCCTGCTTGTGTTCAGTTCTTTGTCCGATATTGTTTGTGATGTTTTCAAGCTGTTTTGCAAGTTGGCTATTATCCTTGTATTTAGCCTATCTATAAACCTTGTATTACCTTCATCATCGTCTTCCTTGAACTCAGCGTTACAGCTGCATAATAATAGAGGTAGCAATTTTTGTATTCATTTATTTTCATAAAACACTACTGACAAAATGTGTATCTTAACCTACATGTTATCAAATGAGATACCAGTCTGTAACCATTAACAAAACCGAACCTATCTTGGTCTTTTAAAAAAAAAGGAAAATTCTCGGTTCCCAACCCTAGCGTTTAAATGTGTGTGCAACCACCACTTTTGAGAGATCGACAGTTGTGTGAAGCCAACATGCACTACCTAACCCAAGGCCCCTTTAAATCCACCAGCCATCCTGTTTTCTGTTTAATGCATCATTTACTGCCCGTAAACACTTTGTGTGAAGGTGTTTATAGATGATTCGTGAGCGCCCCTCACCCCACCCGTCCTCCAAAAGTGTTGGCCTGAGTTCCAGAACTTTGATAAGGGCTCAGTAAGGGTAGGACGGGCTAGACTGTAGTGGTGGAGGTGGTTTTGGGGTCTGAACACATAAAAGCTTCACGCTCAGCTGGGGCCATCTGCCTTCCAGCTTCTGAATTACTCCACACAGCATGGCACCGACTGCAAACGAGAGTGCGAGTTCATTATGGTATGCCGCATGTGTTTTTCAGCACACTTTTTTGGTCGGGCATCAGATAAAAGTCATCCTGAACTGGGCAAAATAACAGAAGCTGTGAAGGCTCTTCTGTAAAATTGACTTTAATCTTTTAGCCTTTTCCATGTCACCTCCAAACATGTGGAGTCTGATATGATAATAATGTGAACCTGTCCTGGGTATTAGAGTTAAGCTGGCTGATTAGGCCACACATCGATTAGTCTATCACTCAGTACTGACCGCACAGGTTGAGCAGTGCAATGCCGCTCTGAAGGACGAGGGCTCACACACACATACACACTTTTTATGCATTTCAGTGGGAACATGGCTATTTATCAAACAGACCTTCCATTCATTCTCATTTCTGTTTAGCACGTTACTCCACTGGTGTGGGTGTTAACGCGTGCGAAACAAAGAGAGCAAATGTTTTTCTGGTAAATTCATTTTTGGGGGGCCTCGGGAAATCAGAATCGAGGCCGAGGGTAGTTTTTGTCCAGAGGGTAATTGAATTAACGGAATAGTTCACCTACAAATGAAAATACTGTCATCATGTATTCACCCTCATTCACAATATTATAATATATATAAATATTATAATCTTCAACATTTTTATTGGTAAAAAGAAATATATGAAGACTGAATAGAACATTTCTGTCATATGTATGTAAGACTTAATCAACTGTGTGCTGTGTGTCTTTCAGTGACCTTTAAGGTGAAGATCACATTTGGGGATTCTTTTGAGGCTAGGGAATTTTTCTGGACCCGTTTTCCCCCGAATACATTGACCTTACTGTGTGCAGAGAGTGAGAGAGAAAGAAAAACAGAAAAAGAGATAGAGAGTAGTAAAGGTTATAACCCAGCTCTTGTCTGAACAGTCTGAGGCCTTTAATCCAGGAACAAAGTAATTAAAGTCCACCTTTACAGAAAAGGCCAATTAAAGTGGACCGCACGTCTCTGAAATGTGGGCATTTGCTGAAGAAAGTGAGCAGTGGGAATCTTCATGCTATCCTGAGAGCACACCAAAACTCAGGTGTCACACAGAACGCGTTTTTGCTGTTAAAAACACGAGACGCAGGTCAGTGGAACGGAAAAGAGGGCAAGGTCTTTTAGTGACTTCTTAAACCTCTAAACTTATTTTAGTGCCGTGTTTTTAGTAGTGGTCGACCGATATATCGCCAAGGCCAATAAGTTTCCGTTTGGCCGATGTTTTGGAAACGGGACTTTTATTTTGATGGCGCCGAGAAAGCCGCCTCTGAGAACGGCAGCGCCTCAACACTTTTGAGCGCCTTCATAAAAAGTTCATAGGTAGATTAGTTATGGTTATTATTTATTGGTAAATGAACCAAAGTATTAATCAACTATTCAGAAAATAAACAATAGATTAACCAGAAAAAAAGCATTAGGCCGTGTGTCCACCAAAGCGTTTTTCCACGCGCCTGCCTGGCGTATGTTTTCAATTGTTTTCAATGGGAGCGCCACGTTTTTTAAACGCCATGAGCGTAACGAGGCGCTGAGCGTTTTTTTCATGCTGAAGCGCTGAGCGCCCGGCGTTTTTTACTGGTCGCCGAGAGTTGAAAAATGTTCAACTTTGGATAAAACGCAACGCTCATCACTGTCACTTTTTACCCAGCCATCCAATCACAGTGGAGGAGGGGCGGGACTAATACACCGACCAACTGTCACAAACATTCTTTCTGTACAACGACATCAACCAGCAGAGCTAACCGAACAAAATGGATGAAAAATAAATTTTTAGTATGAAACAAATTATCTGCGAAATCAGTTACAAGTAAACTGTGTTGCGGATATTCTGTATCATAGCAACGAAACGTCTCAACGGAAAAAACGCTGTGCTGGCAAAACGCTCTCAAGCGCCCACAGCTAGGCGTTTTTAGCAGAGCGTCTAGCGTTTTCAGCTGGCAAAAAACGCTTTGAAGGACACGCGGCCTTAGATTAGTCAACAAAAAAAAAATCAATTAATCGATGGAAAAAAATAATTGCTAGTTCCAGCCCTAATATCAATATTCTGTTTGAATGTATTAATACAGGGCTGTGACAGTTTAATGTTAGAGCTTGCTTTTTCTGTTTTATTGTTGGCTTTTTGTGTAAAAATTTTAAGTTTAAAATATTAATATTATTATTAATACTAAGTCTATTAGTATCACTTGTGAGTTGTTTCACTTTGTGCGGTCAATCGCTTCACATGAGTGCTATTTGCTTGATACTAGTTGCTAACTAAAATATCCCAAATCATTTTTTTTGAAGTTCTACTGCCTAGTCAGACAATAGATAGTTGTGCAGTTTATTATGTTTTGGAACAGAGGACGGTTTTATTTTGTTTCTTAAAACCCCAACATTCATTAATTCAATCATTTAACGTTACTTACCCTCATGTTATTCCAAACCTGTATGACTTTCTTTCTTTTGTGGAAAGACAAGAGTATATTTAGAATTTTTCTTCAGTGTTTTATTGTCCATACAATATTAGTTAATGTTCTTTTGGACCCCACTTACATTCATTGTGTGGGCAAAACAGTAACAGCACTCTTTCAAAATAAGAAAGTTATACAGGCGGTGAATGGCAAAGCATTTCATAGATGCCATGCCACTGGAAAAAGTTTGATTGAGTGTAGTATGTTCAGGGTGGATGATATCATCAGCATTGCTACTGTGTTATTAGATAAGACATAGCTTAGGTTAGATAAACATGCCTGACTTAAGACCCTCATGTGGAATATTTTGGAAGGGAGCATGATGTTGGTTGCTGTGCCAGGCCCCTGTCCTTAAATCCTTCTCCAAATATTAGGAGCGTTAAGAGCACTGGGGTTGAGAGGCGTTACAGTGATGAAAGAGCCAGCAAAGCAAAGCCAACAGCATTAAATGCAGCCAGAGTTCTATCAGATTATGTTTACTTAACCTCTGAGCATCTATTAATCTGTTCCCAAACTCTCTGGTTACAGTGAGCGATGGGCACCCCTGCCATCGGTCTCCGGCACAACTGGCCCCAGCTGCTCACCAGCTGTGCTCTCTGGGTTTCGGCCCGCTAAAGGAGCCCCTTCCAACACCCCAGCCTCGTTCACATCAGCCCATCAAATCTGCGCATCTGTAGCGCATTCACCTCACAAGGCAACATTAAAGAGTCCTGCTTTTACCCAGAAGTCGCCTCGACACATGATGCACACACATTTACACTCATTCACTGGGGAGTTCTGAAGGATGATGGATAAGTTGTTTGAGCGATTGGGCTGATGTGTGTATTGAGTGCTACTTTGCTTTGTTAATTTGTTTTGGCTAAAACTCGGATGAATACAGGAGGGATGTGAGTTGAAGTCTGGTGCATGTTTGAATGGTGTGTGTGTGTGACAGATTAGGAGCACTCAGTGATGGGAATAACGGCGTTATAAATAAACGGCTTTACTAACGGCGTTATCTTTTTCAGTAACGAGTAATCAAACGAATTACTGTTTCCCCCGTTACAACGCAGTTACCGTTACTGACAAAAAAAAATTTGGCGTTACTATAATTGAACTCACTGAAGCGGCTTTCATCCGAGTAGGCTCTCTCTCCGCCATAGGACCTGCAAAGTTTTTTTCTCTGGTGTGTGTGTGTGTGTTTGTTTATGAGGCGCCGGAGTGGACAAAAGCGAAGCGATTGGCGCGAGCGCGCTCAATGCGCGAGAGAGACCGAATGTGTCCGAGAGCGCGCTCAACAGTTGCGCAAGAGAGACCGAGGGTGTCCGAGCATTATATAGTTTGTTTATAAATAAATGAATGACACATATCTGCAACGTTAATTAATTTACATGGTTATACAAATAAAATCTAAAAAATTACCGTCAGGTAACGTTCTGTTTAGGTTATAAAATAAACCCGAAAATAACCTGCAGGGAACATTCACAGAAAACATCTTTGTTTGACCGGTTGTAAACACGTGCGGCAAACACGTCTAGAATTTGGCTTAAATAATCTCTGATGATGACGTTCGCTGTAGGTTATAAAAATAAACCCCCAAAATATTATATTTTAGTATTATATTTTTTTTTTGGTAAATTGTTCAGTATTATATTGAGAGAGCACTTGTTAAACTGTTTATTTTTGTTAGGAAGAAAATACTCAGGCTACAGTATGTCTACTAGTTGTGAAGTTGTGTAACAGTTTTATCATTTTAATATGCATATTTTTTATTATTATTTATTCATTTTTGGTACATTTCTTAAGAAGCATAATTTATTTTTAAACTTATTTGTTGGCCAGTTGGGGTCTGTGCGATATTAAGTAAACCATCTATAATGTTGTATTGGTCTACTATAGTAATGCTAATATTTAGAATAATATATTGAATTTAATAGGCGTCTCTCACATTGTCCCACAGCAACATTCAAATAGAATAAATTATTATTATAAAACATTGAACACTAATCTACACTATTAAGTGTCCATTTCATTAATTTAACATATTTAATACTGGGGGCATCCAAATTATTTCACATAGGCCTATTTGATTTTATTTTATTTTTTTAAGTAACGCAATAGTTACTTTCTCTGGTAATTAGTTACTCTTATAATGATGAAACTCAGTTACTAACTCAGTTACTATTTGTGAGAAGTAACTAGTAACTATAACTAATTACTTTTTTTAAGTAACATGCTCAACACTGGGAGCACTGCAGGCCCGCTCTATGGAGGGATGAATGCTGTTTGTGCTGTCAGGCCCATCAGTCCTCCTCATGTGAGCTCTGCAGCAGCATTCAGCAGGTTGCCACTGTCAAACACTAAATCTACCGCGGGGACCCTCTCTTCGCCTCTGTCCTTTCTCCCTGTAGATGGTCTCTTAGTCCTGCTACAGATCCTTAAAAACATACACACACCCACATACACCAGTCTGAAGAGGCCACATCACACCTTGAACTCCCTGCTTCCTTTGACAGGCTCAAACAGAACCGTTGGTGGTCTTGCTCTACTCAGCATCAGCCTTCTTCACACACACAAGTTAATCGATACTGTTCTGGCAATAGGCCTATTAATATTCATAGACATTTTGGATGATAGTTTGACCAAAGCTGTTTAGATCAAGCGGTAAGATTTTCACAGCACTAGGGTCAGAAGTCTTCATTAAGCTTAAAATCTTTATAAAAGAAACAAAATGCAGAAATTGAGTTTAGATAAACATGATTCTGTTTGGTGCAAAATTGTACACGAAGCCAATGTTAAAAGAGTCAGATTTACCAACAATCCAATTTAGCAAATAAGCTAATACAAAAGTTTTCCACACACACACACACACACACACACACACACACACACACACACACACACACACACACACACACACACACACACACACACACACACACACACACACACACACACACACACACACACACACACACACACAAACTATATTATGAGGAATATTTCATCTGATTTTGTCCATTTGGGTCCAGTGACTTAATTGTATAGACAACTAAAAAATCAAAATATCTTATTTTATGATCCACAGAATAAAGAATACGGAAAGGTTTTTAGGGAGGGTGAGTAAATGGGGACAGAAATTTCATTTTTGGATGAACTATCCCTTTAAGGTGTACATGAGGGGACCAATCATCACTCTCTCTAACAGACTGCAGACTTTAAAATCACACAAGTTCATGAGAAAGTACCTGAACATTACTATAATGTTGTTTATACTCATATTTTGTATATTCTAAAAGTGAAGTAGACCCGTTTCCATTACCACACTGTGTGCATGTGTGTGTGTGTATGGAAGGGCATACATGAAGATGGCATATGAAACTGACTTTCAGAGGTAGATGAGGTGGATGGTCAAACAGGAGAGAAACCTGAGATTGTTCTTAATAATGAATGAAATGGGCTTTACAGACTTTACATCATAAAAGCAACTCTTTAGTTGCTGCTTTTACATGTTCAGCAGGATTACATGCAGTGGGCTGCTGGGAGAAAGACTGCACTGGGATTCTCCGTCAAAATTCATAGTATGGTTTCTTGTAAGTTAACATGTGGAAACTCAAACTGTGTTATCCAGTAAATAAAGCTTCTTGTTAAATCTGTTCAGTAAGCAGGTACAGTACGCTGTTAGAGGGATCCCTTAAGCAAAGAAAATATGTTTCCCTATATATGAATGATCAGTAAATGATTTAACGGTATATTTGAAAATATACAGAATAATATATTGTGTATATATTACAACACATTGACATTATATAAGGAATTGCCACTTTTCATAGATTGAAAATATGTGACTATATATTTATTGACTAATATATTATAATGTATGTAATTTTATATTCAGTAAAACACTTCATAATATGTAGCCTACATGTGACAAGATATGGTACTGCATGTGTATAAATATATTGAACATATATTTACTCATGCAGTATAAACACACACAGCAATACATAATGTAATATATTTCTTATGTTTTATAATTATTGACTTTACAAATGTTTCATATGTTTAAGCTAATAGATCAAGCACACCCACTAAAGAGATTATCACTGTACTGATGAGGGCACAGCCATTGCTTTTGAAACTCAGAAACATTTGGTCTTTATGATTGCCGGTCAATCGTCAACCTAACCACAGGCTCTACTCTTCAGCACAATGCTAACCCCAAAAACTCATACCAGAAAACCTTTTATATTCCAAAATAATTGAACATTAAACACTAACAGTTCTTCCCCTATATTAATATTGAGCAAAACGCATGAAATAACACTTAATTTTAACATTTACTCTCCTTTAACAGTCAGAAGCAAAGCATGCTGGGAACTACAAATCGGCTGTAACTCATTCTGTGAATGTGTGTATATGTGTCTACTACATACATTCACATTTATATGAGAACATATGTGCAATAGATACACAATATAGGATAAAACTTTATGAATATTATAATGCTATTTGTCTTCGTTTCTAAATATTTTTTATGTATCAATATATAGGCTAGCAAGCAATGCATATATTGCAGTATATTGAAAAATATAAGCACTAGTTTACCATATATGGAAATGTATTACGTAATATATCACATTATAATTTGCAGTATATTCCCATATATTTTTTTTCCGTAAGGGATAGTTCACTCAAAAATCACTCACTGTAATTTACACAACTTCATATCGTTCCAAACCTGCATGACTTTATTTCATCTGTGGGAAGCAAACCTAAATACAGTGAAATTGAATGAAGACTAGTCTCCAACAAAAAAGCATCATAAAAGAAGTCGATATATACTTATATACTAGGTACAAGTAAACAAACTTGTTTTACAGCTTTGGTCACCATTCACTTTTATTGTGATTATGGCTACAATTAAAGTGATTTGTTTCAATTTTGTTTCCCATTGACTTCCATTGTATTTTTTTGTCCATATAATGGAAGTTAATGGGAACTGACACCAACATTCTTTAAAATATCTTTTTAATTTTTTTTTATGTTTCTCAAAGAAAGAAAGCCATAAAAGTTTGGAATGACATAAGGGTAAGGAAATGATGACAGCATTTTCATTTTTGGGGGAACTATTCTTTTTGCGCCAATTGTGTTCAACAGAAGAAAGGAAGCCATATGGATTTCAAAAAACATGATGATGAGTAAATCTTGACACAACTTTTATGTTTAGGTGAATGTTCCTGTATTCCTGTACAAATTCAAGATTAAGTTTAGTTAACATTCACCTGGCGGCAATGAGATTTATTACATGACTAGAAAAATACGTAATCAAATAACACTACAACTAGGGCTGGGTATTAGGGGTGTAACGGTACACAAAAATCACGGTTCGGTACGTACCTCGGTTTTAAAGTCACGGTTCGGTACGTTTTCGATACAGCAAAAAGTAAGAAATGCCAGAGAAATTTCCTATTTGTTAAAAGAAAAAATATTTTTTAAATAAGTGTGAGTTTTCCTACATCTTGAAACTTTCAGGTTTATAAATGGGTGTCATCTTTGAAGGATGAACAAATAATGTTTTGGTCATCACATTAAAAATAACATTTACATATATGAAGAGTTCAGATGCAAAAGCCATTTGAAATTTTCTTCTAGAATAATCATTTTTATCAAGCTTGTATATTTAAGTTCAGTAATTTCACTTAAATGGCAATGAAGATTACCTATTAATTGTCATTTGAGTGAAATTACTGAACTTAAATATACAAGCTTGATAAAAAGATCATTCTAGAAGAAAATTTCAAATGGCACTTAGAGGCTTTTGCATCTGAACTCTTCATATATTTATTTATATAATATTTGAGTTTGAAGTGCTGGAAAAAGATGTGTGAAGTACTTGAAAGCATTTCACTATTCCAGCCAAACTGGTTATAGTTAGTGTTACTATATTGAATCCATGGTGAATGTTGCTGGTCTGTGGACGTAAAGTATTACTAGTTCATTCACGGCACAATATTTCTCCTGGTGTCCACGTCAGCGCTGTTTGATCTAATAGAGATCTACGGTTAATAACGGAGAAATGTAAATGCTTCTCACTAGATCTCGCAGCGATGTTATTACTTCAGTGGCGAATTCAAATGTTTTCTTTACTGGATCTTAGCGCTGTGTTGTAACAGTGTCGCTTGTTCGAGATCGGCTCGCGCTGCACAGATGTTGCTGGTCCGAACTGATAAACGATCCGTGAAGCACACAATGAGTAGCGCAGTTTCGTTCCGCTTTCATTACGCTTGCCATTTGATGTTGCGCAACGTTGTGGTGATCGCGCCAGCGCAAATTTTGTCGGCAGGAAAAATGGTCCAAGGAATCGTTCGGTTTGTATGCGTACCGAACCGGAAGCCTCGAACCGAAACGGTTCAATACGAATACATGTACCGTTACACCCCTACTGGGTATCGTTCAAAAATTTTCGATATCGATACCGATACATTGACTTTAATACCGGTTCCAGAACAATGCTTTTTTTCGGTACCAATTTTATGAAATTAGTTTATAAGTTACATAAACATTACATATTACATAAAAAAAACGTTGGTTTTATTTTTTCAGTTTGTTGACTTTTTACAGACTCAATGACTCATTCATATAGGCCACTGGGGGGCAGAATATATGCCTGGCGCTCAGTCTCACACATAAAGCTTGCCGCAAAGCACTGGACTGATTTCAATGATTATAAATGTGTATGGAAAAAATAGCAAGGAGACATTTTAATTGTTTATTAATAAGCTAGTTTTTTCTGAGTCAGTGTTGGCTGCAAAGATGAAGTTGACGTTGCTGACTCGTCATCTCCGCTGTATAGTGAACGCTTGCACGCGCCTATAGAGAGAAATGCACCTTTCATTTGGATTACATAATCAGTGAGTATTTGTTTTCGATTCGAATTGGTTCATTTAAAAGTAGACATTTCAAGCTTTTTTAAATGCCTATTTCTCATGTCTGTGAGGCAAGTATCCTATACGCGGAGTTTCGGTTAATTTGTGACGAGTTTCAGTTCTTCTTGCAGTCGAAAATGAGGCAACTTTCCGCTCTTAAGTTTATTCCGTGCACTGTCAAGTGCTTCATCAGATTTGTCGTGTTGTCGGTCTTGGCAGCAATTATCTTGTCGCAAGTATTGCATTGAGCCTTGTAAAATGTAGCCACACTTTTGATCTTTGCTTATCGTTGGGGGTTTGGACGCAGACAGTCTCAGTCTCACGCGTGAGCCACGTCTCTGGGCGTAACGGGCGTAAACTAGTGTTTTTCCTTGATGCCTCGCCACAGCCAATCACACTGCGTGCTTATTGGCTCACTGACATTGACGAGATTAACCCCTTAGGTATCGAAATTTGGTACTGAACTACAAGACATAATACTATCCTCAGGCTTTTTGGAATATTATTCCATCAAAATCAAAATTCCATCAATATTCCAACAAACTTGCCACTTCAGTCTTGTGATTGTCTCATATACTCTTTTTATTTTTATCACACTAACTTTTAAGTTCCTGCTGTTTTGTGTAGTATTCAGTTCTCATTCTTTCCTGTCTGTCTGTCTCCCTGTCTCCCCCCTCAGTTGGCAGTGAACTGATACATCCTTTTGAAAAGGTATTGATGCTGGTGGTTTGTAGAGATGTGCGCAGTGCAATGCAATGGCACTGCTTTTTATTGCCTGCCGCATACTAATCCCAGAGCTGGGGGTGTAAAATGACACCTGCAGGGTTCAGTGTGTACGATTGTGTGTGTGTGTATGTGAGAGAGAGCACAACACACCCACATGAAAGTACTGCCATTAAAAATGATCAAAGAAATTACTGCACTCTGCTTCACAAGCCTGTTCTCATGCCTAGCTCGGTGTAGGATACATCTTTGTACTCTCTCTCTCTCTCTCACACACACACACACACACACACACACACACACACACACACACACACACACACACACACACACACACACACACACACACACACACACACACACATACACATTTACTCATACCTCTGCATACATCAATTAGCATCTGTTAATAGATTCCCGGAGATTCACAGTGTATATATTTCTACATAAACCAGCCTAAGGCCTTTTACAGAGACACGTATTCTTTGAGGAAGAGGAAATGTTGCTCATGGTTGGGTTTTTAATTGCGCTCTTTTTTTATGCCAAATGCTTCTAAATTATGCATGGATCACTCATATTTTGTTAGTGTTCTGCAAACCCATAATGAAATATTGATATGATGTTAAGTTAAGATATTATTATGTGGTACCGTTTCTTCATTAGTGGTGCTGACTGAGGCAAACATCGCTATTGCACACACTTAAGCCGGGCTCAGACTACAGGAGTTTTAGGCCAATTTATCCCTGATTTACCCGTCCGGACAATCTGAGGAAAAATCTTGTCCCGGACCGTGGTCGGTTACGAGGTTCGGCCCAAATTATCTGGTAATGTGTGAGGCGTTAGATCAAATCTTAAACCTCCCAATCTGCTCACAGACACATTTAAATCGGGATGATTATGATTATGTCCGTACTTTTGCAATAGCCAATGAGAGACAAGTCAACAAGGAGATGGGGATGAATGAGAAAAGCTTTGAAACTGCGACCACGAAACAAGCTGCTGTATGGGTCCAATGGACATCCAATGGAGATATATCCAGAATAAATCCAGTTGCCAAAATTTCGGTATCATTTCAACCACCGATTAACCACCTGGAGCCCACATACAACTACCAAGTAACCAGCCACATCATGCATAGCATCATGGTGTTGGGTTTGCACTAGCAGGAACCACTCACAATGTATTTTTTTACAGTAATATTACTTTTTAACATTTTAAATGAGCTAAAAATAACCATGTTAATTTTATTTTCTTTGTTCAATTTGGGTGGGTTATTTTCCTGGCTGCATATTGGTTTTTCAATTCAATTTATAATCAAGTATTTTAAATTTGGAATGTTGTCTTTCTTTGCGTCGTTCTTCCTTAAAGCCGCTGAAGCCGAGCATCCGCACTTGTCCATTTTATTTTGCGCCATTGTGCGTCCATTTTTATTCGTCTTTATTCAGAGACAACATTTCAGCCACCGCCACGGTTACCTACTCGCAACAGACCCACATTATGATTAAACGCAATTTGGTTCCCCACCGAGCTCAGAATAAAGTGCTCGCTCATATTAAATGGCCAGTCTGGAATAACAAGCGCTTCCTAATATGCAGCGGAATCAACATGAGCAGGAAAACAGCCATACACAGGAAGCAGATCATAGCGAGGGCGGTCAAGGAGAAGGATGGTGGGGAACTAGAGGAAACCACATTGTGTTCTTCGAATTATTTTCAGAAATGTCATCATCACTATTCTTTTATTTCTCTCCACGTTGGCGGCGAATGGCATAGAGAGATGGTTATCTCAGGGAGCCATTTTAGTGAAGGAATACTCCTTCAACCCCTTCCCCTCCCTCAGCGGTCCATTTTAGAAGTGAGTGGCTGGTTATGTGGTGGGCTTGGTAATTTTGCTGGCTTTTCATGTGTTGGAGGGTGATGATGAGTCCTCCTCCATTAGGTAGCGTCGGCCTGTGATGTATGATGTATGCGTGGCAAGGCATTCTGATGTTTATTCATGATTTTAAAGGCAATGTCTCAGTGAAACCCTCTGATTTCCTTTTAAGGAACAAACTTGGTGAGATTGAGATTTCAGTTTAAAGGAGCAGAGCCCTGTATCCTGCAGCGATTCAGCCCCGCTTCTTTTCCTCCCTCTCTCTTTTTAATCTTCGTTTCTCCTCTGATATTACCTCTGTCAGATTTCATTTACTTGACCACCTCAAGTAAAAAGATCACGTATAGTTATAATTCTGCAAGCTTGTTTTCTTTCTATCTGAAAGACTTTGTTAAACATTTTAAACATGTTCATATCTACAATTTTCACACAACTACTGCACGTTTTTATGAGCTTTAATGTTATTTTGTATTTATTGTAAAAGACAGCAGAGATTAGTGGATAGAGGAGTAACATGGGGTGATATAAAGACATCAAACTGGGTTCAGACCATTGTTACCATTCAGCTTTTATGTCACGAACATGTGTACTATTACTTTTAGCTAAACAGCTGTTTCAGTTTTGAATGTCTTATTTTATATGGTAATTTTAATAACACTATTACAAATGAATAAGCTTTTTGTTGGTGTGTTAAAGGAATGTTTGGGATTCAGTACAAGTTTTTTTTCCCCAACAGCATCTCTGTGGCATGTTATTTACCACAGAAACAACACAAATAGTATAAATAAATCTCGATTCTTGACGTACATCACTGAAAGTAATGAAGACTTGCAGTTCATTAAGTTAGTCAGATGTTGATTCTGTAATCATTCTGATGGATTTAGTTCATTCAGTAAGTGCTGACTCAGAGCGATTAGCTTGTAAGTTCATTAATCCTTTCAAAGCGTTTATTAAAAGATCCGGCTCATGCGAGTGAATCGGACTACACTAGACAACCCAATAACCATGTTAAGCTTATAAACCTGGTAACCTCAACTTGATACAAGGTTGGCAGATTTCTATTTTTTTTTTTCATGTGATATAAACTCGCAATTACGAGTCAGAAAGTCAGAATTGCAAGGTATTATAAAGTCAGAATTGTGTGGTATGGTCGCATTTGCGAGTTATAAAGTCAGAATTGTGAGAAATAAACTCCAATTCTGAGAAAAAAATTGTCAGTCTTTTTTCCCTCAGAATTGGACTTATATTTCACAATTCTGAAAAACTCGTAATTGCGAGAAAAAAGTCACAATTATCTTTTAAATTGTTTTATTCCGTGGTGGAAACAAGCTTCCATAGTTAAAATGGTTTCCTATCGCAATTGTAAGCATGTCACTCAATAGACCATAATTTGTATTTAAACCTGGAGCATTCTTGTAACCTGGTGCCAGTCATAAGTCTAGATCCAACTAGGGCTGGGTATCGATTAGATGTTCCAATTTGATTCGATTCTTGATTCGCAAGCTCTAAATTCGATTCGATTTCGGTTCTAAATTCGATTTCGATTCCCGATTCGACTCAATGAATATAGATTTAATACAAATCCTATATTTATAAAGAAAGAACAGTGAACATAAGTTTACAAGTGGTTAATTAATAAAAAGAAATTAAGAGCCACAAACGTGTATATTAAACTCTTTTTATTTCAGGTACACTTGGGTACATTAAAACCCAACTTCAAATGCATACAATGAATAGACAGGATTTTGATGCAAGATGAAAATTTGATGCTGAAAATTGACAAGTCAGACTAGTCGCATGCCTTGATCAATTAGGATCAGGTTATTTTATGTTTAAGATAAAACTAACATAAAATCTCACAGCATTAGCTGTGACATGGAGGCTGCAAGGATAAACAGTGTAGGAAAACTAATACTGGCTTTTGGGTGATAGATAAATAAATATGGGAAAAAATCTATTTGTGGCCTTTGAGAATCGATTTTGAATCGACCACAAATTAAAAAACGATTAATCGAAAAATCGATATATTTTTTTTTTTTTGCCCAGCCCTAGATCCAACATAAACTCGCTTGTTTACAGAGAAGCAACCCAGAATCTGCTTTAGCAACTGTAATGGGCAAAGCTAGTCCCTATTTGTCTTGTAAATGACTTTTTAACGATAATTAAGCCACATCCATCCATCAAATCCACACTGACTCCTCCTATATTTTCCAATAACCGACCAGCAACGTAACAAATGCGTCATAATGTAGCAACACAGGGCAGGGGGAACATTCAAGATCTGAGCAGAGGCAGACAAAGCCAGACGTTGTTGTATTGTTCAATGTGAATAAAAGTGGCGAGGCTACAGCGCCACCTGTCTCCAGGAAAAGCCTGTAATAAGCTACCACACGGAGTTGGAGAGCCTCATTGTCCACATATACACGCTCTCACTCACACACACGTGCATGACAAATGGCCTCGTGCCGCCAAGCCACTTCATGCTAATGCCTGTTTGGTGTGTGTGTGTTTGGCCGAGTGCCTCTATTTGCATACGCCGAGCAGCGAGTGTCCCGGCACCTCGCTGCGTCCTCCTCTCTACCCTCCCTGCTATGTTTGGTGTCAGAGCCTCTGGGATATTAATAAGAGCCCTGTTTTATTTTCAGGGGCTGAAAGCGGTGCAGTGGAGCGTTAGTAAAGGGAATCCGTCTCCTTGTGCTTAACATATGTAATGCCACACTAATCAGCGTCAGCTCTGCCGCACAGCGGCCCCATATTCACACTGATATGATAAATAATGCAAATGTGGCCAACCACCGCAAATGCCAGAGTGAGCCAGGGAGCAGAGAAAGCGTGCCGAAGACCGAGAGCCGGCTAAACAGAATGATTGTTGTGCTGTCAAATTGATTTGCATGATAAAGGGCAGCCTAATTGCAACACTTAGCTGTGGCGTCCTGATAATACGCTACAGGATTATTAAAGGACACGTGGCGACTCTCCTTTGACTTGACTGATATACCCTGGACTTTTTGGGAGGCACCGACTTGGAGCTGTTTGCTGCCACCACTCCCAGTGTGAAGCCTATTTGTTGACGCCACACACTTGCATTCCCACTTAAACGCCTAGCTACATGTATTTCTGTTTCTTGTTCATTTCCTGTCACATGGGTGGGATCGCATAGAGTCGACTGGGTGGGGGGGTTATATTTTATTTCTTCTTTGCTTTTTTCACTTCCCTTTCCTCATCAATTCCTTCCTTTCCTTCCTCCCTTCTTACTTTAGTTCCTTTTTTTCTTCATTCCTTCCATTCTTATTCCATTACTTTCTTCCTCTCCTTAGTTTAATTTCTTTTTTTAGACTTTATTTCAATCTTACACAAAAAAATACATTTTACAACAGCTTGTCACTAGGGCAGTACCCTCAAAGGGACATCTCTGTACCTTTATAGTTATACCCCTTTTTAGCCCTTTTTAAAGGTTCATTGTAGTAATTTAAGGGTACATATTCCTACTGTAAGGTACTAATATGCACCTTTAAGGGGTAGATAATGTACAAAGTTACCTTTTAAGGGTACTGCCCCACTCTGTTGTACAGCTAAAGGTACATTTTTTGCAAGAGTGCATGGACATAAAGAAATAAATGAAGAAAGGACATTTTCTTCTTTCCTTCCTTTTTACGTTCCTTCCTTTCTTTAATAATAAATGATGGATGTTTCAAATTAGAAAACACTGTAGAAAATCCAATTTAGTCTCAAGTATAGGAGGAAAGAAAAAAAAAGAGTGGAGTTCTGTATCACTGAGCCAATCTTTAGCTTTAATGCTCACAAAGGGGCCAGCACTCTATGATTTAATGTGGCTTGTGAAAATGGCCGCCATTATGTACACTATTAACAAATCAAGTGCTGTGCTATCCCAGAGTGAATCTGTGGCACTTATGCCATCCGCTTATGATTTATGGACCCTTTATAATCAAAACGATTGAAGAACACTGGAAGTTAAAGATTAGTATTCCAGTTTCTGCTATTTGTAATCAAAGAAAGAACAAAACGTTTGGTCCAAGGTGGTTTGCTAGTCAACCTCAGCTCCACAATCTGGTAGTCTAGCTGATCAACCATCCAGACCAGCAAATGAGTTTAATGACCAACTTGGATCAGCAAGAATCTATGCAAAACTAGCAGGAATTTACAGATCTAGTCTTCCCACTTCTCCCTTATGTGCTCTGCCTTCTTCCTTGTCCTGATATTCCAGCTCTAACTCCTGGTTGCTCACTCTGCTGGAATCCTAATGAAGCCAGCATGACCACCGAGCTTCAGCCAGGAGGAAGTCTGGCTTTTCACTCTTGCTACAGATTGGTTAATATCCCTGTGCACCACATTAAAAAAATAAAAGGAAAAAATGGGCATTCCTATTTAATGAACCATTTCCTCAGAACAGGGACACAAAAGCCAAACCATAAAATTGCAGAGAGTGCAAGGCATAAAAGCAGTGTACGCTATAAAAGACACATTTCCTCTTTTTGTTCTCGCTGTGATAGCAGTAATGCTCGGCGATCACTTTGAAAACACTGTTAATTCTTTTGGCCAAAGTGCAGAAGGAAAAGTTTGCTCAACTCCCTTTAGCGCTCAGCAATGTCCATATGTCCATAATCTTGAAAGCCTTAAAATACTTATTTTTCTTCAACCCTACTTTTATGTCTCCCAAAGGAACTTTAGGAGAGACTGGATTCAAGGCAGAATTATCTGCTTATATTACATAGCCTATCCACTACAAAACCTTCACCCAAGGTAAGAGACGGGTCTAGCGAAGCACTAGTACATATCAATACTAATAAAAATGCATGTACTGACATAGTCCTCAGCGTCAGGTGATGTATTAACACCCCTACTACCGTCTCCTCCTGAGAAGCAAAGCGTAAAGCCCTCTGTAGGTCTGACACCCGCAGTCAACAAACACTCACACTCTCAGCTCACACATAAACAGGTACAGCTGCTCTAAAAAAAACAACCCGCCTTTCATACACTTCATCATAGCATGCAGATGTTTTCGAAGTCTTTTCACACGTTAGAAATGGCTTCTACATCCAAGGCCACAGCTGTGTGGATCTAATGTCCCCCCCTCCCCTGCTTTAGTGAATGACTCTCAATTGTGAACTATGTCAGCTCTATAAAGATTTGGCTTGGAAAGGGGACAGCTCTGCAGAGTACATGTTAGTTTTATTTACGTTGAGGTTTTACTCGTGATTCGAGCTGGGCTTAAGTGGGTCTCCTGCGTTTTGTATTTAAGCAGCTACAGATGGCGGCCCGTACGTCTCGGGGTTCCCATGTTGAAATTGGCTACCACATTTGAGAGGTACCTCTGACAGGAATCCCCGAAGTTGCCAAAAAAGCTGCAAGATGCATTTGCTCTGATCCAATTAAGTCTGTCATTGCCCTTTAAGTGAACATGTGGACATAGCAGAACATTTTTTGCAGCAGTCAGAGGTCATATACCAGAACCTCCACTCATGTGTTTGGAAAGAGTCTTCTTGGCCTTTCTCTTGTCAGGCGTGCAGCCCGATCTAATTTGGTGGGGTCCGAGACTTGGATGCCGATCTCCTGACAGAACACGTAATTTGGAGGGGTGACAGGCGCTGGGCTAGGACTGAGTGATTCAGCAGGACACTTTGGCTTTATTAGATCAGTCCGGCGATTACCCATCACCCCACATGCACTGGCTGTGTTTGTAGGAGCCTGGCACACACGCAGGTGTCAGTCTGAAAACGCAAAAGTCAAATGCGATAGAGATGAGGCAAAGCAATTCCTGGTTGCGCATATTTTGGCAGTTTTAGCTGTATGAAAGATTAGCCTGCTTATTCTCATGTTGTGTCTGTAACATGAAACTGTGATTATACAAGCTATATTCCAAATCCAAGCGAGCTGCTTTCCTATCAACTGCCTAATTGTGCAGTTGCCTTCTAAGCAAAAATCTGTGTAAATGTACACAACACACAAATAGCACTGAATGCAAAAAAGCACAAGAGACTGAACTCACAATTGAACTAGCAAAAACTTTAACAGAGTTGGGCCAAAGACTTATATCAAGTACTCATATTACTATGAATGGGAGATTCTCAATATGGTGGAATATGTCCCGCCTTCTAAATAAAAGAACCAATAAGTTATTGTTTCAATGGCAACTAGAGCTTCTAACACCAGATGCAGTGAATCAGTCAGTGTCCTGAGACGCGTGCTTAGGACTGCACATGTGCATTGCTATTTCAGCTGAAATATACACTTTTTTAAATTCTATTTGAGCATAGGAAACAACATAAATGGGACAATTCATGCCAGATTTTGTTGCTGATTTCGCTTTAATATTTAAAAGTATGATAAGCAGTCACTAGCATAATTTATGTTTGTCACCTGCTCAGTTTTGCTTGGATCAGCATGACTATGCTGGTCCGCCAGCTAGACCAGAACTATACTAGCTCTAACCAGCATAAACCAGCCTGGTCCAACAAAGAATTCTATGGTTTATGTTGGATTTTTCCACACTTTATAGGACTTCCTCATTCAAATAGATAAGACTTGGTCTTGGATGCCCGAAAGAGCTTCCCGGAGGCGTTGCAAATATGGTCGCAGAGTGAATAGACATTCCTTAAAAGGGACTTTGGTTTGATGTTAGCATGTTGCTAAGCTAACAACTTGATGCACTAATAATCTTAAAACTGCAGTCTGTAACTTTTGGCGCTCTAGCGGTTAATAAACAGAACTGCATGCGTCTTGCATTGTAGCCGGAGCTACTTTTCTCTGTTTATGTCTATGACAAGTCACGCAGGTACTGGGGTACTCCGCAGTGGTACGACCCGAACCAGTCTAAAATTGTCTGAATATAAACACTTATTATAGGTGTACCGTGGTGATTCAGGATAAGACAAAAACACAGTTTTGAAAATGGATTCATGATGCACTTGCTCATTATATATTTTTTTTGTAAATTTTTGAACACACAAAAAGTTACGGACTGCAGCTTTAAAAAGTCAAACAAATACAATTAAGTGAGATAATCCATTGTTATTCCGATATAATTTAATACTATGGTTATTAAAGTATCATGTTAGCTTAGCAACATGCTAACGTCAAACTGTTTTTTTCCCAATAAACATACATGTATTTTATAGGTTTTTTTTCAATATTTAATGAAAAAATTTGTAATTTAAAAATGGTCTTGACACCACAATCTTGAAGTCACAATGCATTTTGGGATTGTCTAGATTAACAAGCAATGTTGCTTTATATGGCGGAAACATCTTAATGTTGAAACAGGCAGCTCCCTAGGTTTTGGAATAGAGCTACAGGCAAACACAACACCATGTAATGTAGAGCTCAGAGGCAGCAGGAGTTTGTGTTCAAGATCGCACCCTGGACCAGATTATATTCTGATAAGTCCTGTCCTTAGCTTTCTCTGCAGCAAAGTGAAGCAGGTTGAGTCCTTTGATTTACTCACAGCTTATGGTGACTACAGTCTACTGTGAACCAAGCCAGGCTACCCAATCATGCCACATGTCCCATGGAAAAGAAGGGTTTTGAGCTGTGTTTGGGGAAAAGGAAGATGTCTGCCAGCATGAGGAGTATGGCCCCAATAGAGAGAGCGAGAGATAGAGTGTGTGTGTGTTGACTACAGGCATCCTCCTGCTGTAATGAGAGCATGAGCTGTCAGAGGTGCGTATGTAATGACTCCCCTGCCAGCTGCTTAGTTCAGGCCCTGCGGGACGACATGCAAACCTGCAGATGTGAAGACATACACTCTGACATGCACACTGCACCCACACATTCACATTACAGACAAACTTCTGCCCTCCCCTCTTCTTGATGAGAGTCACAGCTTGATGTTTTTGCACACACACTTACACGGTTCAAGTTTATGTTTAATATTTGTTTGAAATAAGATTATAAATTGCGTTCTTCAACAAGGCTCGATGATCACAAAAGGCTGCAAGTAGTCGGCAAACATTCAATAGTACAAACAAATAGGTTTATAAAATGTTAAACGGGATATTTTGTGTTTAAGTTCAAAAATGTTTTTGTAAATTAATTTAAGTCTTTGCTATACAGCTTTTTCAGAATCAGGCCAATACTGTTGTAAATGTTGAGTCTTGGTGGTTAAACTAGTTGAGGACAGTGGCACACCATCTTTCAAATCACAATATGTTGCTCTGTTATTGGATTTTGGATCTTGTCTAGTGCTCCTGGCCATCGCGCCAAGCTATGATGGCGTGTTTTCAGTCTTAATGCACCTGTGACAGCTCTGCCAAGCCTCAGCCAAAAAGCTCCTAACAGCACCTGCTTAGCAATGTCAATTTAACTAATTCATCAAGACAGTTCTCGCATACCAACATGAATGTCAAATGCACTGCATATTCAGGCTATACAAAATGATAGATAATGCAGCACAGATGACGTATTTTCCTGACTTGGGTTTTTAGTATTCTTATAGTCGTCATATTTAAATTCCACTGCTGGGTTCCTAAACCTAATAAGCTGCCTTTCTAGATAGCATATTAGGGCATCATGTAGGTGCTCATTTCAAAAAGCCTGTTCCAAAAGTTATGCTGTAACATTATGCTGCTTTTTATGATGCCTCATTTTGGCTAAACTGTAAGGCTTATGACAGACGAGGCAATATCAGAAGAATCCATTACAACTGGCTCAGTGAAAAGAACCCCCCCAAAATGGCAGAGAGAGGCACAAGGTAAACTACACAGTGAATATACTCACTTTATAATAACTTAAATGAATAAATCATTAACAAACCTTATATAATAAATATAGCTGCAAGCAGCAATTAATGGGATTCAAGTGCTTTAAGGCATTTAAGCACATGCGTAAAAGGGTATTATGTTTTATTTAGCGAGCATGTAACCACTTAGATCATGGAAACGACCATTTACAGCCAATACAGTCAATTTACTAAGGAAATGCATGTTTTTTCAGTTATAGCGCCACCTATGGTCCGACCTCCATAAAATTCTGCATGCTTGTTTAAAATCATGTTGCATGTGCTCTCCTAATTTCATGAAGCTTTGAGTTCTCATTTAGGATTTATCAATAGTTCATATATATTCTAGAAATATTATGATGTTATGAGTTAATAATGTGTTAACATGAATAGTATGTGAAGTGCTTAAAATTACTAATACATTTTTTGTAAATGTAAGAAAGTGCATTAATATATGACCTGAAGTTTAATGACATTTGTTAGCATTCAGATGTACACCTACAAATAAGCTTTTAATTAATGTATAACATTGTTAAAATCATTTATAGCTTAGCAAGTGCATGAGCACATGAATCGAAAGTTCAATGACATTTGTAAGCATCTATTAGCATTAAATAATGATATCTGAGTCATTATGTAATGTTTCATTAATAAATAGTTCATTAATAAATTAATAAATACATTTTTATTAAAAATATTAAAAAGCATGTTATCTCATATTTCTAGCTGTTTGAAAATATATTAACTAATGATCCATTAACCATTTAATTAATGAAAGTTATTATAAAGTGTTACCCTTATTTTTTATTTAAAACCGAATTTATCATTTAAGAATAGTTCTGTCATACCGAAATGCAATATTTCAGCCAGTATTTGTTTGTGCTATGCATTTGTTGTGTATTGCATTGTCATCTTAGCATTCTATCGTATTAGAACCAATGTGAGTTCTATATTGCAGTCACTGCGTATTTAGAGCGTTCCGAATCAGTCACTTATGAGGATGTACTTTTGTTAGCATGTTTCCTATGTAGGCATAGTTCCCATCATTCCTCTATAAACCAGGTCTACGACTGCCAATAACATCCCTCGGTCTTATTATCATATAAGGCCTATTATCATATTGGATGGAATGATTGACAGTTAACCTTCACATGAGTTCAATCTGTACAGTTAGTGCAGATGGCCTCTGCGGCCTTAGCAACGGTGTATTAATACTAATCTGATCAAATTACCGGGACCCAATTAATGCGCACTTGCGCAGGCTGGTGCCTGGGAAGCAGTTAAAGAGATGTTACTGCTCTGCTGGTACTGCAGAAGGACTGCGGATTTCTGCGGCTGGAAGTGCCATCCCTGCAGCCTCTGTCTGGAAATGTGAGAGGCCAGGAGGTGAAAGCATCAGCATCCAGGAAGCTTGTAGGTTGGCTTACAGTGTCCCTGCTTGGTCTGGCTCAAACCTCCCCACTCAGCTCCCTCATTAACTGTGTCGAACAAAAGGGGGAGAGGACGTTGAAAAGGGCAGTGTTTTAAGGTCACTTAAGAAAAATACAGCCACAGTTATGTGGCAAGAGGAAAGCATTGATCAAACTGCACATGCTTTACTCTCGTTTTTTTTTTTTTTTCACTTTAGGAGAAAAGCCACTCCTCTTTAATACAAATAGGTGCCGGTATTTTTAGCCTGCCTGATGATGCTGTGCATTATGGCATTTTAACATTAACACAGGCTGTGTGTGCTCTCTTAATAGTGTCAGCGCGCTAAGGTTGGCGACACAACACCATTGATTGGCTGTATTTGTGGACAGCAGGATTTAAGTGGATTTGGGCCTGGATTTAGCAGAAGGGCCTCTGAATGTAACAATAGATCCAGCCAATGACATGGACGCCTGTGCCTGCCTACTTGTATCATGTGACCAGACAACCTCAACTGCTTTTAATATCTTCAGTAACCCTTAAATTAATGTTCTGGGTTAAATGTGGTCAAGAATGTGTTGACAGTTACACGCTTAAAATGATAGTGTATAAGGCAAAACTATATTATATTATTTACTGTATTATTTTTGAGAAATGAGTTGAAAGTATTTATAATCAAACATGTATTAAGTGTTAAACCGAGAATACTACTTTAATCTTTCAAAATATCATGCTTTCAAGTCCACATAGCCTAAAATAACACGTACAGTATTAAGCTTGCAGTGCTCTATCTATGCAATAGAATAGACACTGCAACCAATGTCCCTTTTCCTATTATAACAATCACAGGCAGTTACAAGTTCAGCTCCTACTTGAGTGGTGACAGAGAGAAATCTCCAAAACTGTGTCAAAATGAAATGGATAGTTCACCTAAAAATGAAAATTCTGTCATCAGTTACTCACCTTCAGGTTGTTCCAAACCTCCATGAATTTCTTTCTTCTGCTGAACACAAAAGAAGATATTTTGAAGAATGTTGGAAACCAAACTGTTGGTTGACTGGCCCAAACTGGGTCCCATTCACTTTATTTTCTCCATACTATGGGAGTTATTGTTTGGTTTCCAACATTCTTCATAATATCTTCTTTGTGTTCAGCAGAAGAAAGATACACTCTAACAAATGCTGGGTTGTTTCAACCCAAATTTGGGTCAAATATGGACAAACCCAAATGTTGGGTTAAAAATGTAATTCAAAAATTTACAGTTGAAAGTGAAAGTTGAAGTTGGGTTAACATTTTAAATGACATTTTTAACCCAACATTTGGGTTTGTCCATATTTTACCCAAATTTGGGTTAAAACAACCCAGCATTGTTTAGAGTGTAGGTTTGGAACTACTTGAGGGTGAGTAAATGATGACATAATTTAAATTTTTGGGTGAACTATCCCTTTAAGTTTCGGTAATATCTTTTAAATCAGCAATGGCATTTGACTAGAGAGGTATCATAATTATTTCTTGATCTCAAACCACACTAAAAATGTATTTTTTCCAGGCTGGTCCAATTAATGAATGCGTGAAATCATAAGGAATCACATTCTAGAGTAAACAAACAGCAATACCTCAATGAAAAAGGCAATTGGCTCTTTTAACTGAAACAACCAATACTGTCATATTGAGTGTTATGTTTTTTCTCATTCATATTTCTACAGGTGGTCTGTCTCCTCCACCCTATATTGTCTTTCCTTTCCTATTTGTGAGAGCAATGTGTGTATGTGTTAGAAAACGTATGTCTTGATGAATAACAGCACAACCTTGAACATTGAAACTGCACTAGTTCTAGAACCATTTAAAAATTAATGAATAAAAAAAAAACTATTAATTAAAAGTACAATGTAAAAGCCAAAACAATGGCAGTGCTGATTTCAGAGGACTTTTGAGTTCATGCTTGACTGATACAACATGTTGCTTAAGTTGGTGTTGCTAAACCCCTTCCAAGCCCGTTTAAAATCATAAATGTCCAGAGTTTTATATATTAGTCTGTTTTAACCTCACAGGGAATGATACATGGTCTCTTGCTGAGAGATCTGTCAGCTCTGTAGATAAGGAGAACATAGCACTACTGTGCCTGACAAGGTCAAGAGCTTCCGAAAGGGCAGAGTGAGCCAGAGGCAGGATTGTTGGGAGCAGGTAACTGGGTTTTGCCATTGGTTGGTGGGAAAAACCCAGTTACCTGCTCCCAGCAATCCTGCCTCTGGCTCACGCTGCCATTTCGGAAGCACTTGAGTTGGTTAGTATGACCCTTCAGTGTCGGTTCAGTCTCAAAAAGATGGGAACCTGACCATAGCCTATGTTACTGATGGGCACGACCCAATGAGATGATCACAAATTGAGCACTGGACTTTGCAAAATGCCATTTGTTTCCCACTCTGCACTGTATAATTGCCTAATTTATTACACTGTCCCAAGAACCAATTTGATGTTATTTGTCAGGATACATCTAAAACAGAGATGATACTGCTCGAGATGGTTGGTGTGCCACTCTGCTTTTGCTAGCTGTCATAATATAGTGGCACTTTGAATGGGAGACGTCTGGAGCATAAACACTCTGCCTGCTTGCACTTGAATTTCTTGTGTTTTTCTTTTTTAATCAGAGCAGCAGATAATTAAATATTTTGAAAGTGGTCGGAGAGGGAAAAAATGGGAGTCTGTTTGCTCTGAGAAAGATTACGTTCGCCTACTGTAACAAGAGCATATCTGCAGCTCCAAACAATATTGCTTTAGTGCAGGTCTGCATAATAAAGAGGCTGCTTATGCATATTAATGAGGGCACTTTGCATAATGTCTGCTCCATGTGACATGCAGAGCAGAACACAGACACTGTGTCAGTTGTACTTTACTTAGGCGTTGCATGAATAATGTTATTTTCGTCCACATTGTTCCATGCAAAGATCTCCAGTTTAACTTCCCCCTCACCCCCATCTTAACTTCACTTGCCCCCACGGCCATGCCTTTCCCCCATTCCGACACACATGCGCGTCTCTAAAAACATATGGTAGAATTGTGTGTGTGATTCCAAACGAGGCCCTCGTTACCACCCCCCCCCCCCCCTTTTTTTTCGTTCGTGCAAGCTTTTGGAAGAACTACAGCGACATCTGCATGTATCATGGCTCAAAAGCGCCAGGCAGATACCCGCTACGAGCGGGCTCTTTCTGCCAGGCTGCTGCCCCTTTGCCCTACAGCTTTCATTAAAGCTTTCATAAACATGGCTAATTGCGCCATTCTGCATCCTCTCAGCATTTGCATATGCTAAGAACCACCCAAGGGCACTTAGCAGGTGAGACGTGGGCAGGACGGGCGCCTTTTTTTGCCGTTTGCTATTACATAAGCTAGTTTAGCGAAGAACGTAATGTAATCTAAATATGGATGTAAATATTTTTTAATACACTTTTTTTTTTTTTATCCTGCGCCACATGAAAATACATTTGATAAAAATTTTTTTTACAATTTATTTAAAAAATACTTTTATAGTTATGGCTTCTGTTTGGCTCTGAATTTAAAAAATATATATAAATGTATTTACTCTTTATATGACTTATATTATAGATTTTTTGTTGTTGTTGAAAAAGTGGTTCATAAACCATGCCGAATCATGCTTTCGTTTTCTTGCATTGACAGTCTCTTCCTCTTAATTAAGTGTGTATACGTTTGTTTACATTCACGTGTTTGTGTAAATGTGCATATGTGTAAAGCAGCTGTTTCATCTATTCTTTCCACAGGACATAATGACAGCGAGCACATTTAACGAGAAACAAAAGGATCAATTTTGCCCAGTGATTTAATACAGGCAATCATAGTCTCGGCAAGCATATTAATTATGCGCATAGATTGCTTGATGGGTGGTTGGCAGAGGGGGCAGATGTGAGCAAGTGTTGGATTTGTTTCATACAAGACGAAATCTTGTGACAGAATGCCCCCAGCAATTCCCACGCTTTCCTCCCAACCCCGAGTTGCCAGTCCCCCGCCTCCTGATCTCGTTGGTGCCCGGTGCCAACTTCTCACATTCCCACTTCTGTATCCAACATATTTGATGTTTCACAATAGCAACAAAATGCCCCAGAGCTCCTAAAAATACATGATATTAAAAAGTGTGCCTGTAAATAGCAATGTACAAGATAACATTACACATTTTAAGTACAAGTATTTCCTTTCTGTGTAAAAGGGGCATGTTTTGGCCTTCTTTCGTAAAAAACAAACAAACAAATATATAATTCCGGTGATTACAAACAGACGTATCCGCATTCACCCGGCACATAAACAGTACTCTTGTTCCTTGGAAGACGCTCAATTAATCCGCATATGACAGGCTGAGCGAGCCCCTCCTCCTCCTCTTTTTTTTTTTTTTTTTTTAATTAACGTTGAATTAAAATGAATTGGCAGGATGCCGGAAAGCAGGCACACAGCTTTGAAGATTGCCATCGCATAATGAGTCGCTTTCTTTTTTTTAACACTTTGTGCTCCTCATTTCCCCACTCCCTGTTCTCCGCTGCCAGTTGCCAGTGTGCCTTAGCGATTTAATGATATGCAAATGAAATATGCATAAAACCATTCTGCTGTACGATGATTAAGCGCTGAGGACATTAGCAGGTGCCCTGCCATAGGCTCTCTTGTTGTCTCCTCTCCATTTCGCTTCGCCCGCAAACGCCACCTCTATAACAAAGCTCAACACTAATAACAGCAGAAAACTAACCATTTTAATAATGACGGTAATATCCAATCGGCAGAAATTTAATCCCATGCAGCGTTTGTATCGCCCATGTTTTGTAATATCCACATCCAGGGAAAGCAGAGGTCCTTGGCATTTGAAGGATTTGGCTGCAGTGAGCAGGGAGAGAGGAGAGACATGCTGGGTTTTCCTGGGGAGGACTTGGGAGAGACTAGCATAGCCAAGCATTGCAGTTGCTTTTCTCTGCTTGTTTGCATGTGGTATTATGTGTATGTTGGCTCACAAAGAAGGAAAATATTCTCCCTTTCTTTTCCTTCTGCCTCTCCCTCTCCCCCCTCTCCCTCCTTGTTTCTGCCAGCCAGTTTTTTTTTCTCCTTTTTTTTGTAATCCATTTGTATAATGAGGACGAGACGCAATTAACTTCCCCTGTGGAATTAAAATAAAAGACAGATCATCCAAACCTCATTAGCTCCAAACGATTATATCCACACGTGTTCCGCGGCGACAATTAAAAAAAAATACACACACAACAAGAATTATGAATTAAAGCACTAATCGCATGTGCGACAAATACTTAATCGATCGCGCTGACGATGCCCCAAAAGATGCCACCATTGCCCAGCCTATCCTTCCTGGTGGCAGCCTTGGTTCTGTCATCTTGGTGGTTGTGCCAAGGCAGTGTAGGAAAGCACAAAGATCTTATAATCCCTCCCTTTGGATGACTTCTTCAATTATTCATATTCCACAACCGTGCCCCTTTGTCCAACAAAAATCGAGAGGCATGAGAACTGGAAGTAAAAGTTTGGAGTATCCACTCGTAATTAGCGCACGCTGATGAGCCTCCTTCCCCCACGCTAATTGCCGATTTAATTTTCGCCGTGCATTTTAATCAGTGAAAACGAACTTAGGCAAATCATCCGTTCTCGCTGGTTGCACCGCCGCCCGTAGTTGGCTGTGTGCCCGATGCCCATCGTCTTTGCGGAACCAGGGCGACGTTCCTCCTCCAAACCCTGCAGGTACCAGCACTCAGAAAGGTCTACTACTTCTGTGGTCGATTATATACAACATAAACAAAACGAACAGGAGGAGTTTGCCCATTTCTTGATTGGGTGGCAAATAGGGGGCATGCAAAAAAAAGTGGGGGCTGCCGAAAACGTTCCCACAGCCCCCCTGCCCCATTTGGCCGAGTTACAGGCGGGCTGGTCTGGAGGTTACCGCCTCCCCAAAGAGTCTGATAGTGTGATTCTGTGCCCCCTCCATCAGGTTCCTGCTTGGCTGTTGTGGGTGGCACCCCCCTTGTCTCTTGTCTCCCATACTGGTTGATGGCGTAAAGAATCTACAGTCTTAGCCATTCATCTCCCTGGTGATTGCTGTGAATGTAGATAAATCGCAAATGCCTGCCTCCTCCTTCCCTCTCTGGCATAGCCTTGCTTGCTGCTGAAGTGGAGTTTCATACTTCTTGTATTTCCTCTTCTGGTTTTGCTTTTTAAAAATATCAAAATGTCGATATCGAGCCGCACCTGAAAAAGTCCACAAAGCGGGGGAATTCTTTTCTTCTTCGTTGAACGAATTAAAACGATTAGTGCATCATTAAGAGAAAATGCATTAATTAAACCCCATCTGGTTAGTTGATTATAATTTTATGTGCTGGCTCATTAGTATGCATCCTCATGTTTGCTGATTCTCTTTCTTGCCCCTTTTTTGTGTTTAGCTTTTCTAAACAGCTGCTGTTCTGCCATTGGCACCGTCCCCCAGGTCCTCTCGTGTTGAAAGGCGATTGGCAGATTGGCAGCATCTGACGCCGCATTGCCCGTGGTAGACATTCTTCCTTGCATTGGTTGGCAGGCGGTTGACAAGAAGTGGTGGTTTATATAGAGCAAAATTAAATACTAAAGGGGGGTGCGGGGTTGGCACAAAAAACACAAACACCTCCCCTTTTTGTATAACAGCTTGCTGCTTTAGTTTTATTTTAGTCTTGTTTTTCTTGCGCCAATTTGTTTTCATTTACAGCCGCCTCGTTGCCTTACTGAATCCGTCACGCTAATTAGCTGCGCAAACTTTTCTGTTTAATTAGTCGACAAAAGCACCACCGTTGTCTTTGTTTGTTCTTGATTCCAGTTATCTTTGCCAACCGAGCCGCATCGGGTACGTACATGTTCACCTTGTCCCTCATTCCGCAACAGATGCCACTGCAAAGATCCTGGCATCGTGTTTAACAAAATCACCTTGGCATCTCCAGGAAACACATCGCCGCGGTTCTGTAAATGTTCAAATGTGCCACATGTATCCACCCGGTGTCTGCAGTATGGTTGCCAGCAAGGAAGTTGGCATGGCATATGCTGCCTGGCTGGCAGACTGCCTGCTTGGCACAGGGAAATGCGCAGTAGGAGAGAAGAAAGCGAGGAAGAGAGAGGGAGGCGCTTCCTCTTGCCCCGCCTCCAATGCCTTTCAGTGGACAGCGCCACCATTGCCATTTTGTCCATAAAAGTGTGGATACGCTTTACCTTTCCCGTGGGTTAGTGCGGTTTTACTCGACTGCCATTGGTGTCCATTACGATGGCATGCAAGTTTACGCCGCTTGTGTTGTCTTTCCCACTCCGATGCCAGGCAGGCATTATCGACTTCTTCACATTCTTAAATTCCGCTCTGAACATCACCGATGTTCCGCAATCACGAGCAGCAGATGGTATTCCCCTCCTTTTCCTGTTCGCTTTGAGTTAAGGTTTAGCCTTGTACTCAAGAACCCCCACCAGCAATCCTACTTTAAATATTAGTTGTATACACGCAGCTTAAAAATGACCGCTCTCTCTTGCCAAAATGTACCAAATGGCATGGGTCTTCATGTATTTTTCTTGTGTCTACCCGCCTCCCCCCCACAGCGAACGCCAGCCTGCCTTGGTGCTGCCACTGAGTGGATGGCACCGTGCCAGCTTTTCCCTGCCACAATCCGCATTCGCAGCTTGTTTCTCGCGCTCGCCCATCCCCTATCCTCGTCTTGTCTTTTCGCACCCTCCCCTCCATCGCTTTCAGCTCTGCCAGCACCCCCCCCCCCCAACTTTGTTCCATAAGCCTGACATTAATTAACATACGGGTTAATTGATTCTAAGAGCTGATGAATTGCTCGCAACATCTGTCGTAGGCTGGCTACCCCGCTGCCCGCCCCACTGCACCATTACCCTGGCATCGCCCGCTTGTCTACTTTGCCCTTCACTCCATGGAGGTGCTCAAAGCCCTGCAGCCCAGCATCTGAGGTGAGCAGTTTCCCTGCTCCTCTGTACGCTGGAAAGGATGCTCCTTATTGGACTATAGCTGATCGCAGTTGACGTTTGCCATCTGATCCCTGCGGAGAATGTTGCATGGCATTTTGTTATAAATAATCAAAGTCCTCCTCGTAACCACCTCCCACCTTTTTTTCCCCCTCTCAATCATGCTTATATACTCTCTTTTCCTCATCCACTCAAGTTTCCAGGGAGACCGGAAAGATTTAAATTTTTTTGGGTCTTAATTTCTGATCAAATTCAAGCTATTTTCCATAACCATCTGATCAGTAACAACACTAGACGAGTGTGCCATTTATTTTAATCGCCGTTCTGAACTTGTCATCTGCACTTAATTATCCTCCGTCTTATGTGAGCACCACTAGAAACGTTTCTGCAATTTACCACTGAATTAACAGTGTCGTCGCATTTGATTAATCAATTATCAGAAGCGTAATTATGAAATATCGCACGACTTACATCTTCACTTGTCTTTTTTTGTGTTGCTCTATTTGGAGCTGACGATGCTAAAAACACAAGGCTGTTTTGAATTATTTAATCATGTGATTTCCCCCTCAACTCAGTCTCCCCTCTGTAATTAATTAGTCTATGGCATTATACTCGCATGCATAATTTCACTTACTCATTAAGATGGGTATGTGCATGTCAGCGCATTATCTTGTCTTATTTTTGCACATAATACTCAACCACACCATTTAATTGGAAAATGTAGCCTAACTCTAGAAGCTCAAGTTTCAAATTGGCTTTATCTGTCAGCATTTCATGGCAAGTATTTCCCTGCATTTTTCTGGGAAGCAGCGTGTGCTTTGGGACACTGACACACACGACTCGACTCAGGCAAGGATCGATGCGACATTCTTCCCACTTTCTCATCTTTAAGCTTTTTGTTCATTATTAAATAAAAAGGAGCACAAGGCTTCTGAGGCAACAAGAGGAATCCATTATGCAAATCGCCTGTTATTTGCATAATGTCTTATGCCAGGAATATGCAAATGAAGCATATAATGTATGAGTGCCTGCATCTGTCTCAAAGTGTTCCCATAAGTTACAGAGAGAAAAAAAATGTATATATATATTTTTT
Organism: Rhinichthys klamathensis goyatoka; assembly: GCF_029890125.1. NCBI lineage: Eukaryota > Metazoa > Chordata > Actinopteri > Cypriniformes > Leuciscidae > Rhinichthys > Rhinichthys klamathensis. Next base: position 460,722 of record NW_026606762.1, read on the forward strand.
TTGTTCGTTCTCTCTGTTCTACTTCCCAAACTGGCAAAGATGACAAGCATGGAAAACAAGCACAAAGTGCATTCTCACAGGCTATCTACCGTCAAAGAGTGAGAAAACTTGGCAGCTGGTGGCTAGGAGACAGGGGAGGGGACGTGGGGATGGCAGATATGGGGAAACTGGCACAATAAATTGCTTTTCAAAAGGGCGGTAGCAGAAGGCACTATTCTAAAACAATTGAGCGTGTTAGCACGACACAAAAAGAAAGGGAAATGCAAATGTCAACAAGCCTCATTTAGGGGGAAGTTGGAAGTTCCCCGCCGTCCCCCCACACTATTGGGTGCCGTCCTGCCCACTTGGCTGGGCGTGTGTGCCCCTCTGAGGAGCTGCCAGCTTTGCTTCTTTCCCCACAGGAGTGTCTGCGGAGTCATTCGTGATGTTGGCTGCGTACTGCAGCTTAGCTAGAGAGAGGGAGAGAGAGAGGGACGTAGAGAGAAGCTTCATGAGGAAATGTAAATGCATGAGTACGTAAGTATGTGAGAGCACGGGCTCCTCCGGCACCCAGGAATGCCAATGCTGCCTCGGCCAGCACAGCGATGCTGAGAGCGGGGACCATCGCCGTCGTTGTCGTCGGGCATTCCCTGCTGTCTGCAATCTCGCTAATTACATTCATTATTACCTTTTGCGTTTGGCTCCTCGCAATCACTGGCCTGTTTTGCATACTTGATCGTGACACACTGTTGTACAAGAAGAGGGAGGGTGTGTGGTAGGAGGAAAAAATTGTCTGTATTTTGTTTTTGGTACAGTTGACTGGAGAAGTGATGATCGTTTTTCTATGTTCATCGCAAGGCCTCCTTTCAAAGCGAACAAACTTCAGATGGTTTTTTTTCTTGGGATTCTTCAGGACAACTTCAGGATTTTGCCCGTATGTTGTGTCTGGAACTACTTCCTTTGGATTGGGTATGAAGTTGGCATGACGGTGTGCTCGCTTTCCCGGATTACTCGTTGCCCTGGGGATGTTCTCAATCCCTTTTGTAATATATCCACAGAATTTTACAGCCAAGTGTGTGCTTAACTGCTTTCAGAGCCCATTGTACACTACATGACTGCTAAGACTGATGATCCAGAGGTCGTGTGGCAGTCTGGCAACTGCTCGGAGCAGTGCGTGGGCATCTGGATGGGTATGAGAGGGTTTTCGGAGGCTGAGTGTACGGTGCTGGAACTCTTGTCCTTGGTTTCAGATCGATCTGATGGCTGTGGCGCTCTGTCTCGGCAGGTCTCCTGCTCTGAGATTCTGAGAGCCATTGTTAATTAAAGCGACGAGATCATTATCCACATTCATTTCATTCGCCTGGAAATTTTTGCTTTAAGATATGATTTCGTTTGGGTCATGAATATTAGCGTGATGTAATTGGGAGATTTTTTTTTTTTTTTTTTTTGCTAATAGCAATTCCTTTTCTTTTTTTTCTTCTTTACATCGCCGTTAAGCCTTCATCTTAATTATGCAGAGCAGACGTTTCATTATTCGCTTGCATACTGATGAGATTCGTGGAGAAAATGATTTTTTTTTTACAGCCGTTTCGTGAATTAATGGTTTGTGAGAAGATGTGTATTTCTTTTTTTCTTTAAAGAACATTTGTTAAAAAAACACAAATGGCATTTTAATGAATACAGGACATTTCTAAATTGTAAAGCGGGATTTATACAGAACAAAAACAGTGTGACTGTTACTTCCTCACAATTATCAAGCTGTTTTCTGTTTCACATGATGCTTTTGTAAGCATATGCTATATGTATCTTCATTTACTGTTCACCTTCATTTGTTAAACCAAAGACAAGTTTGAATGTAGTTTGGCTAAGAAAAGGGATTAAAGAATTTAAATACCTCAAATGATATTTGTGTTTTTTCCTTAAAAATAAACACTGACATTTCTTAAAGTCAAGAAGAGAAAGACATACAATTTGAATGAATAAAAACGCCTGTTCATTTAACTCTATAACATGAGTCAGCAGTTCACGAGGATGCTAAACTCTTCCCTTAAGATGGCAACCAAGAGGAGAGACATTGGAATAAGAATTTAAGTTACATGAAGTGAAATAAAACGTTGTCTGTCAATGGTTAAATGATTTGTTCTCTCTGTGCTTGAGAATAAGTAATCTGTGCTTGAAGATCTGTAATGCTGAATTTTGTGGAATTAGCTAATATAATAAAAAATAATTCTACAAAAATGTTTTTTAAAGTAAAATCATTTTTATTTATTGCATACAATAGTTTTTGAATAGAAAAAATAATAAGAAACTAAATTTTAATTTTGCTAATGTAAACATTCATAATTTCTACAATAAGATGGAAACATTCTTCATGATAGATCACGATAGTGTGTCAGGTTAACATCTTTTTGAAGTAATTTGTATGCAGTGGTGTGCAACATAATCTTTAAACCGTACTATATGAGAACAATACACTCGCATACACAACAAAAAAATGTCCCTATGTGCTAGTGAAAATTAGCGCTATATTGGGATCGCTGTATAATTGTTCAGTAATTACAGTTCGTTTTTTTTTTACATTGCCGTGAAGCCATTGTCTTATGCAAAGCAGACAGTTCATTAATTGCTTGCATACTAATGAAACCATTCAATCAAACCTCTTCTAGCAGAACGATTAACATGCTTGCTTTATAAAATCACCGCACGGTAATGCTTTTAATCAGAAATTTTTAGATTACAGTTTCATGGAAATAGTTATCCTCGAAATAAATAAACTAATAAGTAAATAACTAAAAAAATTGTGTTTTTTTATATTAATTGACTCTTTAATGTCAAGCCAATTTGAATGTGTACTCTAACACACTTTCAAAATCATTTATCTTTTAACGGAGCAGTCGAGTTGGCCTTGATTGTCTTTGTGTAAAAAGCATCTCTAATCCTTGCTTCTGTGTTGTGTACTTGACTGCTCTGATCAGAGCACACTAATGAAGATATATACACAGTGTTTGGTAAGATGAGAGGAGCCATGTCAGGGCCACTCTGCTTAATTGTGTGTTGTGCAGTTTATTATCAGTATTAAGTAATGCCAGGTTCACACTGTATGATTTTGGCCACAAATTTTGAGAATCCTAAAAGATTCCTCTAATCCTTGGCCAAAATCTGAAGTCTTTGATTGCTAGTTTGAAATTTTCGCCGATAGCCGATTAATGACAATTGCGATAAAATTTGACCTCCAACGAAATTCTGGCAGTGTCAGAAGTTTTGAGGCGCAGTCCTGCAGTGTCACTTTCTCCTACGACAACCGTTGAATCAAAAACCAATAGGAGCACAGAATCTGATGATGCAATTAGTGAGACAACAACAAACCATCACTTGCTCCAAACTAGGGATGCTAACGATTAATCGACGATCGAGTAATTGTCGATAATTTAATCGATAAAACTTGATGGTTGTTTTAAGTGAGGGTATCATTAGAGTGCGTAGTTTTAAGGTGCATGGAAAAATGAAGCAAGCGCGCCGTAGATATTCTGTGTATTAATGTCTTCAAACCGTGCAATGGAAGGCTAGCTGGCTAGCTTAGGTAGGCTAGCTGTTTATTTTGAAACATAATTAACCAATGGTCTAAAAAACCCTCCAAACAAGTGATTTTACTGAACACAAGAACTACTTGCAAGTGTAAACGCCACAATAAATGTACTTAGAATAAACAAGTAATAATATCCTGGTTGATGAGTGATGATCTTCCAGTGCTGTTTCAACTGTGTGATCCTATTCTATTGTGCATGCTTAATCAAGACCTCTCAATCTGAGTGATCAAACCAATCCAAGCGCACTTCAGCCGTAACACAGTCCCCAGTTGGTCTCCACACATCGTCCCTACCCACTATACCCACCTACCATACCCGAGATCCAGTTTCCATTGGTTGAACTTTCAAATTGCTCTGGAAAATGTTCTCGCCGCGATCAGATCCCGGCAGTCCTGTAGCTTTAGCCAAGCAGCATGTCATTTCACTCCGTGATCTAAGCATCGTCTTGTTGTTTTTAGACTCGTTCGAGACCACCTGTTCTAAATAAAGATATGCGATCTACTATGCTATTTTGGGAAGCTACAAACCAAAGCGTGGCACAAAAGCATCACATGCATATTGTCTACACTGTTTATTTCACACTAATACTTGGTATAGTTTGGTCTCTAACTGAAACAAATATGCTTGTTGTAATCTGCTAGTTGAGACGTTTTCAACTATGATTACTATAATTTTACAGTTCACATTTTGAAATAAAGCAATAAAGCAGTTATTTTTTCATGCTATGAAAAACGAGCAATTCTAATATGTCAGCAAATTTAATAGCACTTATGGCCATATGGTCATATAAGCTTCTAAGCTTTAAAATGACACCTATTTATTTTGTGTTAGTTGCTGAGTAACATGATAACTTAGTAGTGCCCCTGCTTCATATTTGAGAGGTTAAGGTTAACAATTAATCTATTATTTGATTGTTAATTTTAACGATCGATTATGGGAATTTATGTCAATTGAAGTGACGTGAGGGCCAAGTATGGTAACCAATACTTGGAATTTTCCCCCTGCTTTTAACCCATTTAATTTACTGTTCACCCATTAGGAGCAGTGATCAGTGAACACACACACTGCAAACCGTGGACACACACACCCGGAGCAGTGGGCAGCTATTTGCTGCGGTTCCCGGGGAGCGATTGGGGGTTGGTTGCCTTGCTCAGGGGCAGCTCAGCCGTGGGTATTGCTGGAAGAGAGCGCTGTTCATTTCCCCTGCCAGTGTTGAGAATCAAACCTGTGACCTTCGGGTTACAAGTCCGACTCTCTCTAACCATTAGCCTTAGCCATGATCAAAATTAACACTAAATTAACACTTTGTTTGCTAGCCGCAGTCTCACAGTTACCGAACATGTCACAGATTGATAATGTAAACACCGGATGAGTCTTCTTGCGTGAGTCCGTTTTGAACACATCTCGACTGCCGTACCACACACCCACAGTGTGACATGGCTTACAGCGGGGATCATGTTCGTACAGTCTGACAAGCAACAGTCGTAAAGGACTATTATAAATCGTACAGTGTGCACCTGGCTTAAAGGGATAGTTCACCCCAAAATTAAAATTCTGTCAGTAATTACTCACCCTCATGTTGTTCCAAACCCCATAAGACTTTCGTTCATCTTCGGAACACAAATGAAGATATTTTTGATTAAATCTGAGAGCTGGATCACTCCTCCATTGGCTTCTAAAGGGATCGAAACTTGCCGGCCCAGAAAAGTTTAAGACATCGTTTAAATAGTCCGAGTGAAATCTCGCGGCCCACAGAGAAGGAAATGAATAGTTGAATAAAGTAAAGTCATTATTTTTGTATGTTTTTTGTGCAGAAAAAGTATTCTCGTCGCTTGATAAACTTAAAATTGAGCCACTGTAGTCACTCGGACTATTTTAACGATTTTAACTTTTCTGGGCCGGCAAGTTTCGATCCCTTAAGAGGCCTATGGAGGAGTGATCCAGCTCTCAGATTTAATAAAAAATATCTTAATTTGTGTTCCGAAGATGAGCGAAAGTCTTACGGGGTTGGAACAACATGAGGATGAGTAATTACTGACAGAATTTTCATTTTGGGGTGAACTAACCCTTTAACTTAGTTGACTACAGTCAATAATAGTCACATTTAACAGTTTGTTTATTTATGAGGTATAATATATAAATACCTAATATAATGCAGAGATGCATTATCAGTAGCTTTAGTTAGTTTTCAACGGTGGAAATGTTTTAGTTCAGTTTAATTTAGTATTGTGTTGTGTTTCATTGCAGTCTTGGCCCAGCAGGAAGTGCACAGGCCCTGACACAGTGGTGATTATGTGTGCAACCCAAGTTTGAATCTGGCTGGTCCATTTTCTGATCACATCCCTCCTCCCCTTGCTCCTGTCCTATCCTGTCTCCTTCCTTGCTCTCTTTAGCCCTATTCGGACGGGATTAGTTTAACAAGGGTAGATGGAGTAATGCAATTTTACCACAGGACGTCTGTGATAATAATGGCCAATTTGCACAAGATACGATATCTCAGTAAAACTAGCAGAAGTGAGAGGGGTAACTTGATTTACGCAACGCCCTCACTTCCTGTCATCATGTGCGTATTACGTTGCTTCCTGATAACACGTGCGCAAACACATATAGTCTATATATATAACCTGTATTAGGTCCGGTCGAATGGTGTTTTAATTTAATTCTGATTGGACTATGTTGGTAATAGGCACTTACCTAAAGCTAAAAGGAGTTTCGTGTCTCTGACAAGTGCTTTTGACCTTTTTTGATCTGAATGATATGCGGAAAACACTTGAGTTTTGCCACAGACTTAGACTTAACAGATATTAGTCCCACCGCCTAGAGCGCAACTGAATGCTTCAAGCGCCTCCATACTTGAAAAACCGTGGAAAACTATTAAAATGGGAAATGAGGGAACAAAAGTTAACCCGAATGCTTATTAAATAACATTAACAAAGGTCAATAAATGCTTTAAAAATATATTGCTCATTGATAGTTCATGTTAGTTAATGCATTATTATCTTAATGTTTATAAATGAGACCTTCATGTAAAGTGTTACCTTAATTTCTGTAATAAATTACTCACCCTGTCATTCCAAACCAATGGGACTCTCTGTTGCCTAAAACACAAAAAGAAATATTTAGCATAATGTCAAAGCTGCTCTTTCCCTTCAATGAAAGTGATAAATGCTGACCATAGATGTTCCTGGTCTTTATCCACTTTTATTGTATGGGGGAAAAAACAACAACAACAACAAAACAAACGCTTGGACAGGGTTTGGAACAACATGAAGGTAGGTGAGCATGATGGCAATTTTTTGACAATCTCCCTTTAAATAAAAAAGGTAATTATCTGCCTTTAAGTGTCGCAGGGGTTCTGATATTTCTGTCATCTTGTAGTTTGACCCATTAACGGATCTGTGACTGAGTAAAGCAGTGTCCTTTTAAAGGAACACTCCGACTTTTTGGGACTTTAGCCTATTCACCTTATCCCCCAGAGTTAGATAAGTCCATACATACCTTTTTCATCTCCGTGCGTGCTATAAGTCTGTTTGACGCACCCACCGCTAGCCTAGCTTAGCAAAAAGACTGGATGTAAATGGTTGCAGCTAGCATACTAATCCAAATAAGTGACAAAAATAACGCAAACATTTTCCTATTTACATGTTGTGATTTGTATAGTCACAGAGTGTACAAAAAACAGTCACATGAGACAGACATATTTTAACCGTATAAATACTGGGAACTATATTCTCTGAAGGCGAAGCACTGCTACTTGGGCGGAGTGATAACCGCAGCACCTGAGACGCGTTCTCTGCTCCACACCACGGAGCATACAAAAGGTATGTATGGACTTATCTAACTCTGGGGGATAAGGTGAATAGGCTAAAGTCCCAAAAAGTCGGAGTGTCCTTTTAAATTTTCTGCACTTTAATTTGAGTTAACTCACGAATGTAAAAGATACTTTTAATGAAAACGATTCAAGGTCAGTCTTACACAATTTCACATATGTCCGGGTCTGAACTTTTACAACGTCTTCCATTCATTACAGTTCGGCTGGGCGCTTGAGATGTGTTCTTTTATACCACTCGAGAGTGAATGAGACGTGGTACTTGATTACACCCCAATCCATGCGCGCTCCTTCACATTTGCTGTGCACCTTGACCCCTCGCTGCATGTCACATGGCTATGATTTATTTCACAAGATGCTCTCCTATAAAACTGGCAATCTAGCTTCAGCTGTGTGAAGGTTTTAGCATGCTGAGTAACAGCTTCGTAGAGCACAAAGACACAAATAGGACCAGGCTATGAATAATTGAGGTGGCCCTTGGAAAAGATGGAGATTGGTGCTCTCTGAAAGGACCTAGACTGCTCTCTGTCATGGTAATCACATAAGTGACTCAAAACACTTCAAGTAAACAATCATCCATTCACGGGTGGATAGAGAGGAGCAGCTTGCTTTGTGTTTGATGTTTGACGTTCAGTGTGGGGATGTACACAACTACATATTCTCAAAATCAAGTCGGTTGCGCACTTGTTGACGTACCCATTTGCATGTGTATGGCATCTATGGCTGTAGCGGCAGTGCTTTAAAGAGGACAAACTTAAGGATGCGACTTGACATAGATTACCGCACAGTTTAGCTGTTAACACGGTAATTAAAGACTTGCTACTAAAATATAAACTACAAACTAGCCTAATCAATTAGTCAGCTGTTGGATGACTAAAGTTATTGGAGCACTGAGACCTTGGCTGTCTCTTGTAAAGCCTGATACTAATTGCATGTGATTGATTTGTTTCAGACACATTGGAAACAAGGGCCTCTACCTACATTTCTATAAGGGGCTGTTTACACGACACCGTTTTCAATTAAAAAGGGGACATTTGTATGCATTTTGGACGTTCATTTACACGACAACAGCGTTTTGGGTGCGTAAAAACGCAAACTTTTGAAAACGGGTTTCAGAGTGCAAGTTTTTGAAAACGGTCTCCGTGTAAACAACAAAAACGCGAATCTGACGATGACGTCATGCACGTGCATATTACAAAGGTAAAATTTTGCTCCGTTTTAAGCAGATCGTTGTCGTGTAAGCGTACCCTAAAACACCATAAATGAATTCACTGCAGATTCCAGCTGAAATGAACACTAAAGGCGGTAAAACGCCAACAACTTTAATTTTTCATTTCCACAAATTATGAGCACAGGAGCAGATTATGGAATAATAAAGACTTATTTTCACGCCTTATGAACTCAAAACCCACATGATTTATAAACTAAAGCCCCGTTCACACTACACGCGACTTTGTCGCTGCAATTCGCCAGTCGCTGGCGATGAGGTCGCTAGTGGGCGTTCCCACAACTGGTTGCCTAGTAATGTTTGTGAGTGACATTCACGGATGTTACTCTATGTTAGACAACAAAAAATACGTTTTCTTGCCGCTACAAACAAATATTTCGGAAGGAAAAGTCTAAATATAAATGGAATCAGTACATAAAATGCATAATATTAAAGATGAATGAGAAACAGTGAGTGCTCTTTGCCATCGCGGCTATTTAACTGCAGAAAACGGGCAAATACCGTTCTATCTGGGTTCCCGAAACCATTCAGGCATGGAGTCAGTACGGTGAATACCACTGTATGTAACCGGATATATATTATAAATAAATGGACAGTTTCTGACTGCTATTAAACGACCTTCTCGTTCAACTTGCCTCGGTCAGACTCAGCACTGAAGAGTGACGCGCTCCACTGACTTCACTCCTATTGGTTGTCGCTCCCGAAAGTCGCTCTGCATTTGCATAAAGTTAAACAGATCTCAACTCTGTCGCGTCGTCAGACACGCCCCATCTAGTCGCCAACGGTCGCTGTCGCGCGTGTCGCCGGAAGTCGCCCGCTCACCATTGAAATGAATGGTATCGCGTAGCTTGGTCGCGTGTAGTGTGAACGGGGCTTAATATTAACGTTTACATCACATAACCAGCTCCATGTTTGTACTTTTCTAACCTGGTACAGAATTGCACTTGAAACAGTCCTGTGAAACACGAGTCACGATAAAAGATCTCAAAGACTCACCAGCGCCACTCATCGGACATTTAATTTCCGAACTGCCGCGATACGTACAACAATCAACACAAAACTTTGTCAGATTCATGTTCATCAGTTTCAGATAAAACTGAATGCTCTTGTTGCGCTTCTCACTGGAGATTTCACTTATAAAGTGTTGCAAAATTAGCTAGAAGCAACGTTTTTGGCACAAATTAAGCCATTGGCCCGTTTTTCCGCTTGGACTGGATTGATCTGAAGCTATAGCCTACTTTATGTGAGTTATTGCTGACGTATTCATTTTCATTTAGCTAAACCTGAACACTGATCTGGCGTCTCTCTGTCTCCCTCTCCCCACTACTAGATGTCTGAGATTTGATGGAATCCAGTCGGGATTTTGTACTGGAGCAGCCTGAGGAGTCTCTCTCAGATCAAAGCACCAAAGCTAAAGTAAGTTTCAAACTATTGATTTCCATGAAGCTTGAATCAGCTTTCTCTGTTGTGACAATCATTGTGTTCCAAACCTTACTGAACTGTCTCACTGTGTACTGTCTCACTTACTTTTCTGAGGAAGTAAACTTGCTCGGTAGCTCACCTGGTACAGCATTGCACTTGTGATGCGAAGCACTCAGGTACGAGTCTTGTGAAGCACAAGTCACAATAAAAGACTTAACTTTTTATGTCACATTTGCTTTTATTAACACTCGGTTAGGTTTAGTGTAGGTGGTACGTTATTTTCGAACGCGATAGAGCATTAACCTTTTAGCGACACTCACTGGACATTTTATTTCTGAACTGATGCAATATTAACAAGTAATTTTTTGGAGTATCATTTTGCAGAAATGTCGCCTCAGGCACTTTTTATCAACGAGCCTGGGTTGAATAGTCCAGTTTGTAACCGTTTTTCATCGTTATTATTCAGCCCTGAATACAACACATTTAGAATTAAAATTTTTCTTGATTCCTTCCACTGTCTTGGGATGAACATTTTTAAAGAGTTTGTCACAGTGGATTGCCTTTTCCGTGAGAGAAAAAAACTAAAGGCATCTTATAAGGCAACATAATTGTTCTACCTTCTTTTCCAGTGTAGTTTCAGGATTGTCAATGCAGGTACTGTAAGTAGCTTACTAATTGTCGCAATAGACCCATTTTTTACATGACAACAGCCACTACTGACTGGAAGCCACTGTGTGTTGTTGCATATGTGACCTCATTCCCGTTCCTCTGCTTTCCATCTGCTAAATGGAAAAACCCATGTGCTCCCATGTGTCTTTATTCAGCGTATTGCACCTGCCCGAGCGTAAGGAGGACCTGAAATGCATAGATACCCCTGAGGGTATCTGATGCTTGGTTAGGCAGTTATGTTAACTATAGCATGCCATAAACGCCTACATAAGCAAAGGACTGAATAATTCACAGTGCTTGGCAGATCTGTAATTAATAGTATCTCTCCATAATTCATCTATGCTGCCCATGTGTGGTAAACAGAGCTGGCCCAAAATGAGGCGAGAGAATGAGCTGACCTGATGCTCAGACCCAACATGTCCATGTTCCTTCATTTAGCCTTCTGAAACCTAGAAGGAAGGTGATGTCCTCATGAATACCGTACATATATGTATACATGTATGGGCACTTGTGTGCTAATGTTAGCATAATTATTGCTTTTAGGTGTTTTTTGTGTGTGAGTGCGAGAGCGAAATCCAGCAATCTTAATAGGAATCCACATGATCTGGAATTTCATGTGAGAACAGAAGATTTCCCTTTGCAGATTTTGCAACAGGTTCCAGTCGCTCAGATTCGCCACGTTGACCAAAAGAAAGTTGCTTGGTTTGAAAGTGACTTCTGCATGAGCTGTGCTACATACTGTACATCGCTACACTATTGACAAGGGACATTTTTGCCTTCAGAATTTCTCTAATGTGACCATGCCTTAAGAGAATATTCGGGGTTATTTATTAACAAATGTTGGTTTGTTTTGAAATGCTTTGTGAAAGCTGGATAAAATGCAACATTGTACTAGTTTTCTCAAAAGTTAGTGTACTTGCTCACAACATTAAAGTCGGCATGAAATTAAAATTATTTTTCAAAACAAAATGTTTTGACCTCATATTTTTTGTCCTAACTAATAAATGGCAATAGCTTTCATTCATTTGCCTCTGTTTGTCTCAAAATTCAGTCCACAATCAATGCATAGAACCCAAGTCCCCATCTTAATTGTTTTTGTTACATTTTGATAATCCGTTACACTCGGATGTACGTTACAATATATAATAAATTAATAATATATAAAAATATGTAATCAATCGTTTTCAATCTACTTTAAAAGCTGTTAGCTCACTGGAATTCATGTTTTAATCTGACCCAGGTCATATCATGATCCTATTCCCCTCCACTTCCTCTATTTACTAACTTATCTTTAGTAAAATGCTTTATAAATGTGAGCGTCACATTTCTGCTTTACATTAGTCTTCTTTCCATAATACACATTTTTAATTTTGTGTAAATTTGATATTCAATGATTAACACCAATGACATTTTCACATTAAGGGTCCTATTTTAACGATCTGAAACGCAAGTGTCAAAGCGCAAAGCGCAAGTAACTTTGTGGGCGGATCTCGGCACTGTTGCTATTTCCCCGGCGGGATAAATGCCTCTTGCGCCTGGCGCAAATCTAAAAGGGGTTGGTCTGAAGTAGCTTCATTATTCATAGGTGTGGTTTGGGCGTACGTGAAATAAACCAATCAGAGCGTCATCTCACATTCCCTTTAAGAGCAGGTGCGCGTGTTGCATGGCGGATTGCTATTATAACGGCGGATTTACCAGGCGCGCGCCAGGAGCGGTTCACAGCCGAGGAGACCGGCGTTCTTGTCAGGACCGTGAAAGACAGAGAAGTGACGTTGTATGGGGATGGGAGAAACCCACCCAAATCAGCGTCGGTTAAACAGGCGTGGGAGAAAAAAAAAAAAATTTTTTTACATCTTCAATGATTTCCCTCATGTGTTAATATTTTTCCTTGTTATAATGTATGATTTGCAAAAATAAAAACTGCTGCATCTGTGTTGATGAGAGAATCAAAGTGGATGCGCGTTGTGCACCCGCTACATTATGGCCAAGCATGCGCGCTTAAAATAGCATTATGAACAACGCGCAACGCGCCACTGACTTTAGACTAGGTTTTTTCTGGTCCGTGGCGCAATTGTTTTATAGAACAGCAAAATAGCATGAGGGAAAGTTTGCGCCGGAACACGCCTCCTCTTTGCGCTGAACCGCCCCGGGGAGCGCAAGTGTATTTCTTAGTTAACCGACGTGTGTCTGTGGAGGGAAAAGTCCGCTTTGCGCGGGTGCAAAATAGGAATGATACATGCGTCAGTGTACAAAGTCATTTGCGCCGGGTGCAAGATAGAGCCCTAAATGTTAAAGGTGCACTATGCAGGAATTCCGTTTTTGTCAAACGGCGACTCCTAGAGCTGCTGTGGAGTACTTGTACTGTCGTAAATAGCACTCACGCAGAGATGGCTCTGCACTCACGGCCTGATCCCCTCCCCCTGTACACTGGTACCTGTTCAGTAGGATGGAACAGAGAGCTGCATGGGTCCGATTTTGTAAATCCGCACCCGCCCGTACCCGCAGTGCTTAAAACCGCATCCGACCCGTTTTCCGACAGCAGCACTAATTGAAATCCGCAACCCGACCCGACCCGCTTAAAATAGAACCGAGACCCAACATGCACCGGAAATAAAATCAGTTTAGCCAATCACATTATAGACACACTTTTTTCAAATTTGTATTGCCTTTGGCGGCTTGCCTTAAGACAAGGACAACAGCCGAAGCTGTCAAAAAGCCGATAGCCTATACAGAACATGGCTAACGTTATCACAAAACAATGCAATTTCGTCTAGCACATCAGACAATTTCACACCACACATAGGCCTACTTAACAGTTTTAAATTAGACAGTAACAACAGTGTAGGCTATGTGATAATTTTAAATGAAAGAAAAGTCCAGTTGTATGCGAATCCTAAACGCTACATACACCGTCTTGAGTTTCGATGAAGTATTGTCGACAACTTTATAATCTCCTCAGCAGTTCGAGTGGTTGTGATTTTTTAAAAGTTAATGTAACGTTAGGCCTAGAGACTCATGGGAGGGCGCGGGCTCAAATAAACTAAAAACAAATATTTTATCAACTTGAAATACAGGGCAGGCATAGTTTTGTAGATGTGTTCCTAAAAATATGCATTTATTTTTACATTTGCACGTGACTGGTTTGAACCCGTGTTTAGACCCGCGTTTCCCCGTGTCCGACCCGACCCGCATCCGTATCCGACACAGTTGGATATTTTTCACCCGTTTGAGCAAAATTTGCGGGTCACCCGCGGGTACCCGAACCCGTGCAGGACTCTGGGATGGAAGCTGTAACGAGTTGAAATAAGGTGTGGCCCCTTTAAGAGCTGCACGCGCCCTGCGCGCCCTGTTTAACTGTCGGCAGTCTGTATTGTATGTGCGCCTCGAACACCACATGTATACGGCGCCGGGTTATTTCTGTTTGGTGCTTATTTTATCCGAATTTTATCCGATCTTTTTTTGCCGTAAAGCAATTCGTTACATCGCGAGACCTGATATCACGCGACACTTCCTGATGCTGCGGCCGGCGGCTCGCCGGCTTAAAGTTGCAAGTGTGTTTTTTCCGCTCACATACGATAGGGGGGTGCGAAACGACCACCATTCAACCCGAAAAGAGTAATATAACCATTCCAATGACTCCGAAGCTGTTTGGTTGAGGTAAAAAACCTGCATAGTTCACCTTTAATTGATTTTTGAGATATAGCTTCATATAGGATACAGATCGCAGTCCAAAATGATTATGCAATAAGAAAAGTTGATGTTAATTTGAGTGAAAGTCTTAATTTCTTTGATAGATGCGCCCTGCTATGCGGCTGGACTCCACGTTCACAGACGATGGTGGGGCATTAGAGCTGCTATTGATCTTGCATATTTAAACAGCTCCAAACTAAGAGAAAGGCTTAAAAGGGCACAACTAATTAGTCAGTCGTCAATAATTGACTCTAAGATGCAGAATGACTGGAACTGGCTTTGATTGAAAGGCCCGCTTATCTTTTACAGATCTGAATGAGGAGGGTTTTTTTTTCTTTTCCTTTCTCAAGCATTCAGTGTGGAGGGAAGTGAGTAGAAGAGAGCTCTGTTGAGTATGAATCATTAACTTAAAGCGGACCATGTCTGTTTCATCAGTCATTGAATACTTACTAATAGACTGTCAAATTGTTGCCTCTGGGTTATGCTGTGATAACCTTGGCCTCAGTCCATACATACACGCATACGAGATGTGCTCTGGCAGGGAATCGGGTGATGTCAGCTGTCAGCCTTGGGGACAGTGGTTCAGTTTAGTGTCTAGCCCCTCCTTTAGAAGTCTGCCAAACATGAAGTGATTCCCAAAGCTGTTTTCTGACCTCTGATTAGTCATGGTGAAAACCTTGTCCTGCACCATTTATGTTATAGTTACGAATGATACCTCAAATCGTGTGGCTTGCTGAGGACTCGTGTGCTATTCCTTTTCTGAGCAATCAGCTTTCCACCTACTGGATAATGAAACAAGCTAAAAAATCCAATATTTACATTGAAATAGAGACCCGAGGCATATCTATGGACCAGAATATCATATAGACTTGGGTCATATTTGATTTAGGTTAAAGAGCAACCACCTAGGTTCCCCCCTCCAATGTTCAAGTTAAGAAGATCTTGGAAACTTATAGTACTCTATATATTCATGCTGGTTTCATATGGTTTTGAAAGACTTTTATACCACAAGAAAAGTTTAAATTTAATGAAAATGTGATGTGTAAAAAAATATATAAATTCTAAAAACATATTTTCCTTACCATGCATTCATGTAAATGTACACATCTTAATCCTTATTTAAAAAAAAAAAAAATATATATATATATAATGCTGTAAAAATTATAATTACTTCATTTCTTGGTTCATGTTTTCTTCTCCACACAACCTTGATTTAGCATTTTCAAATATTAATAAAAAAGTGAAGAAGTTTTGATAACATACCAATTGTTTAAGGGAAAAAAAACTTTATTAAATCTTTAAAACATTTTTTTAACTGAAGAATTCTATTCTTCTAATGATTCCGACTTTATTATATCAGGACAACCCTGATATTTTAGACTTTTTTCCTGATTTACTGATTTTTTCCCTTAAATTAAAGAGAAGAGGTGTATTCAGGTCATTGTATATTTCTATGTTTTTCTTAGTAAATGAACAGATCTGTCAATGACCCCCAGAGCACCCTTGCAACCACACACATTTTCTTCATAGCATGTTAAAATCTAGTTACAATAGTGAGTTTTTGCAATACTGGTGTTTATTGAAGTCATCAGAACGATGATGTTTGTCCTTGTGCCATGTCACACAAAGGGGCCATACATGGGGTCATCACTGACCTCTCCCTCGCTCACTTTACCTCTAAATCTCATTTTCAGCGCCACGGCATTGTGTGCAGCGTGCTCTGGTGGCTAAAGGTGCTTGTTAAAAGCTATAACTTATCTCACGTTTGAAGCTAATGGGAAGAACACTGGCCACAGTGAAAAATAAATTAAATTTTTCCCCCTCTCCTGCGCTGCCCTTCTGACCCATCACGTAATATAGCAGTGGTGAGAGTATGCATTACATATCCGCGGCATTCGAATTTATCTGTACCGCACAACGCTGACTGATGCATTTGAAAATAATGTACTGCAGTCCCAACATTACAGGACCCTGTAACTAATGGACAGCTCTCGCCTGAGCTCGCCTCTGTATATCATTCAACTGCTGCACCTCATCAAGCCCAGAGTCCTTTACAGAGCAGCACACAACATACTTTACTTTCTCTCTTGCTCTTATGGTACGTGTCCACTAGATTGGAATAAATCTGCTCACTGCTGCTTTGGGTTTTGTCTCTAAAACATTCAGCGATTCAGTGGTTGTTGGTCTGTGATGGCTTTAAATAGTCATCGTCTTGACAATAGTCATCAATTTCTAGACTATAGGCACTTTATTAAATCTAAGATATTTCAGGACTTAGTTTTGCCTCAAATGCCTTTTATGAATACATTTTGTTTAATCTTTGAACCAGAACCAGACTTTCATTCTTAAAAGGATAGTTCAGCCAAGATTGAAAATTCCGTCATTAATTACTCACCCTCATGTCGTTCCAAACCCGTAAGCCTTTCGTTCATCTTCGGAACACAAATGAAGATCTTTTTGATGAAATCTGAGAGCTCCATAGACATCTACTCAACTATTACTTTGACGCTTCAAAAAGTGATCGTAGGAAATAGTTCCTTCACAGATTGTTATTCAAACAAAATGCATAATTTGAGATGTGGTGGGAATGGCAGTGTCATTTACATGTTGTGAATTATTTAATTTCCACAACACTATCAGCAACAAATAGAATTCCAAAAATAACAAAAAGTGAAAATGTGCATGACACAAGGCTAGAGTTTTTTTGCGTGGTTAATAGAGCTTTCTAGATTGTTACTGTAGGTTGTTCTGGGTGGTTGCAGATGTTCATGCTCTTTTCTAACTTTTCTTGTATATTAGCATGATCGGTTAAGATATTATTTTTCTCCACGATTAAAGGCCCGTTCACGCCAAGAAATATACTTTAACAATAACTACAGTATATTGGCATCCAATCCAAGGGATGATAATGTTTCGTTTATTATAAGCAAGCACTGCAGTAGACCATTCAGACACACTATTGTCATGATAATAGTGTGAACGTGATACACTTCTAGATTATTAATAAATTAAGTCTCAAGCTAGTTCTTTTTGATTATCTGTCTTGGTAATGATGTTGACGCTCTCAAGACTCAACCAAGGACATCTAGCATTTGCCAGAAGTGTATAACAGTACAAAGGGCTGTTCTGTTTCACTTTACCTTACCTTTTTTTCCCCCTACTTTTTTATTTAATAACATAAAATATGTATTATGTGAACTTATTTAATAATTATTGTCAAGGTTAAAAAATTGTCAAGACAAAAAAACATTCAAAACCTGCATACATAGTAAATCAGTCGCGCATCCGCATTCAGAAGGTAATACACGGCTGATGAGTCTTCTTTGAAGCACAACTATATCACGACTCTTTTGTCCCCATCCTCTTTCCACTGTCCCTATTTCCTTAAACAGTGTTTATCTGAAATTACCATGGCCAGCTGCCTGCTTAAGCCAAATCAGCCCAAAGAAGGAGAAGATGAAAAGGCAAAATGAATTCCATCCACACAGAGGTCAAAGAGACAGAAATGCATAGCAATGCAGTTTGGTCAGCAGGCAGGAGAAGATGGGATGCTAATAAGATCACAGAGAGATGGGGAGCTCGGGCCCCTGGGAAACGTATAAAAGTGTTGTCTGAACATTACAAAAAAGGACTAGCTGAAAAAATAATGATGCCTGCCTTAAGGTTTATTAATAATCAGACTTTTTTTTTGTCCAGAGGATTGTTATGGCCTGGAACCAGCACTAACCAAATCAGAGCAGATAGAGAAAGAAAGAGAAGAAAGAGAGAGAGATAAACCAAAAAACGAGAGTTGCTTTGATATGAGGCCTCTTCCTTCCAGTTCTGTCTAGGTGTTATGCTCAGCCGATGTGGACTCTCATTATCTGCACTCTCCTTTTACTCTTAATGGAATACTCAGAGGGTGCAGCAGCTAACGTTTGGCATGCTTTTCCTCCCAGACAATGCCCTTCCTCTAACAAAGGTGCACAGGAGCAGTACTTTGTAAGAGTACCTGAACAGGGCCTGCTCGCGTCCCCTATGGTAAAAGACCTGAAAGCTCTGTCTTGATGCCCTCAGCCTAATTGGAAAATTCATAGAATACCTAATGAAATGAGAGACCGGGATGAAGCATGTAGTATTTTGTATGGCCCATCAGGAAAGGCCAGTGCTGACCTGGCTTTATCATGCTGTGGATAACTTAAGTGGATCAAATCTCAGTTATGAAAGAGTAATGCAATTATAATGCAACAATGCGGAGTGAAGAATGCTGTGAGGAAAAGACAAATATCTTCTTAAACCCTGAGGGTGTGTGAAAGCCATAAGTCAGCAGTACCTCTGTCTAACCTGATGCGCATGCTTCACTTTAATGCTCATTTTAAGGTCTGCAAGTTTACTTACTTGGTTTTTCACAACCAATCCAGTGTTCTACCTAAATCAGCTGTTCACAACCATCTTCCTGAGCTGATGAGTTGAATGAATCGTGATTAGGGAGACCTCCAAAATGTGCCTTCATGAACAGGGCTGGAAACCACTGACCTAGATGACAATTTTGCAAAGTATGACTTGTTTCTGGATCTTCTGTTGGTAGTAGAACGACAGGTCCATGCAAACAAAAGTCCTAACATTCTTCTTAACCCAACCACTAAAGCCAGAAGAATGTTTCAGGATGGACAATTCTATCTGACCAAATGGCCATACCATCAATTAATTACACTTAGAAAAACTTAGAATGTCGGATTTTACACAAGGCATAAAAAACTATACTCTAGGCAAATGGTGTCGAGTCCTGCACCTGGAGGGCCACTTTCTTGCCGAGTTTAACCACAATCTGCTCCAACACAACTGCTTGAAATTTACTAGTAATCCCGAAGACTATGATTAGATGGTTCAGGTGTGTTTAATTAGGGTTTGAACTTTACAAAAAAATGTCCCTCCAGAACCAGGATTGGACCCCCCTAATGATAGATTGATGAGAATGTTTCACAAGTCTCAACGTCAAGCCTTAGCCCAACTCTAACCTCAATTCTAAACTTAAATTTTTTATTTTTGGTTTATAGCGGAGGTAGCCAGCCCTACTCCTGGAGGGCTACTACCATCCTGCAGAGTTCAGTTCCATTCCTAATCAAACACACTTTATCCAGCTGATCAAGGTGTTCAGGATTGCTTGAAAAATAACAGGGAGGTATGTTGGAGTAGGGTTGGAAATGAAGTCTGCAGGAGGGTAGCTACCTCAGGTTTATAGGAATATTTTTTGAAAAACCAACCCAGTCATACCCAGTGAAGTCTTATATGTTAAAGGTCGAGCAATATCGGTCTAGATTGTAAATATTTAGTTTGGCTTCATCCAGGTTCATACAGTGGGTCTGGTATCCACTGTCCTCTTGAGCTTGCTTCAGATGAATGGCATGGTGAATCAGACTTGAGAGTTTTAGTAATTGGCCTGTGTGGAAAACTTTGCTGGGAATGGTTTTAAACCAGGAAAGCACTGAATTGAATTCTGGGTGGTTAATGGTTAGTGATGCAGTATTTGAAGTTTGACCACACCTGATGCAAAATGGAACCTGGGAGTCACTGTCCCAAATTTAGCAAATCCCTACTGCCTCATTGTCTCCTGAAGTGGCCTTGTGCTGCTCACATTTATTAATGGTCCACTAGAGGATTTATTTTATTATTGGCTTTATTTCTTTTTCTGCATGTTTTCTGTCTGGCTATCATTTATAATTTCCCAAACTGCGTCCATTGCATCAGCTTGATTTAGATGGATCTGATGGAGTCAGAGTGTTGTTTTTTTTCATGGTAAATAGCTCGTGTTTCAATGTCAAGGCATTAACGGTAAAATTGTGCCTGGTATATTTTCATTTGCTGACGATAACAGCCCCAGAACATAGTCATTGTGTCCTACCCCACCCCCACCCCATATTTCCCTCTCTCTATAGCTTTGATGTGCGCTATCAGTAAGCCACATCGCTAACAACCCTCTGCACCCCAAACCACTCCATGTCAGCACCTTTTGATGTAGCCTATGTGCACATCCAAATAGAATTTTTAACAAGCTGCCATTATCATTTTGATTTCTGCCTGAATGAAAAGAGTGACCTCTGGCATTTGTGCAGAGAGTGAGGTGGAGGAGGCAGTGCAGGCAAATATGGCTCATTGACACAAAGCCCAATGTTGTGTATGCCGTTTCTGAGATTGTAGCATTGGAGTGAAAAGAGATGACAGACTCACAGATAAGGCCTCTATAGTTCTGGGTTTACTCAGAGGGGCTAAGCTGACACGTGAGGAGTTTCTGAATGTTTTAGCCAAGGAGGTGACAAGTACTTTTATGTAGATGGTCTTAGAACAACTCTTCTATCAACCAGTCAGAGGGTTTGGCTAGGGTTCATTTAAGGGCTGGTTGAGACATCAAAATTTGATATCTAGCAAACATTTCACTTCTGATTTTAAAGGTAGTTTATGGTAAGTTTTGGGTCAAACTAAATATTTTGATCCTGAAATGATCTTAGTAAAATTACATTCACCCTAGAGCAGGAATAGGCAATGTCCTGGTGTGCCACTGTCCTGCAGAGTTTAGCTCCAACCCTAATCAAACACACCTGAACAAGCTATTCAATGTCTTCAGGATTACTAAAGACAGGCATACACTGTGCCATTTCAGCAAGGTTACCAACTCACACTGTACGAGTAGATCGCTTGTGATGTAAAGGCAAAGTTTAGGATTTATGTGCTCACAATATACGGTCTGATCGTCGAGCTGCGACTTGACTGCTCACACTATTCCTGTGAAATAACGTCAATATAAACCCCTGTGCCGGCTTGTGCCGATAGACCGTGATATTATGTATCCAGTCAAAGGCATCAGGATTTAGCATTTCCAATATATGTATTAAATTATTATTATTAATATTAGGCTACTATTAGTATAAGGGTAGGCCTACTTTTATTATTAATGTATTACAATTAATTAGCCCCGCAATAATTTCATAGCGGATGGGAAATGGGAAAATTTACAATGTTGCGACATGAAATTTTTCTGTATCGCCAATTGATGGACAACGGTTCACATTTCCTGTGATAGTAACATTAGGTTAATATTAAATAAAGGAGTAAATAAAGTGTAAATGAAAAGTGAAACAAGTAAATTAATAAGTGTGGGTAATATGGTTTATCCATTTTGCAACACAAACTAGAGGTAAGCAACAGTTTGCTAAATTGCAGTTAGTTTGACAGCCACTGAACTTAAAGATCTCCCTCTTTTCATTTCGTTTCACTTGCATCAAAGATTAAATTGTTTAACTTTTGTTTTTGCACAGATGCAGTGAGGGAAAAAAAAACAGGGAGTTTAGGGCAATCGGTTTGTAGCTCTGCTTCAACTGTGCGATACTCTCAGGAGGGGCGACCAAAATTTCAGACATGCCAGAAATTCTTCCTACCATCCGATTGCCGATCGGGAGAGGTTTATCGCCTCTCGTTTCCCCCTGTACACTGCACGAGAAATGACGCGCGACAAAGCTGAAAATCGTCTCGGATAAAAAAACGAGTAGAACGAGTTAGAGTTCGGCTCAAAATTGGACGAAAATCACACAGTGTATGCCCAGCCTAAGGCCCTGTCCCAAATGGCACCCTAAGCACTCACTGTCTTCCTAAGAGTCCGCACTTTTGTGACATAATGCCGCTTTGACTTTCGGGAAGAAGTCTACTGACCCGCTTCAGTGTGGGCTCGGCAAAAGTGCGCATTGAGGACACATATCCACCACAAAGGGGGGCGCTCGCGAGCACCCTTCTGAAACCTAAAATGACAAATGAGACACCCTACGGTCTTGTGGACTTAACAGACACGCAGATGCGCCAGCCATTTCAGGGTTGGAGCTAAACTCTGGGACCAACGTTGGCTATCCCTGCCCTAGACCTGGACTAACTTGAAAAATACACACTTTGGCCTGAGTATAGCTAAAGAGCCAGCTATGCCAACTATTATCAACAGTTTTGTAGATTTTAGTCTTTCCACTTTCAAATAAATAGAATTCTTTAAAAAAAATTGGGTGACGTTATTAAGATGGCCACCGAGTAAACCTACTTCCAAAAGGACTTGTGTGCATATCAGTTGCTTCTATTTATATATTAACAAAGTTTCTTGGTCACTACAAAGAGCCTGCAGGTAGGCCAATGATCTAGTGTATTGCTCTATTAATATAATATGTGACCCGTGCTGGCAAAAGGAGTCGGATTGCGCAAGGGATAATTTCGAGCTACAGGCAAAACAAGTGAAAAATTGCGATTTTGGGCTATTTTGAGGTTTTCACAAAAATGTGTTCTTTAAGCCCTCGTCTAGCGATCCCAATGCTCCAAATAGCAATTAAACATCTAAAAGTATCTTTATTTGTACGTTTTCTGAGAGGAGTACCTTTCCTTTGTCCATGGAAAAACGATCTTACTTTTATTTGATATAGTGAGCGATACACACATACACAGAATTACAGTATTTCAAAATATCTGTCTTGGCAAACATTATCTGTTATGTGAACGTTTAACTGTTGAGGAAAAACATCTGATGTGTAACATTATTTTAGATCAGTGTGGTACAGTAGGTACTGAATATATAGGCTGTCTGTTTCATTCATGTTAATCAAACAATTGTGATATCATCAATGTATATTTTTCATATAGATATTTGGTTTTGACTTGGTGTGTGCCAAATTTGGTGTTACTACCAGGGATTTTATTATTTATTTTAAGTGTTATTGTTAAGATTTTAAGGCTAGATGGTTTTGTTTTGGAACCTTCAGAAAACTTTAACTCTATTTTTCTCAAAATGGACTTTGCTGACTCTATCGACAATAACAATAACTCAATATTTGAAAATATGCTCATTGCTACTCATTTTGCCAACACGGGTCACATATTTTACCGTATTACAAAATCAGTTAAATAAAAAAAAATCACTTAAAAATTGCATGGTATAGCTCACTTTACATGTATCAAAGGTTGGTGTATCATGTTGTGAACTTTTATTTATTGTGATTTGTCCATACTCTCTCCTTGTTGGAGGCGAGATAAATAGGACATAATGTAATTCTGTACAAAGAAAGGCTATTTGTAACAGCCGATTAAAAAGAAATCCCATGGCCATAGCCGGACAAAGCGCTAATCTTCTTTTCTTTTTTTCTCTTTCCCTCCATTTCTTTTTTTATTTTCTGCTCCGCAGACAAAGTTGCAATTAGCATGCTAATGCCGAGATCTGAACCTCAAAAGCCATAGAGTCAGTTGGAGACTTTTCTGGGTGTCTGGAGATAACAAAGGACCTTTTACAAAAAAGAAAAATACTAGATGAAACACTGCCATTTATTCTGAAAGGCCTGATTTCCTCAAGATATGGACGTTTGGCTCCTTTTAATCCTTTTCCTCAATATGCTATTGAAGTTGTGTGTTTATGGCTTGTTGTGGTTAATTAAGTTGCATTCACTTGACCATTCTCCTTTGGGTAGAATACAGTGGATCATCTAGAATTTTTTAATGCTTTTGGGTGTATTTTACAGTCTGGAGTGGTTCATTTAGGAGTCCTACCAGGTTTGTCTTTTCAAAGAATTGAAGGATCAAAGGATCTCCTAATGCAGAGGTGCTGGGCACCAGCTAAGACCTGTGGTTCAAAGATGGATGGTCTTAGCATTAGCTTAGAAATAATGAAGAGTGCATAATAACCCTATTAAATGGACCTTGGAGTCCAGACCCCAGTGCCCATAGTACTCGAAACAAAGAAAAGTGTACAGTGCTGCAGTTGAGAAAGAAAATAGACGTTCTCCTTGATTATGCAGTCAAAGGGGAAAAATTGTGTGAAAAGTGGCCCCAATAGTATAAGGGGCTCCTGTGATCAAAGCACCCGAGGCCTGGTCTTTGCTGAGCCCATTATTTTTTTTAATAATTCAACAGCCCGTCCAAAGCTGTATGACTTACTTTCATCTGTGAAACACAAAAAAAGACATTTTGAATAATATCTTAGTGTTTTTGGCCCATACATGGTCCATACAAAAACCAGCTGAAACGGTCTTTAAAACAGAAAATATATAAATAAATGTAAGTACAATGATAAATCATAATTTTGAAGCATTGTGCCATTAGCTACAGTGAAATTCTTCAAAATGTATGATTCATTTTCAGTTTTCGCTCATGTTTCAGTTAATATCTGTAACCTTCACTTCTTCATAAGTCATGGATCACAATCTGCTGTTGATTTCATACATCAGTCTGAACACATTTAAATCTTGATTAGATCATTCAACAGTTTTGCATAACAGCCCTTATGTTTATTGCTCTCAAATGAGTTCACTCGCTTAGCAATAGCAACATCAGATGTTCAATCTGATGGAAGACAGTGCCTGGAGAAATTGATTTCCTAACCCTTCTGTATCACAATCTAATTTATCGGTGCACATTTCACATGTTCATTAAAACATCTTTATGTGTGTTATCTAGGATTTTCCTCGCTGATGTGCCCACTTATGCTCTCTGTGATATGAGATCGACCTCTTCAGTGCATACACTCATTCAGACTTTGACCTTTTGATTTTTTCTTTTTACAGGGTACTACAAGTAGTTCACAGTGAGAGTGTTGCTTCCAAGGCAAATCCTATTGTGTTATCTCACTTCTTCTGCACCTCTCACTGTATCCCATATTGTAAACCACAATTGCATAGGCCAATTTAGCAGTAGAAAATGGATTCATACAATCCCTGGGGTTCACTTACAAGCACCACCATGAGACACTCTTTCTGCCAAGCAATTCCACACGATTGATATAAAATGTCACAGAATGCTGCAGTATCTCTCATAGTGATACATACACTTCATATGTGGAGCTTTGTGAAGGTGTTGATGTCCCTCGTTGACATAGTTTTGAGATTCGGAAGGATGAACTGGGTTTTTATATCTATTCTTCTGTTGGACCATCTCTGTCATATACGCTATACCAAACGTTTTCAAAAATAAACATAACTGCTTCAAAATTTGCTTATTAGAAACAAACATTTTCAAAAATAAACTTAACTGCTTCAAAATTTTTGTTTTCGGTATGAGTGTGTGTTTAGTTGTGTTTAGTACCACAGGCTTTATTTTATTCATAAATTGGAAAACCCCATGGGAAAATCTCAAAGGAGCCAGCAGCGAATTCTACCACTCTATTGTGAAATATTATTACGATTTGAAATAACTGTTTTCCATCTGAATATATTTTAAATAGTTTATTCCTTCGATTTAAAGCTCCAGTCTTCAGTGTCACGTGACCCTACAGAAATTATTCGAATCTGCTGATTTGCTGCTCAAGAAATATTTCTTATTATTATCAATGTTGAAAACTGTTTTCGTTGCTTGATATTTTTATGGAAACCATGATACACTACTATTAAAAAGTTTGGGGTTAAAAAACAAATTAATATGTTTTTTCAACAAGGGTGCATTAAATGGATCAAAAGTGACACTGAAGACTTTTATAATGATACAAAAGATTTCTATTTCAAATAAATGGTGTTCTTTTAATCTCGTTCTATTCATTCTTTCTATCCTGAAAAGAATGATCATGTTTCCACATAAATATTAAGCAGCAAAACCTGTTTTCAACATTAATAATAACAATTGATAACAACCGAGCACCAAATCAGCATATTAGAATGATTTCGGAAAGATCATTACTGCATCCAAAATTGAGTATGCGGAAACACAGTACGCCAAAAGATTAGTATGTTCAAATACGTAGTATTGGAAAAACAGTGGACTGATGATGCTATGTCACGTGACAGTAACAACATGGCGGATGTAGCATGTCCGAATTGAATTCATACTACCTACGTATATTCATCCTATATAGAACTTATTTTTTAATATTTGAATTCAAATATAGTATGCGATTTCAGATGCAGCGCATATGACACTGAATACAGGAGTAATGATGCTGAAAATGTTGCTTTGCCAGCACAGGAGTAAATGACATTTTACAAAATATTAAAATAGAAAACAGTTCTTTTAAAGTGTAATCATATTTCACAATATAATTGTTTTCCTATAATTTTGTTTTCCTAATTTGATTTTTTTTTATCAAATAAATGCATAATAGTAATAAGAGACTTCTTTCAAATACATAAAAAAACTTAATTATTCCAAACTTTTGACTGACAGTGTATAATTAAGGGTTAATAATTACAAACTTTAATTATATCAGTAATGAGAAAAGGCCCCAAATGACCAATTCGTACTGTACATTATTGTAGCAGATATGTAAAATATTTAATTGGTTATTAATTTCTTTCTTAATCACATTATTTTGTGATTTTTTTTTCTTAGGCTTGTCTGAGCCAGTATGTAGTGCTCGTTAACAAAACATAAAGCTCATGCAGGTTCAAATCTGGTCTGTCCATGATTTTCCTGTTTTTTTACAGTCATAAACTGTAAAATAAATAAATAAACAAAAAAAATTGGCCTTTAACATAGTTGTTATTGTGGTGAGTAGTTTTATGATATCTGTCATTGTGAACACACAACATCTGATTACCTGCACTAGCAAGATGGCATGAGATGGACATTGTTTGGACATTTGTTGGTGACTCTCGTACTTATCATGTATTCATGCTTGTTAGGCTGAACATGTCCCTGCAGCAGTCACTACATTGAAACACATCTTACAGTGGCCAGGTGTTTGTTTTGACATTCTTAATATTTAATATCATCACTAATAACCATCCAGCTCAACACATAACTATCATGGACAACAGTGTATTGACATGGCAGCGATCATGTGTTGTAGGTGGAGGAGCGAGAGGCTCTGATCCTGGAACTGCAGGATGTCATCACTGAGCTACACCTGGAGATGTCTCTGAAAGAACAGCACGAGCTCCAGCAGCTTCAACAGCTGCTTCAGGTGGAGACCAGTGGCAAAGAGCTTCAAGAGCAGGTAGAAGACACACTACAGACTTTCCAGGCCTAGCTGGACGTGAATTTCTCCTATTTTAATCCCATATACTCCATGAGAAATGTGCCTTTCCTACCACTCAAAAGTTTGGGATTGGTAATGCTCACCATTTATAAAAAAAAAAAACAGTAAAAATATATAAACATTAGCAGTTTAAAATAGCTATTTTCTATTTTCATACATTTTTAAATGTATCTGGGATGGCAAAACGTAATTTTCACGTGATCCTTCAGAAATCATTCGAATATGTGCTCAAGAAACATTTCTAATTATCAGTGTTGAAAAAAAGTGCTACTTAATATTCTTTCCATGATTCTTTGATGGATAGAAATGAAGATTGCATGCCATCGCAATGAATGGAAATGAAAAGTCAAACTCTCCCACATTCCAAATAAGATCCCATCATTAAGTAGAAAATGTTTTTGATATTTTTTTCGGAATTCTTTAATGAACAGCATTTATGAACTAAACTATATATTTTTTGTCTTAGGGTCACTTTTGATACATTTAATGCAACATTGCGGAATGAAAGTATTCATTTTTTAAAGAGGCGGTATAATGCCCTTTTCACAAGATGTAAAATAAGTCTCTGATGTCCCCAGAGTGTGTATGTGATTTTTCACTCAAAATACCCCACTTATATTTTTACACTCACCGGCCACTTTATTAGGTACACCTGTCCAACTGCTCGTTAACACTTAATTTCTAAGCAGCCAATCACATGGCGGCAACTCAGTGCATTTAGGCATGTAGACATGGTCAAGACAATCTCCTGCAGTTCAAACCGAGCATCAGTATGGGGAAGAAAGGTGATTTGAGTGACTTTGAACGTGGCATGATTGTTGGTGCCAGAAGGGCTGGTCTGAGTATTTCAGAAACTGCTAATCTACTGGGATTTTCACGCACAACCATCTCTAGGGTTTACAGAGAATGGTCCGAAAAAGAAAAAACATCCAGTGAGCGGCAGTTCTGTGGGCGGAAATGCCTTGTTGATGCCAGAGGTCAGAGGAGAATGGCCAGACTGGTTCGAGCTGATAGAAGGGCAACAGTGACTGAAATAACCACTCGTTACAACCGAAGTATGCAGCAAAGCATTTGTGAAGCCACAACACGCACAACCTTGAGGCGGATGGGCTACAACAGCAGAAGACTCCACCGGGTACCACTCATCTCCACTACAAATAGGAAAAAGAGGCTACAATTTGCAAGAGCTCACCAAAATTGAACAGTTGAAGATTGGAAAAATGTTGCCTGGTCTGATGAGTCTCGATTTCTGTTGAGACATTCAGATGTTAGAGTCAGAATTTGGCGTAAACAGAATGAGAACATGGAACCATCATGCCTTGTTACCACTGTGCAGGCTGGTGGTGGTGGTGTAATGGTGTGGGGGATGTTTTCCTGGCACACTTTAGGCCCCTTAGTGCCAATTGGGCATCGTTTAAATGCCACGGCCTACCTGAGCATTGTTTCTGACCATGTCCATCCCTTTATGGCCACCATGTACCCATCCTCTGATGGCTACTTCCACCATGTCACAAAGCTCTAATCATTTCAAATTGGTTTCTTGAACATGACAATGAGTTCACTGTACTAAAATGGCCTCCACAGTCACCAGATCTCAACCCAATAGAGCATCTTTGGGATGTGGTGGAACGGGAGATTCGCATCATGGATGTGCAGCCGACAAATCTGCGGCAACTGTGTGATGCCATCATGTCAATATGGACCAAACTCCCTGAGGAATGCTTCCAGCACCTTGTTGAATCTATGCCACGAAGAATTGAGGCAGTTCTGAAGGCAAAAGGGGGTCCAACCCGTTACTAGCATGGGGTACCTAATAAAGTGGCCGGTGAGTGTATATAGCATGTTAAAATTGTCACTTTTTGAGGGTGAGCAAAAACGCACCGTTTTTGTGTCTGTCCCTTTAAATGTAAATGAGCTGCTGCTCGCGGCACAGAGGGCGGAGCTTCAACAGCTTGTGTCCCTGTTTCAAACACTTTTAGTCTTTTTATGTTCAAACCGGAGTCAGACAATGATGGAGAGACTCAAGATGAAGTGACAACATGTAGAATGCAACAGGACATTTCTGAATAGTTAGTTGTAAGTTGATGAATTTGTAGATTAGTTATCTTCTAGTCATTAATAAGCATATTCTGTCATGATTATCTGTAAATTGCGTTCCCGGGGGTGGGGTTCATGCAAATTTTAGGGTTCGTGATGTCATCAATGTTTGTCGTGTAGTCCCTACCAGCCGTTTGTTGTAGTCCTTAAAAGCAATTTCTTTAAAAGAAAATATCTCCATATACCAAGTCGGTACTGAAATTTAAAAAATGTGACGATACCAGCATTACCCTCTAGCATTTTGAGCACTGTTAAACGGATTCTTAAACACTTCTGATTGGCCATTGTGTTGACGCGCTCAACATATATACACTCAACATATATGTCTGTGATTGGCTACAATGATCAACAATGACATCTTTGACGCTCTTCACCGAGCGCTTGCAAAAGAAGGTGTCTCTAGATTTGAAAATCATGCTTTTCCCCATTATTGTTGAATCACGGAAGCTACACCGGTTACATTTGCCAAGAGATTTCTATTTATTATTTTATGTATCAGACAGAGAGAAACGGGCATAGCAGAATAAGGCTATGTGAGCAGGTCTTCATTCCAGATTTCTCTGTTCCCCATTTCTCTATTCCCTCACCCCATCATGCCAGCTGTAAATGGTTTTGAACATGGCAACTGAAGTATCATCATTAGTGGAACATCTCTGCTCAGTGAACGTTACATTGCACATACCTCTAAGCAAAATATAGCTCATCCCATATCTCTGCTCAGCATACATATACAAACATACTCTGACTTCACAAAATATATTATGAAAATTAATAAAGAAAAATAATACTAAAAAATACAGCAAATTAGTCAGTGTCTATCAGCAGATCCCTAATATATCCGCTGAAAGACGGATCCGCTGATAGACGCAGCTTTCAAACGCCGTTGATCATTGTAGCCAATCACAGACATACTGTATATGTTGAGCGCGTCAACACAATGGCCAATCAGACGTGTTTAAGAATCCGTTCAACAGCGCCCAAAATGCTAGAGGGAAATGCTGGTATCATCGCATTTTTAAGTTTCGATACCGACTTGGTAGCGAAGTTCTTCATAGCGAAGACATTTTTAACAACTCCAGTTTTTACTATCACAGCAACATTTTTGTACATAAAAACATTGACAGTATTTGCTTTTAAGATCTTGCATGTTGACTCAAGTTTAACTTTATATTTGAACTTGTTTAAAGTTTGTTTTTTTTATGTTAAAAATAAAATATTAGTTTATTGGTCTTTGACTACTGTTAGTATGCCATTCATGGGTTTATCTCCCCTAAAGTATAAACACTGTGTTGCCCGAGCCCCATGAAAACATTGAGTGCGTCTCTCAGATCTGTCAATCTCTTTCCAGCTCAACCATACTGATGGTTTGGGGGCGTGGCTACTCTAGTAGGCGGAGCCAGAGGGTGTTTAGCTGCGGTGGGCCCATGACTGATTCCTTACATTGGAAAAGACATTCAGCTTCTGTTACAGAAGTTCAAGCCACAATTTGCTGCATTTAGACCTTCAAAGGTCATCGACATGTCAAAGCGAGCAGGGAATCTGCAATGGACTCTTCCGTTCAGAAAGACAAATGTATCAGTTTATAATGTTAACTTAGAAGTCTTCAGTGTAGACAGCCTCAAACAGTTCTGATGCATCAGTGCAGATATGTTGAATGGGTTAATTATAAGAGAGGCGCTCGTGTTAACTCTCGACTTAATTGTTTACTTATGACACATAGCAACACATCTAAAAGTATTCCTTAAGATGGTGGACTGTTCATTGAAAGTAGCCTACTTTTATCTGTTTGGGATGTTTGAATTGGTAGAGGAGCGAAAGGGGTGCTTGCAAGGTTGTTCCAAAAAAAAAAAAAAGCTTTATTTTTGTAATTCCACTTGGAACTATATTTATATATTATTGCAGACACTACATACTTCACTTTTTCATTACTCTCTGTTTGTCCTTTGTCCTTCAGAGGGACAAACTAAACTAAGTTAGTTTCTTCTCTGTTCAGGTACAGGGTTCAGACGAGACTATAGCTCAGCTGAGACTAGAACTGGCTGAGAGCAACAGCGACATGCTGAATGTTATAAGTAAGCGTTTGTTTACGAGTGTGTGTGTTCACACCTTACTCACGCTTAACCTTATGTGTTGAAAAAGGTGTTGGGAGTTAAATTAATATCCATATGGTTTTAATTATTTTAAATACTAAACAAGATGATCTGTGTTCATACAATATTGGTAATTTGCATTTTCAGCGAAATCTTGATGCAGAGTGTATGTGAACCCAAGCTCTTTTGTGCTCTCATGTCAACTGATTGTGCAGTCACATGGCAATAAAACAATTTTACACCAAGTAATGAAGTGCATTATCCTGGCTGTATGTTGTTTAAGGAGCATTGTAACAACCTGGTACATTAATATAGAAGTTAATGGTACATAAGGTTTTTGAACCGCTTCAAATGCGGTTCATCCAATCAGAGATCAAAACAGAGATCCGTTTATTATATAGTACATAAATTAAAGTAAATGTACCATTGGATTAGCGTGCTTCATGTAAGAATAGCCATTATGGTAAGTTATGCGATGATCGGTGTTCATCTGTATTATTTCACTGCATTTTCAGTACAATCTTGATGGAGAGATTCTCTTTTGGTTTGATTTGTTTAAAGCAATTAAAAATACCATTTGGCCTGAATCTGAAAGATTCAGAATAACTCTTCTCTGAAATGTAATTTATAAAAAATGTTTTGCAAGGATACTCAATGTAATGTGACGGCACATAGTCTGTATCTCATGTTTCCCTAATGTCATGGGTGGGAATATGCATAGAAATGATATGCAGACGCTGTTATGCATAGTAAAACTAGGCGTTGTCAGCTTGTTACGCCCCGTCTAGGGGAAAGGGTGCAACATGAATGTAGCAACATTGAGAATGGACCAAACACAATTGAAGCTTTCAGACATAACCAAACACAAGATGCTGCATATTCCAGATTATCCCCAGGCACTGGAGCCAAGAGACCCTTTTGTTGTTTAACTAAAGGAAGAACGTTGTCAATGTTTTATAATTTGGCAAGAACAGATCTGTTCAGAAATGGTGAAACAAGAGGCCCTAACAAGGAGTCACCTGACCCCTGCGACTAAACAGACTGAACCATTCAGCGTCCCGAGCTAGTTTTCCCCTCATCAATTATTACACCTCCTTAAGGCTGAAAAAGTGGACTTGCATACAAAATACCCTTTGTCTTGAAGACAGCCATTTGCGAAACTAAACCCTCACGTGGTACACACCACGGATGCACAAATGCTGACCATAAGGATACCCACACACACACACACACATAAGGACTTTCCTCCAATTCTCCAATACCAATAAAACTCATCCCAGAACAATTCTTGACTGACCCAGAATCAAAATCGTGTAACATAACAATTATATATTGTGTTTACAACCCCTGTATGTGTCTATTCTGCTTAGATCACATCTAAGTCATGTAATTGTTTTAAATATTAGAGATACTGGAATGAAAGTGTCGTGTTTCCTATCATTATGCTCGTATGTGTTTAATTCAAAAGATGGCTTGATTGAAATCTGTGTAAAAATGTTTATGTTCTTAAAATGGAAATTATGTCTAAACTGAATCCTCTGTTTCGAGCTGATGAGTAAAGCAGACCACAGAGAACACATGATTCGCGATGAGAGAAGGGGGGGATAGAAAAGACCCCCCTCTCAAATAACCATATAGTATCTTATTGTCCGAATTCCAAATTCCTCCAGGAGGCGGGACAAACATTTTGAGTTGAAAATCTTAGACCCGGACACAGAATCGCTCTCTTGTGATCCTCGCTCTTGTGATCCTCGCTCTTGTGATGCGCTCTCGCTCTCTGGTGACTCTCTCTTGTGATGCCCGATGATGGTTATAGTAACCATGTAGACGCAGAGACAAATGACCCAAATCAAGATATGGGTTAAAACAGATTTAATTGAAGCCATCTCGTCTCACTTTTCTTTCTTTTCTTAGTTTCTTTCTTTTCCGTTAAAAGTCTCGGTTCTAAGTTAAGTGTTGCTGCAAAGTTTCGTTTTAACGTTTCAACTGCAAAACCAGCTTTCAACTTCAAAGACTTTCATTCATCCGCGCCAACACACCACGTGACTGGCTGTCCAAAGTCTATCCAGGCACACGAGAAGATCAGCCAAGCAACGGACCGGGGAACCCCCCTTCACGACAAAAGGGAACCCCAAAGCAAGGACAAGCAAGTACCTCCAGACTTTTAACTGAACTGGTGATTTTAATATCAAATTGAATTACCCGTCTAAGAAACGATAAAAGGGTGAAATTAATTATTGATGGTTCGTTCAGGTCATGTCTTAAGTGCATATAGAAACTTGGGATCTCATCTAACTCTTAACCTGTTAACCGTCACCAGTGCGTGGGCGCTCTGAAGCGTTTTTTTTTTTAAATAGTTCAAAGTTACTATCATATTTAATGTGATTAACTTGACAAACTATACATCATTAAAACGATATAAGACTCAAGTTTCAGTATTTGACCACTATTGTATTCTGTGAAACTTATAGTGACAGTTATGTCTTAATTTGTGTCAGGAGTTATGAAATAAAAAAATGAGTCGTTACCTTTAATATGAATTATGAGCGTCAGCTGCTCTCATTCAGAAAAAAACTCCCGTGCGATCGTCATGACAGTGCTTGACAAAACAACGTCCATCAGGGCTTTTAGCTCAAACATGTGCAGATTTGGAGAAATATTGATAGATTCTCATAGGTTTACATCAGACTTCTATAGACAGGAATAATATTTATTGAATTTATACCCAAATGCGTCGATGTAATCATTTTGAGCGCTGTATACTCTGATGTACTGTTATCCATTCATACTGAAGTCTGAGGGCGCTGTTTGCATAGTAAAGTCCATATATGGATCACATGAAGAAGAGCCATAATCATGTGACATTCAGGAAGTCCTGACACATAAACAAAGCTATCCGAGATCGCTGTAAAGTGCAGATAAAGATGTTTTGAAGACAATAAACATGATTGCAATGATATTTGATTTACCTGTGTTCTTCGAGTCATGTCAGGTATTTTCATAATAATAGATTATATGTATAATGTAATGCTAATCGAGATAGACTTTCAAATTGTGCAGAATACAATAAAATAATATATTTTCTATCTGATTTTTTTTATCTGAAGCCAAATCAGAAGTTCAAAGTTATTTAAAACACTCGACTTGCGCTATAAAGTAAGTTGGAGCACAAACATAGTTTTATTCTCAAATTGTCGTGTATTGATGGTGTGCTAAGCTAACATGCTAGCTAGTACTGAGCACCTGCTACCTAACTTCGATGTAATTTTTATGATTTTTTTTCTAAATAAGAATGCTTACTGAAATGTTTCGTTTTTCAAAAAGGGCATTTGATACAGTTTCACTGTGAAGTGAGAACTTTTATAAGATAAATGAGGGATTGAAACAGTGTGAATTGCTAGTCGTTAGTGATTATAATGCAGACAAAAGAAAAGCATATTTAGAGCAATAAACAGGCTGGAGAGGTGTGAATGTGTGCAGGGGAGACAGACACTGAATGGGACTCGTTTTTGCATCACAAAACAATAGAGGCAATAGACTGAATAGATGCTTATAAGATGACAATAAACACCAGTCTAATCAAAATAAAGTCATATGACATGATCTTGAAAAACATTGAACTAAATACAGAGTTTTAGACTTATCATCTTCAGATTTTAAATATAACATGGTTAGACATGTGGCTTTAGCTGCAGTGCATTTCTAGATTGCTACAATGCCAACTTCAATTTTATTTTCATGAAGATGTTTCATAAAAATAAATGTATAATAACTTTACAAAACTTTGAAGCTATTTATAACTTTTTTTTTTCATTATGACAATAATTAATTCTACATTTACAATAAACTTCCAGGTGTCAGCTTTCAAATGAGATCTTACTTGTGCTTTTAGTACAAAGGGTTCATGAACTGTATCTGTTTCAGTTTGGGAATGCCATATCTGGGGATTTTTTAAAAATGGGCTTGAAGCTTAACAGGTTAAAACTCAGTCTTCCTCACTCTCTGTCTTTCTTCAACTTGTATGAATGCGTGTGCGTGTGTTTGTGTTATATTAGTTTTATGTGTGTTAGTCATAGGCTTATAATCAATAAAGTATTGTTTGTATTTGAAAAGAGAAGCATTACTTGTGTTATGTGCTTACCGATTTATTGTCTTGAACTTCGATCTAAGTTACCTATGCTTTGACCCTTGATTTATTTCTTAATTTAGCTGTTAGCTGGGAATTAGTCTTTCTTGGCCAAGAAGATATTATATTTCCTAGAATTAATAATTGTTTATGCTTTCCGTTCATTGGATGAACTGATAAACTGATCATATTATTGATTTTGCTACAGTAAATTCTGAAAATAATTCAATTATTAATTATTGATCATAATCTGTTATGAATAATAATTAATTATATTTATACGTGCGTACAATCGCTACATTATTTATGGTGGAGAATGCGGGCAGTTTAACCTAAATTGTAAGCATATACCAAGTAATTTATCTTTTCATATTGTGCGGATGAGAGATCCGAACCTGCGAAAGTCTGTGTGTGACGGATGGAGAGCGCGCAGCGCGCGCCCTGTTTGAATGAATCTGCTGCTTGAGAGACGCACCCCTGAGAGAGCTGTTAATCTAGTCTTTCTGCCTCCATATATGTTATTTTTCAACTGCAGTAAAATAACCCAAGATATAAAATATCACACAACAATAAGGTGAGAATTGAGCGTGTTCCTCAATTTCTGAAATACCTTGATTATAGCGTATACTGACGTCTGCGTGTTCCAGCGTCTGTCAAAGCTATACAGGTGTGTGTATCAGCCAGAGAGCTTAACGAAATTATACTGCAGTAATTAAAATAACTATAAGAACGATTATTCTCCTCACAGAGCGATGAGCGTGTTCCTCATCTAACGTTATATATATTTTTATCCGATTTACAGTGCGTGTTCCACTGCGATCCGTGATAAACATAGAAGCAGTTATATTTATATGATTGTCAATGCGTGTCCCATTGCAATCCCAGTAATAAACAGCTGTTTGTCTATGTTTGCTTGTATGTTGGTGTCTGTTCAATGAATTCTCGTGTAAACACTGCGTGTGTCCGAGTGTAGTTGAATAAGAGTTATTTTTATTGTGTTCAAGTAAAGCTTGACGTTGAAACTAACCAACAGTGAAGAACCCTGTTGTTCGTGTGCTCAGATAAACTTGCACAGAGACGATCTGCCGAGGTCGTCATCGTTCCATCTATTATAACGCAAAGCTGTCGCTTGCTTAAAGTTAATATCACTCCTAATAAATTGAGTGAAGCCCCACATCGTAAAACCAGCTAAAGCTACGAGTGGTGTATTTTTGTACAGTTTGAAATGCGCCGACATTTCCCGTAATATGATCGACTGTTACTGTACACGCATTCTATGAACATTGTGGAAATGCGCATGCGCCGACATTTCAGGTAACAAACTGTTGCAATTCACATGTTTGCCCACTAGAGTTTGTTTGGTCACTATAGTTACAATCGTGACACGGAAGTCTTTGCCAACGCTTCCGGGGAACTCTGACCTCTCACAGGCCTGCTTGAGTCACAGAGTGTAAACAAACCCTTCGGTGGCTAGCTAAGCCAGCTAACCCCTTGCTAAGATAACCAAAGCAGTTGTTACAGTGAAGCCTGCTAAAGCCTTAAGCATTATTTACATCAGTAGTATTAACATCAATGGTTAAATACAGTGTCTGTTTGAACAACGTTAAACTAAGTGATTTAACAACTTTACACCTGTTGGTCTTTTCTTCTGTCTTATTTACCTTTCCCATATCTTACTTAACCCATATTTTCCGTGAAAAGGAAGTCGTTTGCAATTATTAATTCCTTTACCTGCATTTTACTTGAAAAAGAAAATGCTGGTTTATGATTATTAATTGTCAAGTTCGAATTTGATTTTTTTTAAGGGAATTATTAAATTAAAATTTAAATCCTATTTTTCTTAACAGGTAATTTCTAATGATTTCTCGATTTATTTTTAATAAATCTAATTTCATAATTTCTAAATTTCTCTTTTAGATCTAATCACAGGCGAATAAGTCTTAAACTTTGAAAGTTAAGAACTTATTCCACCAACATTTTCCCTATTACAAAATATTGTTAGACTCATACTTGCTTCTTATTGTTATCAGTTGTGGTTATAAACTTAACCATTCTATTCTACTTATTCATTTACCCCTTTATTTAATTTTCCTTTCTTATTTTGTCCACTATCATTATTACTTTCTTTTATCTTCATTACCTCTTCCTTTTTGCTTGGAAGTGACACACCTGAGCCTCAAAAGGAGACATTGGTATCTCACTACGAGTTCAAATAAATCAGAGATAACCCTCTCTTACAAAAGTTTATTTGTGAATGTTCAGTTGTTTGGCAACTGTCAATTCCATACTCGTAGTTCGACAAAGGCTCCAGCCATTTGTGGATCCAATCTCCTTCCCTCCTTCCCTTCTCACATCTTCCGGTGCTGTCCTGCTCTATTCCATCCCATTCTTCGCACTTGTAGGGAACACACCTGAGAGAACCATCAATCGATTCAAAAGAAAGAGAAAGACAATCTTTCCAAAGAAATCATTAGGTATTTGATTTTTTTAATCAAACCCTCTCTGTTCTCCTCACTCTCCCTGCATCTGTGTACGCAATTTACAATTTGACATCTCATCCAAGATCAATTAACAGAGACAAGTGTTGAGCAACCGTCGCCTTCAAAAGCATCCCTGCTGTAAGCGGCCCAACTGACGGTGTGTGGTGTCAATCCTGTCAAACTCAGAAAAGAGGTATCAGCATTATTATTGTATTATTTTTCGTTGTAAACGTAAACAATAATATTGTTTAACTTTCTGGAAACAGATTCTCTTTAATAGGAAGCATTTACGAGAAAAATAATATCTCTCCTAGTTGAGAATTTTCTTTCTTGTTTTTCTTTTTTTAAATTGGTTTTTAACCTCTTTCTCTCTTTTTCCCTTACTCAGTTGAGTGACGTAGTCCTCACATCACGAGCTGAAACCAGCTTTTCATTGATAGAAAATATTTATAAAAAATATTTCTCCCATTGAAAAAAAAAAAAAACCTTTACAAATTGAGATTTGTTTTAACCTTTTTCTCTCTCTTTCCCTCACTCAGTTGAGTGACGAAGTTTCCCCATCACTAGCCTACCTGTCTACACTGAGACCAACACGTAGACATTACAACATTTCACTATTAGTGTATCGTCACTGAAACGACACTTAGCTGTTCAACCACATATAGGCCTACATTCCACACAGGTCTGTGTCAGTCTCTTCACCCCAGCGTACCAACATGTCGTGGACGACGAACCCCAGTGCCCAAAGGGACGACGTGGACGCCTGGCTCAGAGGCATTACAGACTGCCTCACACCAAAGACAATTGAACTGTTATTATTTTTAATAATAATCATAATTCTGAGAAGATTCCTGACACGTGATTCAAGCCAGAACCACAACCACGTGGAACTAACCAAAATAACCTGTTCCTTAAGCAATGCCTTCACAGCCCAGCTGAAACTAAGCGACAAGCACATCACCCACCTCCAAGAGGAGCTGACACGTGCCCAGAACCGCATAGACAAGCTGGAAGTGAAAGTCCAGGACAACTTCAAGCGTCAGACCACTGAGTTCCTGAGAGAGCTGATGCGCACTCAACACTGCACAGACCAGCTCAAAGCAAAAGCTCAAGACAAACTCAAAGTGCCTGATGAAGTGGAGCAAGAAACAAAGAAACAACTTGATAAGCTCCAAGAAGCCCTTGCAGTCACTGAACGTGACAAACTAGAATTAAAGACTGTCCAAAAGCACCTGGTAAACCAACTCCAGTCTGCTGAATATCAGCTAGAGAAAGCCAAAGCTGACATTAAAGATAAGAACTCTGAAATTAATGCTCTGAAAGACCACCTGGAAAGGTGCAGCGCTGAAATGGACCATCTGACCCAACAGCGAGATGACGCCAACGACGAGCTCTACGCGGTCAGAGATGAACTCCAGCAAATTTTCCAACAGAAACCAGAGCCAAGAAGGGAGAGACCTCCCTCAGCATCACCCCTGCGGAGCAGAACAGAGTCCTCCATCCAAGAACTGCCATACAACGGAAGAAGTGAATGGCCACAACCCAAAACGTCACCGGCCTTCACCACAGAACTCTTCCCTGCTAACAAACGAAGAGAGCTCATCCAGGCAGACTCCAAAGCTGCACAGGGGATGACCTTTAAAGATCTCAACCAGCTGGTGAAGAATATCACTCAGTTCAACCCGAACTCCACAGAGGGTCCCGACATCCAGACCTACATCAGAGATATCAACTTCCACCTAGAGGTGAGACCACATATGACTGACAGAGACAGATTCTACCTCCTCAGATCCACATCCAGTCCAGAGGTACGAAGCTTCCTAGACAGACAACCTGCTCATGTCAAGTCAAACTACCAGCTGCTATGTGAGACACTGATTAAAGAATTCACAGGCCCAGAGTCGGAACACGGTGTGTTAATCGCTATGGAAACCAAACAAGGTCGACAAGAGACTCCCCAAGCCTACTACCACCGCTTTCGACAAGCCTACTTAGGTGCACATAATAAACCTGAACTTGAAGAGGATGTGAACTTCAAAACCCTCTTCCTGAGAAACCTGCACCCCGGATTGAGTCATCATCTTGGCATCATGGCCTGCCCAGGCACAATGACAATTCAACAGCTACGTGACCTGACACACAAGGCCTACATCAAACAAAAGATGAACTCAAAGAAAGGTTTGAAAACATCCACTGTTTCAAACTCCATCAGCCAAGACAGAAGCCTTGCACTGGAAGACACCCAGTGGCATGACAATACCACAGTCCTTCGTAAGGAGCACAGAGAACGTGACTCCAATGCCGATGACACCTACCACACTAACCGCATGGAAATGCCATGGGACCAGCCACGCTTCTCAAGTAACCCACAAGAAGGAAACCACTGGAAACCTAACTGGACATCCAAAGGCCATCAACCAAGGCATCCAAAAGTACTCCATGTGGGTACTCAACAACGAAACCCACCTTGGCACCACTCAGTTAAACACAGCACTGAGTATGCCCAAGAACCAGACATATTACCCTCAGAAGACACGGAGCAACTAATGAGGCAACTGAAAGTTTTCATCGGAAATGAGGTAAACATGGATGACGAACAGGATGGCGATGGAACGGAAGACCACCGTTTCATCTGATACACCTTCATAACGAACTTGACGACCACTTGTTCTACAACAACACAGAACAAAGTGGCCTCTCACAGTCAACCACTGACAAACATCCAGAGGTACCAGGAAACACCATCCTGGCTACCCATCACTCATAAAGAAACCACCAAACGAGCTCCAAACTCAAGAACCACGTGTGTGCTACAGCAACAACAGTATGCACAGAAGGTCAGAAAGTCTGTCACAACCAGAAGGCATCATCGGAGGAATGCAACAACGGAGAAAAGTTTCGCACTACATCTTCACACATCCGTGCCAAACTACCTCCCAATGTCTGCCAGAGAACTTCCTGCCTTACTGGATTGACCCCCAGCAGATCACAGAAGATCCCTTTTCCAAGGCAAAGATGCAACAAGCTCATCAAAGCTAAGCCATCAAGCAAAAGGGGGGAGCAAAACAGACTGAGACAGATCTGACCATACATACATACATGCACTACACGACACCCCTAACATACTCACTTACATACAGAAGTTAACCACCTCTACCGTGCAAAACATTCAACAAATATGTTTTCCCCCACAGGTAGAAACTAACTTCAGAAACTAGCTTAACAACTTAGCTACACTTACCATAGGAAACATGGTAACTACCCATCCAACAGGTACACCTGAGAACACCTCTCATTACATCATGATACCTGACACCTTAGCTGCGCAACCGTAGTTATAAGTCATATCAGGAACACTCAAAACTGCTTTGTTTTGTTTTACTTCTTCCTTCCTTTCCTTCTTCTTTTATTAGGTAAAATGCCTGTCCACCCCATAAGGGTCAAGGTCACAATAATAGGATTGACACACCACTCCTATATTTGTAAGTCACCTTAAAACGAATGTGAGCCAGAGAACTCCCTGCATCATTCGTATCACAAATTGAAAGGTAAATTGGTCTAAACCTAGAACAATTTAGAAGAGAATAAAACAAACAAATCAAGTTTAGTCACAAAGTTGATCAATCACCGTACCAAAACAAACTAAAATAACGGTCCTAAAATTGAATTAAACTTTATTCAACGTGATTGACTAAATTGAGAGAGTGAACCTGTTTAGGCCTAGGTAATCTAATGCCCTGCACCAGTAAAGTGACCAGTCATGGAGGTGTTGTCTTGTTGTTTGCTGTGTGTGTTTGCTTCCTCTACCCGTTTCTCCAGCGTTCAATGATGTCTTCTCCTCAACCCATCATCGACCGAAGGGGGGATATGTAGCAACATTGAGAATGGACCAA
Organism: Rhinichthys klamathensis goyatoka; assembly: GCF_029890125.1. Taxonomy (NCBI): domain Eukaryota; kingdom Metazoa; phylum Chordata; class Actinopteri; order Cypriniformes; family Leuciscidae; genus Rhinichthys; species Rhinichthys klamathensis. Next base: position 502,770 of record NW_026606762.1, read on the forward strand.
ACACAATTGAAGCTTTCAGACATAACCAAACACAAGATGCTGCATATTCCAGATTATCCCCAGGCACTGGAGCCAAGAGACCCTTTTGTTGTTTAACTAAAGGAAGAACGTTGTCAATGTTTTATAATTTGGCAAGAACAGATCTGTTCAGAAATGGTGAAACAAGAGGCCCTAACAAGGAGTCACCTGACCCCTGCGACTAAACAGACTGAACCATTCAGCGTCCCGAGCTAGTTTTCCCCTCATCAATTATTACACCTCCTTAAGGCTGAAAAAGTGGACTTGCATACAAAATACCCTTTGTCTTGAAGACAGCCATTTGCGAAACTAAACCCTCACGTGGTACACACCACGGATGCACAAATGCTGACCATAAGGATACCCACACACACACACACACATAAGGACTTTCCTCCAATTCTCCAATACCAATAAAACTCATCCCAGAACAATTCTTGACTGACCCAGAATCAAAATCGTGTAACATAACAATTATATATTGTGTTTACAACCCCTGTATGTGTCTATTCTGCTTAGATCACATCTAAGTCATGTAATTGTTTTAAATATTAGAGATACTGGAATGAAAGTGTCGTGTTTCCTATCATTATGCTCGTATGTGTTTAATTCAAAAGATGGCTTGATTGAAATCTGTGTAAAAATGTTTATGTTCTTAAAATGGAAATTATGTCTAAACTGAATCCTCTGTTTCGAGCTGATGAGTAAAGCAGACCACAGAGAACACATGATTCGCGATGAGAGAAGGGGGGGATAGAAAAGACCCCCCTCTCAAATAACCATATAGTATCTTATTGTCCGAATTCCAAATTCCTCCAGGAGGCGGGACAAACATTTTGAGTTGAAAATCTTAGACCCGGACACAGAATCGCTCTCTTGTGATCCTCGCTCTTGTGATCCTCGCTCTTGTGATGCGCTCTCGCTCTCTGGTGACTCTCTCTTGTGATGCCCGACGATGGTTATAGTAACCATGTAGACGCAGAGACAAATGACCCAAATCAAGATATGGGTTAAAACAGATTTAATTGAAGCCATCTCGTCTCACTTTTCTTTCTTTTCTTAGTTTCTTTCTTTTCCGTTAAAAGTCTCGGTTCTAAGTTAAGTGTTGCTGCAAAGTTTCGTTTTAACGTTTCAACTGCAAAACCAGCTTTCAACTTCAAAGACTTTCATTCATCCGCGCCAACACACCACGTGACTGGCTGTCCAAAGTCTATCCAGGCACACGAGAAGATCAGCCAAGCAACGGACCGGGGAACCCCCCTTCACGACAAAAGGGAACCCCAAAGCAAGGACAAGCAAGTACCTCCAGACTTTTAACTGAACTGGTGATTTTAATATCAAATTGAATTACCCGTCTAAGAAACGATAAAAGGGTGAAATTAATTATTGATGGTTCGTTCAGGTCATGTCTTAAGTGCATATAGAAACTTGGGATCTCATCTAACTCCTAAAACTCAGTCTTCCTCACTCTCTGTCTTTCTTCAACTTGTATGAATGCGTGTGCGTGTGTTTGTGTTATATTAGTTTTATGTGTGTTAGTCATAGGCTTATAATCAATAAAGTATTGTTTGTATTTGAAAAGAGAAGCATTACTTGTGTTATGTGCTTACCGATTTATTGTCTTGAACTTCGATCTAAGTTACCTATGCTTTGACCCTTGATTTATTTCTTAATTTAGCTGTTAGCTGGGAATTAGTCTTTCTTGGCCAAGAAGATATTATATTTCCTAGAATTAATAATTGTTTATGCTTTCCGTTCATTGGATGAACTGATAAACTGATCATATTATTGATTTTGCTACAGTAAATTCTGAAAATAATTCAATTATTAATTATTGATCATAATCTGTTATGAATAATAATTAATTATATTTATACGTGCGTACAATCGCTACATGAAAGACTACAATGATAAATGATACATTTATTGACTTCATTTAAGACTTTTGATTCAGGAGCTGAGTAAACCCTAACGCTCAAAATACTTGATTGGTTAGGACAAACTTAAAATAAACTAATGAGTAAAATAAACTCATACAGCAAGTGCTACTGTTTAATATTCTATTGTTAACAATTTAGTATGTTAGCAAACTAGCTTGTTAAAGCTAGCTAAGTATACACTAATACAAGTGATTATATTGAGATTACATGAACGTATGTTAAATTTACGTGTTAAAAAGTTAAATGTATGATTTAGTGTACTCAAACATTTTAAGTTAAGAACAATTAAAATGTATAAGTTCTGCTTACATAAACTTTAAATTTCTTAACTTAAAAAATTTGAGGCAACTGATTGATTTTTGAGTTTTGCCAACTTATTCGGGTTTACATTGCCAAAATAACAAACAAACCTTCCTTATTTTTAAACCTCTTTCCTAAACCCCAACCCCCCCAAAAAAGAAAAGGAAAATACAATATACAAATTGTATCCAAAAACAGAGATCAAAACTAAAATGGCATCAGACTCTCATGTATGCATCCATGGCTATTTCAGGAAGGAGACAAGGTGGAGACGCATGTACGCACAATCTTCCGTTGACTGGGTTTTATAAAGGGATCTTTGCGGAGTACTCACTTTTGTGCCTTTTGTGGGTACGCACACTTTTAAGATGAAATCTACAAATAAGGAACTCCCGCACACTATCAGTACTTGCAAGGAATATAAAAAAGTTTTATTAGCAACATGCTGCTAATAAAACTTTTTTAAATTTTTTTATATTACTTGCAAGTACTGATAGTGTAGCGGGAGTTTGCAGATTTGTCGACCTACCTATTTGGTCTTCTTTTTCTACGCACCTATCACCTGCAGGTTTGCGATGGCGTTTGTTAATGGATGAAATCTACAGAAAGTTTTATACATGAGGCCCCAGAGCAGTTCATTTGTCTTGGTTTTTAAGTGCACATATATGAAAACCCCTAACCCTATTGAGTGATTGGAGGAGCAGCGAGAGTGTGTGCGGAGCGGGTCTGATGAAGCAGGAGCTGAATGGAACCACTGTCCCTCTTCCGTCCTCTGACATCTTCATGCATCTGGCTGAAAGCCCAGAGACACTGGGAGTCAGATAACTCTAATGAATTGTAATATTGTGCAATTTTAATCAGGCACTAATTTGGTATAATTATCTTATAATTTCTGGATAGGATTAGATGGCAATTAAATCCATGACAGAGAAATGGGAAAGAGGTCAGATGTGGAGCGAATAGATAGACAGTGACGAAGTTCATTTTGTTTTTGTCTAACACGAAAATTGTTCTAGGAGAACTAGGTTTTTTTTCATTCGGTTATGGATTTGGTATGGTTGGATGCAGTGATTCAGGATGTAATTATGCACGTTGTTTCATGTTATTAGGTGACGTCTGGAGACGAGAGATTTTTTTTTTTTTCGTCTGGGGTTTGTGACCCTCAAGTAAAATCAAATATCAAGGGTCTTAAGGTGGTTTGAGACAGTGTAGGTGATTGATTTGGCTGTTTTTAAAAGCTTGAGAGTGTCTCTTTCTGTTCATTGTGGAATAGAGTGGTTTCTGGATTTGTTTGGCAGAGGTGAAATGTCAGGCGGCACACAAGTCAATGACAAATGAAAGTGTCCCCGATCAAGAAAAATGTCATTTAAAACATGTGCCAAGTTCTTGGAATTGTACTTTTTGGATTCAGTTTGATTCCATGTGGTTTAAAAAAAACTTTTATACCATTTTCAAGAAAAGTTTTGATTTAATGACTCTAAAAATGTCATGTGGAGTAACCATCAGATAAAAAGTAGTAAGATATTCCCCTTACACCATGAGTACATGAGTCTTTTTAAAATATATTTTTCTATGTAAAAAAGTGTATTTACAAATATCATGAATTGATTTGAAATAAATATCATTACGTTTTTGGGAAGTCACACCACATGACATTTTGCATCCTGAACTACTGTAACATTGCCTAAGAAAATCAAATTATCAGATATTTTAAGTCATGAGTGTCTGCAGGGGTCCTTTTTCAAATATTAATAAGCAATTGTACTAAAATAGTATTTAAAAAAAAATAATAATAATAAAATATTATGCTGAATTACTTGATTACTAAAATTACTAATGATTACTAAAGAATCATTATTTTAATATTTTTTTATTAATTATTTATCCTGAAATTTTCTTGCTTTCCTGTCCCATTTAAAAAAAAATGAAAAACAAGTATTTTTTGGAAGTATTTATGTCATTGAGTGAATTAATTTTATTTTAAATGTATTGCAGACAAATTATTAGATCTGGACAAAAAATGGTCACACTATTGATCCTAATTAGAGCTTAAATATGAGTAGTTTTGTCACACAAATCAATCACATGTCAAATGAAAGCTTGGAATTGTATAGGCTATTTCTCTGGTGCTTTATTTAATATAAATACAGACTTTATAGAAATAATTTTTAATTTTGAGTGAAACATTTCTATATTTAGAGAAACTGTGGCGGTTTGTTAAGGATGCAGTTTTATTCCTGTGGTGCCGATGGGCAAGGTAAGGGGGAGGGGAAGGTTATCTGTGTCAAAGCACTTGTTCTTACTGCCCACTCTTTGGGTATTTCCCATCTACCCCAGGGGCTGTCAGGATCCTTACCCTTGCCTTCTATCTCCCTACTTTGCTCTTCTCCTCTTTCCTACCCATCATTCTAGCCCTCACTGTAGCGGAAACGCATTGCAAAGGAGAGCCAAAGTCACACAACATTAGTTTGGTAGTAGCAGCAGCAACAGAAAGCCATTACTCTTCCCTGACAGTATCAAAGAGAACACAGGAGCAGGGGTGCGGCCGGTCCCTCTCCCTCTCGCTTCCTTAGCTACACGCTGCTCGCAGGAAATTGCCTCATACTTCAGTGCGCAGGAGGTGACACACTGGTGACAACCACGCATGTGTCACTTTCAGGGCCTGGGTGGGAGCAGCCTCCCAATTCTGAGACAAGTGCTGCCCTGGGAGTTGCATGAGGCCAGCGCCTTGGAGGGCTGCAGTCTTGGGTTTGAAGCTTTGTAATGCTAGCGGGGCTCTGTCGCTGGATTCCATACGAAGGTTAATGCAGAGTTGAAAAGTCAAGATTGAAGTGAAGTGCTCCTGGACTTGTTGTGCGACAATCTGAAGTACTCTTCTAAAGGTGAAGCTAAAGAGATGCTAACAGGCATGCTTGCCCTGAGACACGTGAGCTGAGCTACACACTCACCGGTGAAGAGCTGTTGTGCCTTTGACCCTGTCTTTTAAAGCGCCGGGACACGTTATATCCCGAGATAATGCTGTGGTAGACCCCTAAACGGCCCTCGAATGCTTTCCGAAATATTCACGTCTACTTTGTCTGTTTACACCAGGGGTACTCAAGTTCAGAGGCCACATTTCACAAATCACAAAACATATTTGTGCTCTCAATCGATTTAAAAAAAAAATTTAACTAATTATTCACACATTTTTCAATAATTAATTAAAAAAAAGAACGATTTTTTTCTCAATTTCTGGGAATGAAGTGAGTAATTATAGCCATTCGATATCATTTTTAACATTTAATAGGCTTTTAAAAAATATGAACTTTTAATTTAAGTGAACTTAAAACATTCTTCACATAAACCCATTATAATAAATGTCACATTTAGCTGTATTTGGGGTTAGGTGCCTTGCTCAAGGGCACCTCTGTCATTTCCTACCGGTATTGAGAATCAAACTCGCAACCTTCGGGTTAGCAGCCTGACTCTCTAACCATTAGTTAGAGTCTTTATATCTTTTGTTCTTTGATCAACGTTAATGACACAGATTGCGGCAGGAATATTAGGCTGCTGTCTCTTTAAGACCTGGTGCATGTGTTGCAGAACTGACACACATCCTTATTTTCTCCCAACTTTTTACGTTCCTTTAAGACTTTTAGACTGCTTTTGAACTCATTGAAAAACACTCATTTGTGTTTTGTTCATTTAAGCACGAAAAGATGCGAAAGAGAACTCCGTACGGTACTAGAACTGAGAAGAGTCTTTCTGTGCGTGCTTTTTGTGTGTGTGCAGTCTCGTTATACTGTGTGGAGAAACCTGTTAGAAATCTGTTTGCATTTCCATTCATGGAAATTGTGACATTAATGTGAATAAATGATGACAGAATTATCATTTTTTGATGAACCATCATTGAATAAACTTTAGGGGGGTTTCTGTCAAATGTTTGTGGGTAAAAAGCTTTGCACGTTGTCGCTGCCCCCCCAAACCGGGCCCCACATATTCCTCCATTCTACCACTCGACATTAAGCTTCAGACTTCTGGAGGAGCAGGATGTTTATTACTATTCTGCAGCAAGCCTTTGTTACTATTGTCTGCGTTGTCCGTCCTCCTCTCCTTCCACCCCCCCATCCTTTAATTTGGCTCAGGGTTGGGGGGATTGCGGCAGGGGCTGGCGCTGTGGCCGCGGCTGTGTGATTAGAGCAAGAGTGCTTCTCAGCAGGACTCTCTGTTTTATATTCATCAAAAGCGCTCGCTTTGATTTGCTCCTCCTTGACGTGTGGCGGCGCAGGCTGTCTCACCGCTGCTGAGGAAATCATGCGCTTACAATGTCCCAAACCCCTCCTCCTCCCCCAATTCCCTTTCTTAGCCAACCCCCTCACACCCCCCTCCCACCCAAAAGACTCCTCTGCCCAGCCCTCAGGCTGCCCTGCCATCTTATTAATTTCTCTATTATTACTAATATCGCTTTTTTTCCCTCAGATGGGCTGACTTTCTCCTAGGTCACTGTGGAAGATTTGCTGAGCTGAAACTTTAAATACTCCCCTGTTACTCTCAAGCCCACATATATTGGCTTGAATTTAGATCTTTGGCATAGTTCATTTCATGGTGAAGGTGATGTTTTCTTGCCTCTCTTTGTCTATGTGTCACAGTTAAATTTTTAAAGAGTGCATTCACACAATATGTATTCATCTTGCTGCTTCTATCTATATTTAGGCATTATTTCTATTAGCCTTGTCTTTTTTTAAACATGTTTTCATATTTTGTAATCATGTTTTGCAGCTTTTGACTTTAGTATACATTAAAAGCCCTATTTGAACGGGATTAGTTTTACATGGAGAGGTGGGGTAAAGTAATTATTACCCGAGATTCTCAGTGATTTTAGTCCAGTCCGAATGTGCCATCTCAGTAATCATTATGGACAATGGGCCTCATTCATGAAACATGAGCAGAATGAATTTTTGTGTAAATCGTTCGTAAAGCCGCTCTGACGTAAATTTTTGGATTCTCGAAAATGTTCGTATTTTCAAAATGTTAGTTGGTACGACTGAAATTTACACCTGCTCCCTACCACTTGTAAGTGGCACGTAAAACATTTGAACGGTCTGTGTTCTAATCTAGGCAAACTGCTGATGCACTATGTACCATAATATTATTTCACAAGTTGATTTGCCCTCTTTTTTTTCTTTCTTTTTTTTTTTTTTTACCGTTTACCTTTGGGTAATAGGCAGCGCTCGTCACTGTCACTTTTTACCCAGCCATCCAATCACAGTGGAGGAGGGGCGGGACAAATTCTACACCGACCAATCATCCTACTTATGACTGAACAACAATGGAAAAGTTAATATTGCTATTTACCGCATTTATTCAGTAGTATTCTTCAAAATGAGATACTTGTCACATAAGCTGTGTAGATGATCGACACGAACAATATTTACGAATGTTTGGAATTCATTAATGTGTACACGTTTAACTATCGAATCTGTGGTATACGAAGCGTTTGTGAATCTGGAGGAGAGTTTTCGTAAAGGTCCATTTTATGCGCAAATTACTCAGTTTCATGAATGAGGCCCAATGTCAGTAAAGATTACGGCGACTTTTACCTTCTGTAAAAAGGTCCGGAAAATTACCTCAGGTAGCCTAATACTAATCCCGTGCGAATAGACCTGCTGTAAATATGTACATAAATATTCTGTCATTTCCTGTTTAAAAGTAGTTCTACCAGAAAGACTCGGGAGAATAAAAACTGCAACAATAAATACATTTATTGATAGCCCAGCAAGCAATAAAGTTCTTTGGCGTAGGCCCCGTCCACAGCTCGCAATCCGAGGGTCCGGACTCTGCATTTCCTGCCTGAAGACGAAGGCAGGGGTGCAGCCGACCCCCTGTGAGGTATAGAAAGGGACCATCCTGGTGGTGGTGGGGAGGATGGAGGTGAATGAAAGCGTCAGCATCTGCGAACTCAAACATGTGTAAGTACTGGTCTTTTATACCGCAAGTATTAGACATGATTGGATAGATGAGAAGGTAATAAGTGACGTAGCAAATGAGTCTTCCTGGCAGAACTTATCGCTAAAGCTTCCATTTATCAAGTATGGAGGCGCTTGAAAAAGCATTTAGTTGCGTTCTAATTGGTGGAACAAGTCTGTGGCAAAACAAGTGTTTTCCGCATACCGTTCAGATCAAAAAGAAGATCGAAAGCACTTGTTATAGGCACGAAACTTCTTGTAGCGTTAGGTTAGTGCCAATTACCAACATAATCCATTCAGAATTTAATTAATAAATTGTTCGACCGGACCTAACTGTGATATACAAGTTATATATAGATTATATGTGTTTGCGCACGTGATATCAGGAAGCGATGTAATACACACATGATGACAGGAAGGTGACGGCGTTGCATAAATCGAGTTACCAGTCTCACTTCTGCTAGTTTTACTGAGATTTCTTATCCCATGCAAATTGGCCACTATTTTTATTACAGACGTCCTGTGGTAAAATTACATTACTCCATCTAAACGAATCCTGTTCGAATAGGGCTAAAGAGAGAGATTTAATAAGTTGGAAAGGACATGGAAAAAGAGGGGGAATTGGATCAAGAATTGTCACAAGCCAGATTCAGTGTATGTATCAGACTCAGAGCATGTATGTTAACCACTTCGCTCATGGCTCCAACTGAATTTTTCAATTTATTCAAACCCCACAGTTTTGTGACATTTTGCTTCACAGAGCAGTTTTTGGCATTTGCACTATTTTTATTCATTTTTTATTGCCAGGGGACTGTTTAAGAGTAGACAGGTAACACTTGGGAGAAAAGGGCAAAGTGGGACTGAAAATGAGTTATATTCAAACGGAACAAGTGCATTACCCTCTAGGTCTCATTCTCAGAGCAGTCATTCTGTAAGTGGGCTGTTAATAAATTAATACATTGATTGAGTTAATTATATAATATGCCGATTAATTGCAATTAAATATTGTTGATGAAAAGATAAAAAGATATTGCATTGTGGCAGACAAGTAAGTCACGAATAGACATAAAAAAAACAACAACAAGAAGTATTTTTTAAAATTGAATTTCAGATCTTTAAAAACATCTTTAGAATTTCAAGCTATAGGTTAAACTATATGTCATTTCTTATTCCCAAATGAACGTGTATTATCAGTAAGAATAAATGAATGCTGCTAACTTAACATTTAATTTACTCTCCATTCAGGTCACTGTAGAGTGTCTAGTAACTAAAGAAATTTAACAGTAGCATGGTGAATACACTGTAAGAATAAGAATAAACCTTATTGAATTTATATATGATTTGTGATGCATGATAAATTAAGTTAAATATTTTTTTAATGATCACACTAAATCATTTTGATTCAAACCCATTCTCATTGCAAAAACGTGCATGTACAGCATCTATTTATTTTTTTGCAAAACATAAAAGACAACAACAACATACTTGTACATATACAAATCACTGCAGTCTCCAGCTGAAATTGACCCTTCGCAGGGAGTTTGATTGACAGGCGATTTGACCAATCATAATCCACCATCCGCCATTTGCCATTTTTGTCCGACAAATCAGTCAGGAGAGTAGGGAGGATTTGAACTTGAAAAACAGAGTGCACTGACGTCTTTCCGCGGTTAAAACAACATTCCTTCTTATCTTCATTCATGTTTATTTGATGCTATAAATGAACTAGAAGGAAGAGATGATTGGTTCACGAGAAGCTTTAACTGAGGTGCCACAGCGATCTGTCAGACACATTAAAGAGCCACACAACGGTATTTATTGTTTAAATTTCTTTGAAAAATGACCAAATGTGAAAGTTGAGACTGTTTCATATCAAAAGTAACCTGGTCTATTGTGTCTGTCAGCGCGTTGTCAGTGTCCTCTCTGCTCCGCGATTTATTTTTCACTGCGTGAGAACATGGTGTGGCGTGAGAGCGGCTGCAGCGGCATGGCTTGTCGGACATAGCAACAGTAACTAAAGGGGGCGGGTCTTTGCGAATACTCTCATGACTTCAAAACACTTTTACCTTAGCGCATAATTAATACAATTTGGCATTTGCATCACATAAAATGTATGGCTTTTCTGACATGGCCCAGCACTTATGATGCAGAGCGCTCAGGTACAAGTCCCATGAAAACACTAGTCACGATAAAATGATAAAAGCTAGCAAGCTAAAATAGCTTGGCTGATTCAGCAAACATTTTTTTATCTCACACTTGCTATGTTTTGGGTATGGTTTAAAGTTAGGGTTTGGGTAGCGGTACGTTATTTTCAAATATGATAAAGCAGAAACCTTTTAGCATCACTCACCGCATATTTTATTTCAGAAGTGCCGCGATACATACAACAACCAACATAATAAAGTGTTGCCAAATTCACACTCATCTGTTTAGAACTAAACTGAACACACTTTTAGCTCCACTCACATTCAAAATGTTGCAAAACGTGCTAGAAGCAATGAAACTTCACTTGAAATGTCGACAGAAGTGTCACCTCAGGCACTTTTTTCCCCACTGAGTTGGTTAAATTGATAGCCCTGTTCTTTTCACATAACAATTTCCTAACTATCTTCTAATTTTTAGCATTTTCTTCCAAAAATATGGCTTACCAGAATACTGAAAACACTGGCACTCCAAGTAGCCAATGAGAATCAGCGGTCAAATGTTAATGAAGCTGGACCTGTAGGCATTCCTCATTCGAGTGTTATGTTGTGACATGCAATTTGTAGTGTTATTTTACCTCTTACATGATAGTTACTGATATTGGATGGAATAGGTTGGTTTTATCCCACACTTAATGAGCTTCCAGTCTCATCCCATCCGCGAGCGTTTACATTGGAATCTCATTACCCAGAGCAGCCATACAGTCAATACAGCAGAGTCTGTGAAGCCTCCAGCTAAACTCACACACACTCATTTCACCGCACAGCTCGGGGGATTTCTTGTCACACGCGTTCGTGTTTGAACTGCGCTGGTCCGAGTACGGCCAGGAAATTAACTTTGTAAATTATTAAAGCTATATCCAACTCCGCAAACATTGTCAAAGAAAACACAGCGACCATAAGAATGCATGAGTGCGCACGAATGTAGGTGTGCAGACACGTGTGTGTGTGTGTGTGTGTGTTCAAGCTCCATGGGGAGCGATGGACCAACAGAGGCAGTTTGCTTGGTCCAGAACGACTAACAAGGTCACACCAACCTCAAGGTCGGGAGGGAACAAACGCTCTGTAATATTTCAGAAGTGTCTCAGTAGACACTCAAAAACAACACACATCCCTTCAGTAAGTGAAAATCATCATGAAGCGTGCTATTTGCATTCAAGGAGAGCAGCAGGTTTGTGTGCTCGGGCCGTGCATTTCGTTTTTTCACTTTCAGCAGCCTGTGTCGCATCTAATTCAGCCTCCAGTGCCTCCCACATCATGTAATGTACTATATGCAGGTGAGGATGTGAAGGCTTCTTTGTCAAATTCAAATAAATGTGCTCTACAAGCGATGGTTGAGTCCTCTACCGGTCACTTTGTGAACTAGATCTTGTGTGGCTAGGAATGGAAACTCATCATTATTTAGATTTTTTTCTCTCTTGAGCTCGCAAAGTCTCTTTTAGAATAAACACCTGGTACTTCTGTATGAGCTCTTCCTCAAAAAGAAACATGACAAAAAGGAGTATGCACCAAAAAGGTATCATGACAATAGTATGGTAGTAGAAGTAGTAGTAGTAGTAGTGCATAAATATCCTGATACATCCATATTCATCATGGTTATGAATTTCATTTTTCATTTAAGGGCTTTTCGGTAACACTTTACTTAAAGGGGTGTGCATAAGACTGACATGACACCTTCATAATCATGACATGACACATGTTATGAATATGAAGGAAGTTGTATACATGTTTATGACAACTGTCATTAAGTGTCATTCGCTCAGTTATGACATTTTTAATGGAAATATGACATTGTTTGATATGTCTTTGTTATGACACCTTGACATAAACAAATACATCATAACCTGTCAGTGTCTTTGTCATGACAACTTGACATTACTAAGACAACACAACCTGTCATAAACATGACCTAGCAGATTAATTATCAAACTTAAGAAACCACTTAGCTTTATTGGTTAACATTACATTAAACTGTCAGGTGGTTGGTTTTGACATTGGCTGTCATGAAGCCATTATAACTGTTTAATGACAAATTCAATGTGTACCACTGTAGTTGAGGTCACGAAAAATATTCATGACACAGTTATAATGGCCTCATGACAGCCAATGTCAAAACCAACCACATGACAGTTTAATGTAATTTAATGTCAAGTTGTCATGACAGAGACACTGACAGGTTATGATGCTATGGTTTATGTCAAGGTGTCATAACAAAGACATCTTAAACAATGTCATATTTGCATTCAAAATGTCATTATTGAGCGAAAGACACTTAATGATAGTTGTCATAAACATGCATAAACCCTACTTCATATTCATGACATATGTCATGTCATGGTTATGAAGGTGTCATGTCAAAATTTGATTACTCTTTTTCTATTATCGCGGTACCATCATTCCTTATTTTTTTGTAAGGGTCATATTCCTTGGTTTTCCTGTTTTTACCATCAAAGCATAATCCCCTGTGAAAAATAACTAAACTTAAAACACATAAATGTTTAATGTAATACTGAATAACACACTTTTACATTTATAATCACATAATTTACACGGGCTTTAGCGTGTTAGTCAACACAAGTGTACTTTAAAGCTCAACAAAAGATTATTAAAACATGACTTAAAATGTACTTTAAAGTAAAACTTTGAATTTGACATTATTAAAAAGTGGACTCTTTAAAACTGTACTTAAGAAACAGTCATAAAAATGTCATCTTTTTTAGTACAGTACACTTAACTGGCCTTTTATATTATATGCAAGGTACACTACAAGTGCGCATTCAGTACAATTGAGTGCACTTCTCTTTCACAATGGATGCCATTGGAAAATGTAACAAGCTTTGATGAAAAAGCTATTTTATAAAAAGTGTGTGTATGTGCACGTTCCTGATGTGCTACAGACAGTTTGAAACGTGTTGAGTCATGGTGCTTATGAATCGAATCCTATATGTGTTTTGTCCCGATTCTCTTCTCGCTCTCCCTAAACATTCTCCCTATAGTTTCTATAAAAGTGGCAAGAAACTCCAAAATACAATATACTTTCGTAGCTGTGTCATAGTGTCATCACACTCAGATTAAACTGCTGAGGCATTGTAAACTTTACAAGCTTGCTAGAGCATGATAGTCATGGGCAAATGTGCTTGGAATTGCTTCCCCTGTTTAAGCTTCACTTTTGTTTATCTTTACATATGGCTTATTGCTGAGTCCTCCTCAACAATCACACCGCTTCACGGTTGTCTGGCGGCAGGCTGATGGTTTGGTTTTCTGCCCTGAGTTCTGAATATAGTAGTCTTTCACATGTGGACACCACACTAAACCTCTTAAGTTGTGCTGTCAATCAATACAACAAATTAATTAACTATTAATTATGCTGCACAGATCATTTAATAGCATAATAAGCCAAAATTGTAATTATTTCACACATGCTCGACAGGTTCTTGCTTTTGAGTGTGTTTTATTTTTATTGTTTATAATCTGGTTTCAGGTGCCTTTATTTAGTAGGACTATTAATTAATTTTAAAAGAGATCATGTAACCAAATGTCAAATCTTAATTAATTTCACAGAACACATTCTTGCTGTTGTCTGTTTGTTAATATACACATTGATCATTATGTAATTTAAGGATGTTATTCTGGAAAATTCCTTATTAGAAGTTTACATATGGATCAGGGGTAATATTTATTACATTCTTTTTTTTATTGCATTATTTTCTAATTATTAATTACACTAACATATTATGGGTCAGATTTACTAAACAGGGCAAATTGACGTGAGAGCGCGATTCCAAAAAAGTGTCGATGGGAGTGGAAAGTTTTGCGTGTGATCTACTGAGGACACAAATTAAAGACTATTTCCCCCTCAGAATAGTTTATATATCACAATTCTGACTTTACAACACGCAATTTCGACTTTATATCACGCAATTCTGACTTTATAACACACAATTGCGACTTTATATCAATCAATTCTGACTTTATATCTCGCAATTCTGACTTTATATCTTGCAATTCTGACTTTATAACACGCAATTGCGATTTTATATCATGCAATTCTGACTTTATAACACGCAATTGCGATTTTATATCACGCAATTCTGACTTTATAACACGCAATTGCGATTTTATATCACGCAATTCTGACTTTATAACACGCAATTGCGATTTTATATCACGCAATTCTGACTTTATAACACGCAATTGCGATTTTATATCACGCAATTCTGACTTTATATCTCGCAATTCTGACTTTATATCTCGCAATTCTGACTTTATATCAATCAATTCTGACTTTATATCACGCAATTCTGACTTTATATCTCGCAATTCTGACTTTATATCTCGCAATTCTGACTTTATATCTCGCAATTCTGACTTTATATCTCGCAATTCTGACTTTATAACACGCAATTGCGATTTTATATCACGCAATTCTGACTATAACACGCAATTGCGATTTTATATCACGCAATTCTGACTTTATATCTCGCAATTCTGACTTTATATCTCGCAATTCTGACTTTATAACACGCAATTGCGATTTTATATCACGCAATTCTGACTTTATATCTCGCAATTCTGACTTTATTACACGCAATTGCGATTTTATATCACGCAATTCTGACTTTATAACACGCAATTGCGATTTTATATCACGCAATTCTGACTTTATAACACGCAATTGCGATTTTATATCACGCAATTCTGACTTTATATCTCGCAATTCTGACTTTATATCTCGCAATTCTGACTTTATAACACGCAATTGCGATTTTATATCACGCAATTCTGACTTTATATCACGCAATTCTGACTTTACATCTCGCAATTCTGAGAAATAAAGTCAGAATTGCGAGATGTAAACTCGCAATTGTGAGAAAAAAAGTCAGAATTGTGAGATAAAAAGTCGCAATTACCTTTTTTATTTTTCATTCAGTGGCGGGAACAAGCTTCCATACAAATTAGCGTCTGGTTTAAGACATGTTTTTTTGAGCGGTAAATAATGGTGCAAATACCAGTAAATTGAATAGCGCCAACCATAGTAATTTAAATACTCTCCTCCCATAAATTTTGCGTCTGGAAGGGAAACTCCTAAGCATATGCAATAAGGTCAGCCGTGAAATTAACCCTGTCCACACCTTTTCAGCGCTTTTTCACTGTGTGTCAGTTTTTAAACGCCAAAATAGGGTCTGCGCTGGAGCAAGCTGTTAGTAAACCTGGCCCTGAATTGGCACCCATTGTTTTTTTAAATCGTTTAATATAAAGACAGTTTATTGTCTCTTTTTTCTATTCATTCATAATGCTAAACTCATTCCTCAGGTGCCTTCAGCGTATGTCTCTTATTCCTCACTCTCTCTGTTTGACTTGTGCAGGTTCTAAGAGCTTCAGCATCTCTGACAGCCTCCTCAGGATCAGTGCAAACATCGCAATTCAAATTACACCAGGAATCACTGACGAGCCTTGTGCTGTTTGTTTCTGCTTATTTTGACACGTGTAATGTTTTTATTTGTAGGCTGTGTGTATGAATAAGAAAAGGGTTTGTGAATCACACCAGCATCATTTGGTTTATCTGCATGAGTCTCTCCTCTCGCCCTGTGAAGTCAGAGAGTTTGATTGTGCTGTTGACGAAGTCAGCTCTTGGCAGCCGATCCTTTTGTTCTCCATCGGCTAAAAGTGCCGGAGGTGTTTCAAAAGCAATAAAGAGTCAAGCCATTTCAAAAGATAGAAGTTCTCTCATCAGTGGAAGGGAAGCACTTAAAGGCAAAGCTAGACAATGCGATGGTTGTAGAAATTCAACTTTAGGGTTGGCGTTGCAACCAATATCAGCTTAGACACTTCATTTTATCACTGATCTTCAGATAAGAGGTATCTCGTAGAGGGTTCATATCATACATATCTTTTATCTTATTTTCCCTGAAGTCTACTTATAGTGTTTGTAAAGGTCTTTGTTTTATTTATTTTTTCACAACCATTTTCCACGCTCTCTATGACCCTTTGAATTAAGGGAGCCATTTTTAGCTGCCGTGCTTTTGATGACGCGGTCACAATAAGCATGGAAAATACATAATATAAAATTATGTATATTCCATAAATACCCATGACGTGGAATGTTTGTAATGTCTGCCATTGTAATGAAATAGGAATCACAATCGTACCAATCAACCAATCAAGTTTGGAAGCATACAGTAGGCAACAGAAGAAATTTAGAAATGTGTTACATGTAAAATGAAAATTCAGAGGTGCTTGTCATGGAAGAGCAATAGGAAGACATGTACGAATGTGTGGTTTTAGGGGAAGACATCATAGAACATGAAAAAATTGAACAAGCAACTGTGAATTTTCAGTTTATATACATTTCTGTTATTCACATACAAATATTTAAATGAATCATTTTATACAATTCACTTATTTTGTACATACATGTTTTTACATTGTACTTGCATTTTTTAAATGCTTGGATGTAATTACAGCTGTAATTAAATATTGAACCCATAAACCTACCCATACCATCAAATCTGTCCGTAACCTTCCCCGTATCCCACCTCAGTAGTAGCACAAGTGTTTTGCAATAAAATATTAACACAATAACTACATAGTAGATAAGGAAACCTAATATAAAGTGTGACCAAATGTCCATTTTCTGCTAAAATCTGTATCCAAAAAGCTCAGTGAGAGCATTCAGCTAGACAAAACTGAAATTCTTGTATAGTGTAGAAAACAGACACTGTTTACTAAAAAGTATTTGTGAAAAAAAAAACGTGAGCAGTGTGGCTCACACAATGACAAAAACACTTTTCATTTTGGTGGCATTGGCCAATTTACTGACACAATAACTAAGTTTTGAATGATGAATTAAATGGTTTAAGAAAGTTTCTTCATTTTGAAGACATGCTATAGAGTTCTGATGTTCCAGCAAACAGTCGTGACAATTAAGCTTACATGTTGTTTTGAAAAATGTGCCAAAGTGATTGAGAAAAACTGTAACAAATAATAGTGTTTTTTCCCAGGGTTGTGTGCCATTCAGAATTGAGATTGTCTTTTAAAATCCAATTTTTTTTCTGCATTTGAATAGAAATGAGATTAAGGTTAAAAACGGAACTAGTGCTATACGTCCCAATTCGCCTACTTATACTACGCCCTAAAAGTATGTACTCTTTTTGGGAAGAAAAAGTATAGCAAAAGAGTAGGCAAGCTTTGGGACATTGTACTTCGTCATCTTTAACTGACAGATCTGTCGTGTGCGTCCTGTCACCGTAAACTGCCCTGTCAATCATCTCGTCACAGTTAAAATCCTCCATTCAATCTAATATAATTTCATACCATTTCGGAGAGAAATTCATGCGGAGACTCTCCTCGTGTGTTTGCAATTTGAATGTAATGATGCATTTAAAAGTGAATGGCTAAATGTATCTTTACAAAAGTTCACAATGCTGCTGCAGATGCAATAAAATGTAGACAAAATTGAATAAATACATTTTCGTCAGGTTAGATACTGATAATTAATCACTCAAACTCCTTTATCTAAACCTCTCTACATAATCGCGGGACTCCATGCCTGTAGTTTTTTAACACTTTTCACTCGTGTTTGTAGTTCTAACCGAATCCTTGTTCAAGGGCAATATCAGCTGTTAGAGTGTGTATGGATCTGCACTTCGGACTCTGACCGGATAAAGTAGACCATCCGGGTCTCTTTGGGAGACTCATTTCAACATACTACGATTTGGGACGTACTAATTCTATTTTCGAATACTATTTAGGACGGATAGTATGCGAATTGGGACGCAGCATAGGATTCATGATGATGTTGTCACAGTCAATCACACCGTCACAGCCCCAATCATCACTCAATCACCAGAACCCGCCCACTCGTTCACCATCACCAGAGTACTGACTCTCTGCACCTGCACTCCCTCATCAACACACCCTTTATGTGCCCGTTCACCTTTCACTCCTTGTCTGGTCTTGTTGCAGTATACACTGCTTTATGTCAGACTCCTTATCAATCTACTCACCTGAGATCGTCTCGTCCTGTATCCAGTCATCCTGATCGCCTGTCTTCGTGTTCACTCGTCTCCTGCACAGAGAATCCACTTCAGTCATCGCCAGCTAAGTCACCATCATCATTCTACAAGTCACCATCATCTGGTTCCCGTTGTTCCACCACCACTCTGCTTTTAACAAACACTGTGTGCACCTAAACCTGTCTGTCTCCTCCTGTGTTTGTGACAGTTAAAGGGATACTTCAGGATTTAGCATTAAGCTTTGTATTAGTAGAAAACCTGTAGTATTTTCAAATTACCGTGCTTTCCACCCTCATATCCCCCTGGAGACATGCATTTATGTATTTTTTGTCTGGAAAAAATCCTCCGATGACGCAAAAATCGGCCAGAGGCTAAAGACTACAGTCAGTAGTAGGAGCTGTCCCGCATGTTCTCAACCCGCCCATAGAGGGTGGGATCTCACTCACAGAATGTACACATAGTGTCAGCCATCTTTTTTTGGAAGCTAAGCTAGCAGGCTCTTGTTCTGTGGAGAAAGCTGAGTAGTAGGGGTTACCATCCTCTTTTTCCCGGACATGTCCGGCCGCCGATGTCCGGGATTCAGCTTTTGCTTTCTGCAGTCGCCATTCATTGTTTACATGCACACCTTTTGTGCATCTAACTAAATTTCATTCTGATTGGTGAATCTGAATGTAGTGTTTACATGAACGCTAAACAAGTGATCGGTTGATGTGTGTTTTAACATTGCTAAGAAAATTCCCGCTCCTCCGTGAGAGATACGAGACCGGTGCGTCTCACAGGTGTCTCTCATCGGTAATCACGCCACCGGCCTCGCGCCGTTCTCCCGCGGCCCTAGCCTCGTCCTGCTCGTCCACAGTAAACATAATGAATGGCGACTGTAGAACGCAAAAGCCGAATCCTGGACATTTTGGGCGATCTCGAAACACATTTTCGGGCAGACTCATCGCGGAGACTCACTAGTAGCCTAGACTTGTTGTTTAACGACTGCGCTCTGTTACCGGTAGGCGTGGCCTCCTAGGGCAGTGAAGCAAGTGCATTCTGGGAGTTGTTGTCTTTCATCCACATAAGCCAAAAATAAATTTTCTGGCTTTTCTCAGTCTAGAAAGCTCCAAATTAAAAAATAATTTCACATTTCTTCTACATAAATGACCCATTTTAAATACACCATTCATCTTTCCAGAGGTGAAGTATCCCTTTAAGGAACATCACGGATTTAAAATTAACTGAAATTCGGATGGATGGATGGATGCCATGTTGAATTTTTTTGAATTGCTGTCATTCCAATTCAACTTTCGGTGTGGTTTGTGTCACATGCAAATTCACACACATGAATTTTAATCTTGAATTTTGTTCAGCCCTGGTCTAAGTCCAAGTTAAAGAAGTGGAAAAAATCACAATATACCCCAGGACAAAAAGTCGCTCCAAAAACTCCAAGACTGAAACACCTGTCTTTGAGTAAGCTGAGCAGAGGCCATTGCAGGATCCCAGCTCGTGGATCAGATATGGGCAGGATGTATATCGTTGAAGTGCTGACCATGACTGCTGTCAGCACACTTGGTCAGCTGAGCTCCTTTCTGGACCTGTAGGGCTTCATTAGAGCAACTCTACAGCTCTAGTTGTGCTGGTCCCTTGCAGACTTTGTAATGTAGGTAATCATTACATCTGTCAGCAAGCGGTGTGGGTATTTCAGCATCGAATCAAATATTATTTCTCAGAATTGGTTCGTTTAGTGAGGTAAGGTAAATGAGGCTAAGATTTAAGTGTGTTGATTTGGTGTGTCGGGTGAGCAACCGAATTGTGAGAGTTTGTGTTCTGGCTGAGGACGTGATTGTGTTTTGATGAGGTCTCTGTGCCGCGTCCTGCTCTTCTCTTGTTGAGATGCTCGGCACCATGCGTCCCCTTCACTTTCCCAATTTGACCGCTGATGGGATCTTATATGGAGTGAGGGAGAGTTTGAATTGCCCGCAATATACATAATGACCTCATTTCTCTTTTCCATCCATTTCTCCTCACCTCACTTTACCTCTCTGTTTATACCTCTTCTACCTTTCATTTACCTTGAATTGGAATATCTCACTCAAACAATTGATGTGTTTGTTTTTAATATGAAGATACATGGCATACAAAATGCACGTGCTTAAATACATGACATATACGTTTCAATAGAAATGACATTAAATATATTTTAGTTTACCATAAATGCTTGTCAGTGCATTCAGCAGTACACTTTAACCATGTTAGACAAGTAATTATATGTAATTTAATATATATTTATATTATGTGGGTTGAAGAGAACTCAAGTTCAGCTAACTGCAATTGCATAAATGTAAACTATTATATTTTTGGTATTCATATGTCAATTAACATGAAATGAATGGCTGAAAACATTACATTCACTTTGCACTTAAGTATGTTCTTTTAAAGTGTATTATTTACGTAATAAGTGCTCTTTTTAAGAGTATGCCATAAGTGTACTTTTCCACAAAGTAGGCTTGACAACTTCTTTAAAAATGTTGGTTCTACGTTATGCCCTCCTTCAGATCTTCATCCTTGTACAGTATCTAGTGGCAAATTATGTGAAAGTATAATATTAAAAGCAATACGCTAAAGTCTATGATATAATGGCAGTGGAGCAGAAGTTACACACTTCATATGTTTTTTGGTTCTTGCTGTGGGATGATTCTGACAAACAGGCCTGTAGGCACCGGCCATACTTTCTGCACCGTAGCTCATCACATCCAGAGCCAGAGTGGGGAATATTCATTCACATCTACATCTATACATCATCTTCAGCAGCACTCTTTAAATTTGTATTTACTCCCTTCTATTTTTTATGAGATTTGTCCACGGACACTGACTATTTATGGCATTGCCACAGTCTATTGTTCCCTTAATACAAACGTGTTCAGCATTTGCCTTGTGTATTTGGATAAACTGCTTTTTTTTTGCCCCCTCTCCCTCTGAGCAAACCAATCCTGTTTTATTATTCATCAAGCAGACACTGTTCCGAATCTCCCTGCAGCAAAATGGAGGTGCGGTCGTGGCAGAGGAGGAAGGCATGAGACGGATAGTCACATGGACACGGCCGCTCCTCCAATTCCCATGTGAGTTGATGCTGGGTGACAATGGAATTCATTTCCTAAGAGCTGCCAGGTTTGCGTGTGTATGTGTGTGTATGCGCATCAGACGAGGCTGTTGTAATGAGCTCTGGCAGCAGCCTGCTTTAGTATTAAAGGCGCACATACATTTTTTTCTTCTTCTCCACCTTTAGTGGGCTTCAGTGAACGGTTTACAGCTAGCAAAGGAGAGGCTGGAGTCTTGCCGAATTTAGCCATGCAGATTACGGCTTCCTTCCTCTCCATAGATCACTGAGTTCAGGATAGACCTCGGAGTTCTTTAATACCAGGAGACAGCTATCCGTCAGCATTCCCATTCATCTCATTTGAAGTTGCTTGGCTGGCCATTGACATTTTCAATTATTGTATTGTGCTTATGTTAATACATGATACAATATGTTTATACTTTTAATTTAGGCTGCATGATTGGTGAAGATGATTGCGATTTTTCAGATTAAATTTTTTTTTTTTTAAATGTTTGCTGTCCTTTTCTTATTATTATTGTTATTTAGGGCTGTCAAAATTAACTTGCGTTACATTTAATGCAATCAATGCAGCATCCATTTTTTCCTGGCATCTTCATTTTTCTATCATTCATTCAAGTCCTTTTAAAACATTCAAGCGCAATAAAACGCAAAGGCGAACTCAAATATATATATATTGGCTCAATTTCTGAGAAGTGGCTCTCTGTTTTCACTGACCCAAAACGGCACACAGAAAGCCGCTCCAGACAGCGTTCAGAGTTTTTTCACGCGTGAACGGACATAAAACACACACTTATGTCGAATTGCCCGATATTGGTGAGTATCCTTGTAAGCACAGTCTTAAACGAGTTCAAAAGTCTTAAATGTCCGTAAAGAGTAGAGAACATCAGATGCATGCCAGGTCTTAAATGGACTGCATTTTATATAGCGCTTTCACAGACCCAATGGCCACCAAAGCGCTTTACATTGCCTCACGTTCACCCATTCACTCACTCATTCATACACCGACGGCGGTGTCAGCCATACAAGGCGCCATCCAGCTTGTCGGGAGCAGCTGGGGTTAGGTGTCTTGCTCATGGACACCTCGACACTTGGTCAGGTGGAACCGGGGATTGAACCACCAACCTTCTGGTTTGTAGACAACCTACATGAACCACTGAGCCACTGCCGCCCCTTAAAGCGACAGCACCCTAATATACCTAATATAAATGCTGTCTGTCATTAATGCTCATCAAACAACAACAGATAAAGATAAAATCACTCACCTGCTCTTGACTGAATCACTTTTGTAGCTTTAATAAGGATTAATCTATATATTTTGGCAGAGCAGGTAAAAAATTATTACCGATGATGTTGAATGGCTATAATTATTCATTTCATCCCCAGAAACTGAGAAAAACCCATTTACATCAATGGCAGTATTGGTATCGGCAAAACTGGCTTTCATTCATAGTAGCCTACTTAGTAAAGAGATGGCATTAAAGCTGCACTCAGTGAAATTCCGTTTTTGTCAAACAGCGACCCCTAGAGTCGCTGTGGAGTACTTGTACTGTCGTGAAAAGCACTCACGCAGAGATGGCTCGCACTCACGGCCGGATCCCCTCCCCCTGTGCACCGGTACCTGTTCAGTAGGATGGAAGCTGTAACGAGTGGAAATAAGGTATGGCCCCTTTAAGAGCTGCGCGCGCCCAACCCCACATGTATACGGCGCCGGGTTATTTCTGTTTGATGCTCATTTTATCAGATTTTTATCAGATCTGTCTTTTTGCCGTAAAGCAATTCGTTACCTCGCGAGACCTGATATCACACGATACTTCCTAACACTGAAGCTGGCGGCTCGCCGGCCCAAAGTTGCAAGGGTGGTTTTGCGGCTCACAGGCACCAGGGGAGTGCGAGACGACCACCATTCAACACGAAATCAGTAATATAAACATTACAATGACTCCAAAGCTGTTCGGTTAAGGTAAAAAAGTTACTTAGTTCACCTTTAAGCAAATATTTAAAATATACAATCTTATGTTGTTTCTATTTCATTGTGAAATGATACAATACAAAAATGTAATTATAATTATCATTTTAATGTTTGATGTGATTAATCGTGATTACAGAAAAAAAATACAATTAATCAGTTAATTTTAAATCAACTGACAGCTCATCATCATTATTATTATTAAATAAAATATTGAACAAAAATAAGAATTACTATTGTAATATTTCACTGTAAAATAAAAAATCTAATATTTAAGAAACAGTACTGAGAAACTGTAAAATTATTATAATGATCATAATATTTATGATGATAATAAATATAATATTTTTGTCTGTCTTAGCTTTAAAGCGGTAGTCCGCAGTTTTTCCTCTTTGTCGCCATCTCTGTTCGAAATATGCAATTGCAGTCATCCGCGGAATTATCAACTTTACGTGAGTTGTACTTCGACATCGCCTCGACACGGCACAGCGCGGATGAACACAATGTTTGAGGAGACTGTAAGGCTGTCAATCACTGTGCCGGTGTGGATACTGGCATTCACAGATTTTTTTTTGTGGAAGTATGACCAACATAATAATTTTCACCGGAAAATGTCATCTGAACAAGTAAGTAACATCCACTTTTGTTCTGGTCCTGACATTGCAGTAAATCGCGCTGATTAAACCTACAAATCGCTTATCATATGACGCAAAACCGTGCAAATTATACGTTGTTCTCAAATTGTTAATGTTAACAATGTCAGCATTGCATGACTACGTGTAATGTCCTTCCGATATTATCCTTGTTTTCGCATGGGTCCGGTCTCTTTTTTTTCTGTAGCCATTCCAAAGTCCAAACGAAGTCTTTTGCATTTTACAGCGGGTGATTCTCTAGTTGTCACTGGTGGTGAACCTTTCTGGATCCGCCATCAAATTGATAAGTTTAATTATATCAAGTGCTGTGAGAAAAGGCTATAAATCTCCACCTCCAGCATCCTCACACGCAATATAGCCTACTAGCCGAGACTCCTCTTTATGTGCACAGATGTGACGTAATGACGCAAAGACATGCTCGAATCTCCCGCTGAAATCCACCAGTACCACTGGAATTAAAAACATTATTACAAGCTTACCGCTTTGAATCGAGCTAAGGCAAGCAGAGAGTTTTGAGCACTGGCTGGTTATGCATTTTCTCAAATATGTATTTTTTTTTATCATTTTTAACCCCAAAAAGCTACGGAAGCGTATTGCATTCACTTGAAGAAAAAAGCTATTCTGTTTTTCTGAATTAATGAGTTAATTATATCCGAATTACGAGATAATTTTTCATGGAAAAAAGTGTTTGCGCTGTTTTTCTGAATTAACGAGTTAATTATCTCAGAATTACAAGATAATTTTTCATGGAAATTCTTTTTTGCTCTGTTTTTCTAAATTAATGACTTGATTATCTCAAAAACTCAGAAATTCAGAAAAACAGAGCAACGACTTTTTTTCCATGAAAAATGATCTTGTAATTCTGAGATAATTAACTCGTTAATTCAGAAAAACAGAGCAAAAAAAAAAATTCTATGAAAAATTATCTTGTAATTCTGAGATAATTAACTCGTTAATTCAGAAAAACTCGTTAATTATGGCAAAAACCCATAAGGAACCCTTAACTTCTCTTTTGTTGTCAGCAGGCGGTTATAAGCGATTCTCATTACAAGCTTGAGAAAATGGTTGGTGCATGTTGCGTTCCCAAATGCAAGTCATAAGCAACCCAAACTCATGTGGAATAGCAGATCATAAGCTGCTTGCGTCTAAAACAGTGTCGCGCTTCACTCTAAAACACGCAGCGCTCAACTGTATATTTATTTAATTGAATTGTAGCCTTTGTAGATTTGATAAATGCACTGAGCCATATCACGGTTTAGGTTTTATTTTCGTAAATTACTTTTTTAACATTTCTGTCCACTGGAAATCTAGTGTCAGAGACCATTTTCATTTGTGCAAAGCTAAATATGGAGTCCAAGCCCATAACAAGTCACTTATGACCATCAGTCCCATACTTTAGGGTCACATCCCCAAGGACTTTCTCCGTCCTAATACTCATCAAATGATGTTAAACACGGTCCATTATTCATAATGGTGTGCCAGGACACATAAATGGGGTGGCCAAGGATTTGGTCCACTTGTCCGGTCCAGAAAAGGGCTGTAAAGGGGGCTCGCCGTGGGCAGGAGGTGTGACCACATGTCAGAGTGAAACTGAAGGCTGATGGAAGCTTTCTGAAAGTCATTGGTGGGAGGGGAAGGTCAGTAGGAGCGAGGAGGTGTGAAAGTGGAATAATGAAGTCGTGCTGTGCTGAGTTAGAGGGTCACAGTTCGGCATAAATAACCTCGCTGGCTAAATTGGATTTATTTGCCATTCAAAGGGCCACATAATCTTTCACACAAATGATCCACTTTTTGGATAGATGGAAGTTTGTGCCATCAGAGTGTGAAGAGAGTTTTCGACAGGATGCTTTCTCTTCCTCCTGCCAGGGGTAATCAGTGTGTGAGAATGGTCTTGTGGTGGAGATTCCCTGTGTCATTATGGCTGCCAGTTTATCCTAAGCCACCACAGCTGCTCTGCGCTGATTTCACATGCATTCTGTGGGGAATTACTATTGCACACAATCATCGCATTGGATTAAAAGTTGTTGTGATTTTTAAGTACTCAACTCCTTTGCCAAAATCAATAGAGTAAGTCAATAGCTAACCGTACTCTTGCCACTATGCGGTTTTGCTAAGCGTGGCGAACTCACTTTAGGCTACTATAGCACCTGCGCTACAGTCGTGTGTCAGACTAATCCTGGAAAACTCAAACGCCGCTCTTTAATCTCACATCTGTCTTTATCCATGCAAGGTCTTTCCATTTTGATTATCTGTAGGCAGACCTACCACACAAAAGCCTGAAACATGCAGGTATATGAATGCTAACGCTTCTACAGTGCATGCCAATGTTTTATTCTTAAATGTGCCTGCAATTTCTGTAAGGAGAGCTAAAACGGACAAACTATATTTTATGGTTTTCTATTTTCGCTCAACTTCTGTCAAGGCGAAACAGTTGAAGAGAATCTGGCTAAGCAAGTTAAAGTAGCTGTGGACACGCTAACTAGTTGACAGCTTTGAAGGCAGAGGTACTCAAGAAAGCACTTTTGAACACACTTGCAATGTGTAGCCCAAGCATTTGCCTTTACATACTGGCCATAAGCTAACAGGGCGGTCTCACTAGACCTTGCCTATAAATGACTTCCATTCAAACACATGTGAGCATGGGAGATCGGAGATTCGGAGACGCAAAGGAATGCGAAAAAGTTCTTCAAATGCGTACCAAAGTTTGGTTAACTTTTTTACACACACATTTACATGTATACATTATGTATATAAACAGTATGTATACAGTCTGTGTGTGTGTGTATACGGTGCATTCATAGCTTTTGCACATTGAAATGTTTTTTTTATTTAATTTTTTATTACAGAAAATAAAAATAGGATGTTCTATAGAGCTATTGATTATTATAATTGATATAATAATCGATAATGAGGTTGTGTCCTTATCTGTAAATGTTAGTAAGTATCACAAGTATTTTTTAGTATCAGTTAAACTTTACAGACCTCAGTGATCGAGCGTCGGCACACACAGACACATCAAACAGATGGAGCACACAATATAATAAGAGCCCAATCTTTTTTATTTTTTTATTTTTATGTTTCTTGTTAGACATTAAATGTAAATTGTACATTTAAAATTCAACATATAACACAAATTATTGTCCTTTTTTTGAGAGCAGAAACAGTAAAGGTACAATGGGAATGGAGTATTTATGTACTGTCTTCAGATGAGTGAATGTGTGTTCCTTCTACCTTGTACCAGTTAAAAATGTTAATTTAGATATTTTAACTTCTACTTTCAAATGGTAATCAATTAGTTTAAATTTCAACCCCTTTTTGCATGTTTAATTGTACTTAGCATTCACTATATTTGTTTTCATTGCCTTAAAATTTCACATTGTTTTAGGGACAACACTGGGCAGTGTTAATACATATTGTGTTATTTTATGTATTTTAATTTTTTTTTTAATAATTAATGTTTTTTTTTTATCCAATAAAGCAAATAAATAATACATTAATTAATCAGTTATCAATTATAATTGTTAATTGTAGCACTGTATTGTTTTATACGATTAATCGAAGAAACAATCACCAGAATAATCATTAAATAATCGTTAGTTTCAGCCCTATTATTTTATTTCCTTTTCCTTTACTGTTTGACCTCTTCAACTTGTGAAGGCCAAGTGAGAACCTTCTTTTCTCAGGCTTGAATAAATAATATATTTTCTAGACATCTTTACACAGACTTCTGATTCAAGATCC
The DNA here is from genome assembly GCF_029890125.1 of Rhinichthys klamathensis goyatoka. NCBI lineage: Eukaryota > Metazoa > Chordata > Actinopteri > Cypriniformes > Leuciscidae > Rhinichthys > Rhinichthys klamathensis. The sequence goes on from NW_026606762.1 coordinate 530,652, forward strand.
AAGCAGACTTCCTTTTGTTTGTGAGATGGGCTGAGTGCTATTGTTAATTGAGCAGCGCTAATAGCAAAGTGTCAAGGATGCACAAACATTCTCAGCTGAAGCCAGTCCACCAATGGGCTCTTGAGAATTATTTTTAGCTCATTCGATCTACCCATAGACAGATGCAACTTTTTCTCATTTGTGTAGGTGGCGGCGATAAAATGAATGTTTGGCCCAATGTCAGGAGTGAGAATAACCACGCAATGTGATACTCAGCAAACAGAGTTAATGGTGAGTGCTCAGTGGAGCGAGCAGAGCGAGTGGGTGGCAGGTTTACAGAATGGAAAGCTGATTAGATGACTTTTCGCTTGCATTTTTGAAGGTGGATGCCTAAAGAAATGGGCAAAGTCTCCAACTTCTGTCAAATTCTGGTGCCAGAGTAGAGGAAAGGTGGACCTATTTAAGGTTGCAGCTTTGAAAATGCTGTTCATGTTCCTCCTTTCTTATTCTCTCTCTCATTTTCTCTGTTACTGTCTCAGCTGTGCACACACACACACATAGATACGCCCATGTCGAGGGATGAAATAAGCTGCTGTGTGCTGTAAGACAGGTGTCAGCGTGTCCTCTTCGGCAGCCATAAAAGTTAATTAAAGAAGAGGAAGGTTTATTGTGCTCCAGCACAGATGCAGGACTGCTGCTTAATAACAGCCTGTCCTGGATCCGCTGTCAAGACTAGCAGCCCAGCTGAATAATACACCACTGTCTGTTATTTGCTGCTCTTCAAAAAAGAAAAACAACCTTATAACGTGAGATTTTATTATTTATAACCTGTGAAAATATCTGTGAATAAAGTGAATTTATGTATTTATTTATCTTAATTTTTCATTTCATTTGTAGGCCTTTTTTTACTTACCGGGACATGAACCACAACGCCATGACTCAACCGCTGTATTCTAAAACCTAGTGGGTTGCTTTGCTTTTTACAGTATACATAGGCAGCTGTCTTCTAAAGCACCCTAACCAAAATAGACATTATGAGGTTATTGACAAACCTTTTATAGACAGCAACTCCGCACTACGCACAAAACACACAGGATACACGAGTCAAAATTTATTTTCAATACAGTTTGAATTTAGCATGTTGCAAAGCAAAGTTTTTGTTAGTACCCTTTGATCAAATTTGTTGAAATTTAATGAAAATTTTTACATTTATTATTGGCAATACTTTGCCCTCGCTACCATCTTTTTGCTTGTGACAGTTAATTCTGGGATTGCCTACCCTGTCACGAGGTGGCTGTAAAAATATCGCACAAAGAACTCACGAAAATATTCTTTAATATAATTTATCCATAGAATATAGAGCAGAATCACGGGAGAAACACAACCACTGCATGGAAACAACATGGAACAAAGAACTAAATGAACTGAGGGCTAATATGCACACAGAGATTAACGTAACAAGGAACATCTGCATAACTTAATCAATGACCATGGAGACAAACTAGCAGGGGAAACAGTGGCAAACAGGATCGGAACACAATGAAAATTAAACCAAAACTGACTATACATGTTACATTACGCCCCCCTCCCTGAAAGATGCATCCTCGCACCGTGGTGTGGTGGATGCGCAGTGGATAAGACACATGCCTTTGGTGTGAGAGACCCGGGTTCGAATCCACTGTGAGACACCAATTTGTCCCTGAGCAAGACACTTAACCCCTAGTTGCTCCAGAGGCGTGCGACCTCTGACATATATAGCAATTGTAAGTCGCTTTGGATAAAAGCGTCAGCTAAATGAATAAATGTAAATGTAACAGTCCAACTGAGAATGGAGGGTGAGGGCTCTGGAGGAGAAGACGGGAGCATGAGGAGTCTGGCGGAAACCCAGAGTGCAGCCAGGAAGGAGGCCCATGGCGATGTCGAGGGAGGGAGGAAGGAGCCATGGAGGAGAAGCCCTCAATAATACCATGGGGACGGACAATGGAACAGAGCCAAAGGTGGTGGAGCCCTGAAGATCGAGGGAGCCCAGTGGAGCCTTAAGTCTGATGGTCCCAGTTGGAGCTGAGGGATGGAGGAGGCAAGGCGGAGGAGTCAGGGAGACGGACCGAGGTGAAATGACGGGAATAGCGGCTGGAGGCGGAGCCGGGGGGTCTTCTTGACTTGGCAGAGCTGGAGACCTAGGCAGATCCACACAGAGAGAAGTCAAGGGGCTGAAGGAAACCAGCGGAGGCGGGGCTGAGGAACTGGCTGATTTTGAATGAGTAGGCGGGAGAGGGAGGCTGGGAGGTAAATCTGTGAATACATGAGACTCTGAGCTGGGCTGGACCAGCGGGGGCACAAGTGAGTACATGCTGGGCAGGACTAGCGGAGACATAGGAAAGTTCATGCTTGGTGGGACCAGCTGGGGTGGGAGAAACTTCCAAATTTCCTCATCCAAATTCTCAAAATAGTTATGTATGTGCTGGTGAATAATGGATCTGATTTCACCATCTGCGCCGCGGAAGACACCAGCCCCACTCCGGATCGTGAGCACAGTCAGCAATCACCCCGCTGCATGGAGTGTATACCAGTGCCCACCTTAGATGGAGATCTCAAGGAAGCTGCGATGTACGAGTCGTATCCTGAAGGGAGGCCTGAGCCAATCATCACCCCTGGACCCTGAGCCTTGAGAAACATCTGACCAGGTGCGTGAGCTGGCAACACCATGTGACGCCATGTGAGTACTCGTGGAGTTCGAGGAGATGGAAAGGAGCCCCACCGACACTCCAGCCACTGAGGGTGAGTTGCCGCTGGCCTCTGCAATGTTTAAATATTTAAAATAGGAAGTTTGTATGTTTTCTCCCATCCCCAATGTTCCCAGCCAGTTTAAAGTCTCCTGTCCCCCTGCTGGTTTCACCCAGCTTAAAGTCTCCTGTGTCCCTTCTGGTTCTGCCCAGCTCAAAGTCTCCTGTGTCACCGCTGGTTCCGTCCAGCTGGAAGTCTCCTGTGTCCACAGAATTCCCGTCCAGCCTCCCTCTCCCGCCTCCTCTTCCATAATCAGCCAGTTCCTCATCCCCGCCTCCACTGGTCCCCTTCAGCACCTTAACTTCTCCTTTAATTCCACTCTCTGTGTATCTGCTTAGGGCCTTCCAGTCTTTAGCTCCGTCCAGTCAAGAGGATCCCCTGCCTCTGCCTCCAGCCACTGATCCTGTCACTCCACCTCGGTCCATCGACCTTCCAGCTCTGCCTTGGCTCCTCCTTCCCTCGGCTCTACCAGATACCATCGTCCTTGCGGCTCCACCGGGCTCCCTTGTCCCTCCGGCTCCACCTTGGTCAGACGTCACCCTGTCTGTGCAACGGCCCAACGAGCAGTCCGCTGCACTCCTTCTCTCCACTCCTTTGTCTCTGCCTTCCCTCTGGTTCTGTCTTAGTCCTCTGTCCCACCGGCTCCACCTCAGTCCTCAGGCACCCTCACTCCACCTCAGACTCTCGTTGTTGCAGCTCCCCCTCGGCCTCCAGGACCATCTGTGTCGCCCAGTCCCATCTGCGCCCAGGGCTTCACTACCATTGGCTTTGTCTCCGTCAGTCGTTTCCTGGATGTCTTCAGCCAAGTGTCCACCATGGCTCTTCCATTCGTCGACTCCACAGTGGGCTTTCGCCCTGGCTGTTCCTTGCTCCCCCTGACTCCCCCTTGCTCCACCCACCCTCTACTCTTCCATGGACTGTTCTGCCTGCCCCTGTTTGGCTACTTCCCTCTCCAGCTCCACGTCCTCCACCTGAGCCCTTAATTTATATATATACATATAATTCCATATATAATATATAAACTCCCTTTTCAGTGACCAAATAGAACAGAGTAAAAAGTCTTTGCATTGACTAACCTATACTTTAAAGGGGACTCAAACTTCTTTTTTTTAGTTTATTATTCTAATATATTATTATTATTAATGATACTAATGATATTATTTATAATACCATAATATATTACAATTGTCATACAACTGCACTGTAAAATTTAAATATATATATTTCTTGTAAAATAAATTATATATATATATATTAATTATTTTACTCTACATTATGGATGTCTTAATTTCTCCTGCAAGAGTTAAACTACAAGCTTTTATTTAATCGGGAAATTTTAGTTTCTGTAAAAAACAGGTGTACAGACCTGAATGCTGCTGTCCTGCAATCCTGTTGGAACATAGAAATTCACAATTATGTGAATGTGAAAATACAGTAACTGGTGCATGTTGCGTTCCCAGATGCAGCAAAACAGACTGTATACTTATTTAATTTAATTACAGCCTTTTGCGATTTGATAAGCGTGTTAAGCCATATCACCATTTCTATTTTAGCTCTATTGACACATGCTTTGCCAAAGCAATGACACAAAACGATAGAGATCTGTTATGTTACTATGAGAAGTGTAAAATATTTTCGGCTTATTGTGAAACAGTGGCAGGTCAGATTAGACTGTGGTGGGTTGCCAGAGTCTAATTAATGGGATACACTGGACTGGATCTACTACTAACTACAATAAGGATAATACTTAAAGTAACAAACTGTTACGTATTTACTGACAGATAACTTGAGAATTCAAAGTGACATAACCTCAGATATAATTTTCAGCAAACGCTTAAAGATCTCACAAAGTCTCTGATATTTTTAAGAGACATCTGAATTCCGTGCAGATTTGTAGGGGGTCTGAGATGAAAGAGTGGGGGGTCTAAATAGGTCCTATGCATGAAAGAGTGGATGTCATCCCATTTTGCTTTATGTCCAGATTCAGTTTTAATTAGCTGGGCTCAGCTGCAGTGTGCTGCAGTGGATGTGAGTGAGAGAAACAAAGAAAAGATAAAGCAAGTGAGCGAGAGAGAAGGAGGGAGGGAGGCAGAGGGTAACAGTCCAGCAGTAAAGGATGCATTAAGCAATTAAAGTTAGGGAGCGCAAGAATGAAGTGAAGCGATGATTTCTTTTTCAGTAATTGCCTGGTGATCACAAGGGAGTCAGGCATAGGGAAGAAGGCAGCGATATACTGTGCATCAGCATTTTATATTGACAGTCTTTAATACACACACGCACACACAAATACGGTCTTTTTTTTCTCCTAGTCACACAGAAACAGCATTTCTTTCTGTGTGCCTTCATATACTCTTATACTAATAAGTCTTATATGTCTGTCAACCTATGTGAATGAACACACAAACATTCCTTATGCATGCATTTGACATTGTCTAATTATGTATGTATAAATATTTGATGAAGAACACATGCATTCTCAGTTTACTGTATTAGTCAGTGTGAATGGTGGGATTATATGATCAGCGCTCAGACTGGCTCATCTATGATTTATCTGGTGGCTGTGGCGGAGCTCGGCTTGCTCTCCTGCCTGCTTTCAAAGCATTTGTCTCGCCTGTCTGCGCCAGATAAGATAGAGGAAATTCTCCAGTCAGGATGCAACAAGAACAGAGCGGAAGAATAGGAGAGATGGAGAGAAAGGGGCCAGAGGAGAAGTGTAACCTTTTGTTTGTCGCTGGTATGAATAGTGCAGCAGGGCACAGGGCTGTGATTAATGCTAATGTATGCAGTTCGGTGCGGGCAAGGCCTCCTGGACACTGATTACCTATAGTGGAAGTGTGGAGAGGGAGAGAGGGAGGGTGGCCTGGCTGGCCATCTTATTTCGGTTAATACGTCGCAGCATGCAACACACAAAGCGTTGAAGAGGCAGGAGATAATCAAGAGCCCAGCCCATGGGGACATGCCAGAGATTGGACTGCACAAAGAGCAAAGGCAAACTAAAGCCAGATGGAACGCAATTTATTCCTTTATTATTATTTATCCCCACTGAAGTATTGAGGAAAAACATGAATTATGGGTGAAATAAGTCATTTATCCAGTTTTACACTGAAAGTAATGTATAGATGTGTTTAAAATTGCATTGTGTTGGCTATGTGATCTAAATATTTAAAATTAAATTTTGTTCGGTTTTTCTCAATTTTCTCAGACACTTCTGCCTGTGGAAGTTATAGTTGCGGAATAAGTATAAGTTATAAGTACATAGGCTATATATTAGTTATATATTTTTTTAACACTACAGATGCAAAGTTTGGGGACACAACTTTTACTAATTATAAAATGTTTTAATTTTTTTAGTAAGTAGTACATAGTTTACAATTTAACCACTTAATTTGTGTTGACAATTTTGCAATCAAGATAGCCCTTTGATATATGGTGGTAACATGCTGATTTTTTTTTTTTTTTTTTTTTTTTTTTTTTACACATTTTGTGATTTTATTTGTATTTCAAGTTTATTTTAACTGTTGCAAAGTAGAGGGACACCACTTGTCACCGCAAATAAAGAATGACCCATATAACTGAAAGCTCACTTGCTTTTCTATGATACTACCGCCACGCTAAATGGTGTCAATATAAAGTCCGAGATCACTGTGGAGACAGTTATTTATGAAGACGAATTAGAGGTAGTGAAACAACACAATCATAAAAAGAAAATAGGACCTTAACTCAAACGGTGGCAATCATATCATTCTTTATAGGGCACAGTTGATTGGTTCCTGCTGTATCAGTATCCAATGAGCTTGCGTTCTCAACCTTCAAATACGTGGTTAGCATTTGCCTTAGCAGTGCAGCGCGCTGTCAGAAAGCCACCACCCTCCCCAGTTCCACCTGTATAGATCTGCTACGGGTAATTCATGTACGCGTTGTGTATGTATTGGCAGTAAGTCCCGTACTTGCTCTGCAGCAGCAGCGTAGCAGATCTATTCCGCCAAGACCAAATATATCAACATTGTCATTCCCATTACCATGCCAAACACTCAGAGAGTTGTCATGACAGAATAAGATTTCAATGGCAAACTTTGGAGCATATTGGAACTTGGTCAATTCACAGCCTTTAATGCGAACACTACAACATGTCACTGTGTTTCTGTATTTAAAACAAACAAATGCAGCTTGATTCAATTACGTTGAAGGACATGGAGTCTTTACTGCTGATTATCTTTCATGAAATGATGCTCAGAATTAGAATTAGGCTAATTTGATTTATTACTGCTCTGAGAAATGCCAGAACGCTCTGACTGTTTGAGATGCTTGTCAGGGGTCAAACGGAGCAATGAGCGGGATTAAACTGCTCATCTGAAAAGTTCAGTGGATTAAATGTACAGGGGTAAGGTTGGTCCAGAGCAGAAGACCTGTAGATATACCCAAAGAATGAGTGCAATATGCAAGGAAACCGCCACATTTCTCAGTGCATATAGGAGGCCATTTTGCACTACTTTTCCTTTGGCTCTTGTATACTGCTAAGCCTGAAAGCGCTTTTTCACGTGATTCAGATCTTTAAGTGAACATCTGCCCTGAACCTTCATATACAGTAAATATTTCACTTTATATTTAAAGACTTTTTTATTTTATGTTTAGGGCTCTGGATCCAAGGCTTGAAATGCTTTAATCCAAAAGTGCTAATTTTAAGTAACTTAAAATGTTTAGCCTACTCAAACTTCGATGACTTTTGGGTCATTCACACAGAAGGCATTTTTGCATTTAAAAATGCAAGATACAGTACGAGCATTGGAACGGAAAAGAAAGGTCTCAAGGCACATCTTTTAAAAGTTGAACTTATTTTAAAGGTAGGGTAGGCACTTTTTATTATACTGGTTGAAACTCTCTTCACATTCTGATAGAAACCAATAATAGAAGTGGTCTAAATATTAAAACACAATTTTACAATTTTATAAACAGAAAATTGATAAACAATTTTAACATACACTAATAAACTTCATGCAATGCATATTTGTCCGTCATACTGTACGTAAATGAAACTGGTAATATTTCTGTAATAGTAGTAATAAACTGAATGTTTTTTTAAATACACAATAACCCGGTTGATATATTTATCATCAATACATCCAATTAGTTTGTCTACATTTTAACTAATTGCTTGTTCCACAGCTAGCCATATTTTAACCATTTGCATACTTTTTTGATTGAATAAATGTAATTGGTTTTACAATGAGCAGATTAATGCTGATTCTAAGCAATTTTAATAAATCCATTTTGACAATAGATTATTTTTTGAGTGTCAAAATCGTACCTGTTTTATCTATGTACTGTATGACTGACACATATGCACCTAAATGTGTGCAAAACACTGCTGTAAGACATGAGACGCAAGCACAACAGTCAACAACGTCCATCTAGTTTATGTAGAAAAACAATGGAAAAATTGTGCAGTGGAATGCAAAAACTTCTTAGATAATTTTTTCTTCCAATAAACGTTGTAATTTTATATTTCAGCCAAGTGTGAAAATATATTAATATAATGACTTGTTCTTATTAGGTAGAAATTATAAACTCGGGGAGATTTAGAATCTATTGATGTGTATAAAAAATTGGTTGGAGTTTTAATGGCAAACTTTAGTTTAGATAAAAAGGAAGAAAGGCTTTGGAAGATAGGCCATATTGTGCCATGTTTTTGGCCACATTGTGCCAATAAGGACAGAATTTACACTGACCACGGGCTGTGCATTCCCATCTACAGGGAAATGCGAGGTCATAGAAAAAAAAAACATTCTCCTGCTGTATGGAGAAGGCCTAAGCTCTCTCTGCAATCAGCCAGTGTGACCTTTCCCCTCTACAGAAGAGCTCTCTGGGTCACATTAATGCATTCATTAATGCATTTCCATGAACTTATTGCAAACCAATTGCCGAATGGTGAGGAGACTGGAGACCCACACAACCCCAGAGAATAGGGGAAAGGGAAAGAGAGTGACAGAGATAGATTGTGCTCCCCTCCCCGTTTGTGAGATGGAGCAGTAAAGTGCTGTCTGGCAGGCGAAGAGCTCGTTTGGTGGAGTGTGCCACTAGGGAACGTGAGGCTGGGGCTATGAACTTAATGAAGTTTGACTAAAGTCATCAGCGTCTGAGTATCAGGATCTCAGAGACACAGAAAGCAGATGCGAAGGGGGGGGGGGGGGGAAGCCGAAACTTTCCAAAGGAAGCGGCTCACTTAGAGGTCATTACTGTTCTACAGGATGTCCCATGTGAATGGAGAAGGGGTAACCGAGAGAGGAGGGTTGTGGGGTTGCAACCCACCTGCTTGATCCTCCTTCCCTTTTTATATGTGTTTCTTCTTTAGTGAGGAGAAACATACGGAGCCCTGCCAATGACATGCAGGAAAGAAATATGTATATCGTGGCCACAAATTAACAGTTCCTATGACTTATTAATACATCAGCTTTTTTATCAGTTCATCAGTTTTACTTATTCGTTCTCTCATTTTAGTAAATTGTGTGCATGATATAATAATTACTTCCCTCTACATTAAGTGTATTTTATGCCTTTGATTTAATTTCAGATTTTTTTTTTTTTTTTCAAACGTATGAGTTATAAACAAATTATCAATTGTAAAACTATTACCAGTTGTAAAGCTGCTGCCATTTTTGGTTATTTCAGAGTTTCAAGTTTTAAGTCAGAGTTTTCATAGAATTCCATGTTTCCAACTTACACTTAAAATGTATTTTGTTCAATGCACTTATCAAATTGTGTTTTCAACATGTTTAAAATGTATACAGCAAGAATAGGGCATGTTTTATTGTACAAATTGGTAGTAATTTACAAACAAAGTCCTAATAGTTAAGAATTAGCTAATGCATTAAACAATTAGAATTACATTTATTACAGAATGTATTAATCTTTGTCGACATTAGTTAATAAACATACTACTGTTCATTGTTAGTTCATGTTAGCTCATGTCCAAAAAATAATATTAAAAGATACAACTTTTGATTTTAATAATGTGTTAACTAATGAAACCTTATACCCTCAAGGCTAAAAGTGTTATAAAACTAGATTTGTACAGACTGTACTAATGACACTGGACCAGTCAAAGACATATTCACTGTATTTCTTGTAATAGTCTTAAGGATTTCTGGAATGCATTTTAGCCTTATATATACACACACACACACCGTAATATAGTATAATACAATGTCTATCCATAATATAAGCAGCAACACCACACATATTCTACAAGAAAACAGTCATTGGAAAAAAGAAAAAAAGATAAAAGACCATACAGATTCTTAACATTGCTGAGAACTGAAGCACATACTTAGAACCATCTAGGGCCATTAAAACACTATTCATAATTCTACTCACGCAAAAGGTTGTCCTCGTGTTGGGCTGAAAAAGTGTCATTGAATATTTCAAAATCAGAACTTGTCAGTTTAGCTTGTATCACTATAGCACTTTAACAAAGTGGAAATTTGAATAAAGTCAACATTCTTAATTTTTTTAACACAGATTCCTGGTCTCATTGTAAATGGAGAATATTCCCCCAAAAATTGTCTTGCTTGTAAAATGTATTTCTGCAACTTGCTACAAAAAACCTTGAGCATTTTATTATGAGTCACAACATGTGCAGTCCACACTGCTAAGTATAAGTTAAATTAGAATGCAATTGGAAATATAGCTGCAAGTAGCAATTATCGGGGCCAAGCGCAAGAAGGCGATAAGACGTGCCAACATGGCTGGGAGTGTCAGACCAACTCCAGCAAGCAGCAATTAAAGACATTTTAAGACGATTTAAGGCAAAATAGCTGAATAATCAAATATACAGTCACTAATTATATGATTTAATGGTTTTTCACTTTTGACCAAAAGGTGGCACAGTTACGAAATTGATGTGGTGTGGTCATAGAGAGGTGAAAATGACACATACAAAGTTTGGTCAATATGTCAAGGCATTGCAGAGATAAAGCCTGAATAGTCATTTTGGCATCATGCCTCAAATTTGCTGCTGTGGTATATGATAATGGTATCGTCTATCGACACGAAATCCAGAACATTGTGTTGGCACGGTCTGGAGATGATACGATTCGATTTTGGTGTAAATCGGACAAACGGTCTAGGAGAAGTTCGAAAAAGTAGGTATTGAATGAAATCAAGATGGTGGACAGGAAGTTTGGCTGACTATGGGAACATTGGTATATGTTTTTGTCATAACCCAAAGAATCTATTAAGACCAGTGTTATTACAATAGGCAAATGTATTCAAAAGTTATTAGCATGTTTGGACATTTTGTTATAGCTTTTTTACCACTAGGTGGCGCTGCCCTGAAACTCTTTGAGTACCATCAAGGCATGGTGCCGATGACATACCGATTTTCTTAATGGTACACCAATGCATTCGTAAAGTGTAGCATTTAATATCATGATATTATATTGTAATTAATGGCAATTTCCTTGTTTTATTCTATTATAGCGCCATCAAGAGGCACAATCCCACCAATTTGTTCGTGTCCTCAGAGGATCCCACACATGTATGTGTCAAATTTGGTGAACACATCTCATTTCATTTTGGAGTGATAGACATTTATATGTATAAACACATAAATTACACACACCAGACTTTGTTTGCATTTTCTTGCCACTTACTATTAATATTTTGATATTTAGGCATTAGCGTCTAGCCAACGACCTATGTTTCCGAACTTCCTAAGGTGGTTTCGTCTCGATCGGTCTAACGGTTTCTAACATATTGGCAAATGTTTAAGCGCTAAATCACAACGCCACACAAACCGTAAAGCGAAACCTAGCATGTTTAGACTCTGCAAGGTGACTGGAAATTGGATATCAGTCGACTCGGCATGATGCCCTGAATCTAATGAGACCAATTTTATGATTTGTGGACAAACTGTTCAGAAGTTATAAGCAAAAATAGCCATTTTTTGTATCTCGTGACTAGTAGGTGGCGCTGTGCCGAAACGCAGCATGTTGCCTCAAGTTATGCTTGTGATGAAATGTACCAAGATTGGTCTGAATGCGATAAAGCGGAGACGCAGCCTTAAGTCTGTTTTTGCAAGCGCTACGCAAAATTAGTTTGTGCCGTATTCGAGAACGGTTTGACGAATCAACTTGAATTCCATAACTTTTTGTCGGCATGGTCTGAATATGATCTGGTTCAATTTTCGTGAAAATCCGAGCAACCGCCTAGGACGAGTTTGAAAAAGTATTCGGGTTCGGAAACTTATGGTGTGTTCACACCGAACGCGAATAGAGCGTCAAATACGCGTCTATCGCGTCTAGTTAGACGCTTGAACATTCGCTCGAGTGCAAATTTTTCAACTTGCGAGGTAGACGTTCGCGGCAAACGCGCCGCCCAATTCGCGTCATTCGCAACTCCCGGCGCGAATGATGCGTCTATTCGCGTCTTTGCATTGACTTTGTATGTAATCCACTCGCGCAAACAATTAAATTCGCGTTCGGTGTGAACACACCATTAGTGATGGTGACGTTGAAGCCATGCAATTGTGGTGGTTGTTTAGTTCTTGTGGTGTAAACTTTAGCTTTTGACTTCTTGTATGTACGCTTCAAAAAAGTTGTGTTAATTTGTGAAGATTATCCCAATGAAAACAATGTGTAAATTCATAAGCTTTTGTTAGTCACAGACCTTTTTTTTATGCAATAATCTAAAAGCCAATAGAACAATCCTATTGGGTTTTTGTCAAGGGAACCAGCGTGATGCGAACTTGTTGGTTCTACAAAAATACGTCATCCCTGCACCACTCTATAGTCAAAACTCGCATTTGGTCTGGCTCCATTTTGGTATAGAAAGCCAACATTTCACACACCACACAAGACGTAGATCACATTATGGAAGTAAAATGGGTTTGAAAAGCTATTCACATTGACTTTAACAGATTATTGGCATCTATTACACATATAGCCACAAAATATATATATAGGAGAAACATACACTCACCGGCCACTTTATTAGGTACCCCATGCTAGTAACGGGTTGGACCCCCTTTTGCCTTCAGAACTGCCTCAATTCTTCGTGGCATAGATTCAACAAGGTGCTGGAAGCATTCCTCAGGGAGTTTGGTCCATATTGACATGATGGCATCACACAGTTGCCGCAGATTTGTCGGCTGCACATCCATGATGCGAATCTCCCGTTCCACCACATCCCAAAGATGCTCTATTGGGTTGAGATCTGGTGACTGTGGAGGCCATTTTAGTACAGTGAACTCATTGTCATGTTCAAGAAACCAATTTGAAATGATTAGAGCTTTGTGACATGGTGGAAGTAGCCATCAGAGGATGGGTACATGGTGGCCATAAAGGGATGGACATGGTCAGAAACAATGCTCAGGTAGGCCGTGGCATTTAAACGATGCCCAATTGGCACTAAGGGGCCTAAAGTGTGCCAGGAAAACATCCCCCACACCATTACACCACCACCACCAGCCTGCACAGTGGTAACAAGGCATGATGGTTCCATGTTCTCATTCTGTTTACGCCAAATTCTGACTCTAACATCTGAATGTCTCAACAGAAATCGAGACTCATCAGACCAGGCAACATTTTTCCAGTCTTCAACTGTTCAATTTTGGTGAGCTCTTGCAAATTGTAGCCTCTTTTTCCTATTTGTAGTGGAGATGAGTGGTACCCGGTGGAGTCTTCTGCTGTTGTAGCCCATCCGCCTCAAGGTTGTGCGTGTTGTGGCTTCACAAATGCTTTGCTGCATACCTCGGTTGTAACGAGTGGTTATTTCAGTCACTGTTGCCCTTCTATCAGCTCGAACCAGTCTGGCCATTCTCCTCTGACCTCTGGCATCAACAAGGCATTTCCGCCCACAGAACTGCCGCTCACTGGATGTTTTTTCTTTTTCGGACCATTCTCTGTAAACCCTAGAGATGGTTGTGCGTGAAAATCCCAGTAGATTAGCAGTTTCTGAAATACTCAGACCAGCCCTTCTGGCACCAACAATCATGCCACGTTCAAAGTCACTCAAATCAACTTTCTTCCCAATACTGATGCTCGGTTTGAACTGCAGGAGATTGTCTTGACCATGTCTACATGCCTAAATGCACTGAGTTGCCGCCATGTGATTGGCTGCTTAGAAATTAAGTGTTAACGAGCAGTTGGACAGGTGTACCTAATAAAGTGGCCGGTGAGTGTATATATCTGTATATATATATACAGACAGTAGATAAATGAGTTACGGATAAGAATTAGTCTGGCATTGCAGTGGCTTTTCAGACATGGTAGTTCAGGACATATTACATCCCTTGCATACAGAAAACGATAAACGTGTTGCAGATGAAAAATAAAAATAGCTGATTTTCCCTCCTCAGTGTGTTCGCTTATGTGGCTGTTTTGTTTGTGCTATTAATATGAATGAAGTCTTCCTGATTTGTTTTTCTCCTTTCGCCTCTCATGCTTTCATTTTGTGATGCTGTTTTTCTCTGTCTGTCGTCCTGCTCGCACCCTCCCTCCCCTCTTCCATCTCTGGTGGCAGGGGGGAACTTACAATGCATTTCACGTCCAAGAGGAAGTGTGTTGCTATGGTGGTTGCTAGGGATTTAGTCTGGAGTGACGCAAAAAGTCCGAATATTTAAGGTGTCCTTCTAACACATGGATGTTTGAAGCCGCTCGGAATGAGCAATCACCTCTGAGGGTTGCATTTTCTCGCCTCTCTCTTTCATTATCATGTCTGCCTCTCTGGAAATATCACCATTGATTTTTCAAAAACACACCGACGGAAAAACTCGGAGAGACAACAAGCTATGCAAAAGAGCATGGCTTTCTAGTAAATACCTGAACATCACTATTCTACACTATCTCTGTATGAATCTGTGGTAGGAGTAAACATCATTTTGATGATGTAATCAGAATGTCGCTATTAAAAAAAGAATCCTCAACACAAGGCAGCATTTTCCCGCCGGCAGTGAAAAAAGCTGGTTCCTAATGTTCTTTCCTCCCCTTCCTAATGGAGTGTTTCTCTGGTGTAGATTGTGTGCTTTAAGGATGTTCTTGGCCATGGGTAGTGAGGAAATAATTGATTGTGTTGAAGTGGAGTTGGCCGAGGCCACACTTGTCAGGATTGAGCAGGATTGTAGACAATCAGTGTTAACTAACTGTTCTCCTGAGACATTATTGAGGAAAGGGTCAATGCGAGCGTGTCGTCATCGTCTCCTCTCACCAGCACTTGTGAACTCTTCTGTCTTCTTTCTTGTAAAACTTTCTTGTGAATTTTCTACTTTCACAACAAAGCATATCTCATGAAAGACATGTCTTCAATTGCACACTCTCTGGGAGAATAGATGTTTTTCCCTGTCTGATTGAGTTCATTCTCTTTCGTCTCTGTATCGTTAGACGTGTTTATAGTACGTCTCTTTAGTGTTATTCTAATCAACACTAGCTCTGATGTTTCTCCTAAAATTCCTTTGGAAGAAAAAAAAGAAAAGAAACAAATGTTGTTGATATACAGTAGGAAAAAATGATTGTGGGTAGCAGCTCAGATAATTGGGTCTTGGATGAATTTGATGAGAAAATTAGTTGAAATGCCTGACTTTGCAATTTGGTATTTTAATATATAAAATGTTTACAACACGTATGTTATGTATGTGTATGTAATGTATGTACGGTAAATTTTTTTATAACGTAAGAGATAAAATAATAATAATAATACATGTGCCAAGTTGTAGAAAATGTTTTTGAAAATGTTATTTAAAAACAAAAATGTATTGACTCTAAAAATCTCATGTGGTGTAACCTTCAAGTTAAAAGTACTAGAATCCATGTTTACATTATTTTTTTTAAGTTTTAAAATATATTTTCAAGGTAAGAAGTATATTTTACAATCATCTTGAATTCATTATTTTTAAAGGGATTTGCATCACGTGACTTTTACAACATGAACTAACCTTACCTTCTCATAAAACTGTCCAACTATTTAATCTTTTTAGGACCTGTCCTGTTTAATGATTGTCTCAATTTACTCTCCATTTATTTCCTGTCTAGCAGAAACAATTGAGCTAATGTAGAGACATTAATGGTCATTTTTCTTTCATAGTCTCATAGGATGCATTGTCTTCCTCTTTAGGCTTCCACGGATCTCACAGCCCTCAGAGGAACACAGCTGTTGAAGACTGAGGTACGGCCACAATTCACACCGTTAGACAGTTTTTGACACTCAATGCTCTTAATTTTCTGTCCTGAGACCTTTTATTAGCAGTGCACAAATTATTCTAATAATTCATGCATCAACTTTTTAGATGCGAGTATGACAGACACCTAAAATCCAAAATTTTAAAGAAGTTTGGGAACCTGTCATGGAAATTACATGTGAACCTACAGCAATAGTTCACCCAAAAATGAAAATGAAACGCATATTGTATGACTTTCTGTCTTCAGTGAAACACAAAATGTATTTTTTTTGTCCATACAACCAAAATCAATAAGGACCCCACTGACATTAAACCAATCTTCAAAAACCTTCCTTTGTGTTATGCAGAAGAAAGAACATCATGCAGTTTTGGAACAACATGACAGAATTTCCATTTTTGGGTGAACTATCCCTTAAAGTCTCTACAGCCAATTTGAAAAGACTCTACTTCTATCCCTTACAACCTTGGTTTCATTCATCTCAAATGAATGGTGTGTACCCTCAAGCACATCCATAAAGCAATGCTAAAGTCTGCAATCTGGTTGGTAACCTATGATGCACACTCAGGGTTATATCTTCCCAAGAACCCTGATGTCTGCAAAACATGGGACCATTTCCCCAGTAGCCTTGCAGACACATCTGACTGTGCAATGTATTGACAGGTGTGTGACGTGTATACATTTTACATGCACATCTGTTTAGGGAAGGGGGTTGTTTAGGAAGAAGATCAATAGAAGGTTAAATGACCAGGCCCTCTTCGACACCACAGGCCCAGTGAGAGCTAGAGGGAGTAGCCCTTCGAAATTCTCCCCCTCCTCTTTTTCCCTACTGCTTCTTCAGCCATCACACATACTCAGCTTAGTTAGCCTGGGAAAGAGCCCCAAACCCGATCAATAACTTTGGTCTTGTCTGCCTAATTGCTCATTGGTTGACATTGGCACCCGACTATATGTAAGTGCATGTTCCTGGAGTGATTCACTCTTCCCTTCCCTCTCTCTCCACCTCCCTCTCTTTACTCTCAAAAACCCCTCACGCCCTCCATTCCTTCCTCACCGCCACGTTCGGGATGTGAAACCCGAACCGCAGTTGTCACGTCGGGACGCGAGCATCCAAAGACTCCGGCAAGACCTGCTCCTCTCTCATCAGGCCCGTGACGCCCAAAGCGTTCAGGTAAATAAGCTCCGCTAATGACCATTAGGCAGATAAGACTCTCTGGTGCGCCTGCTATGCAGATCCGCGGCAGGAAATTACCTTTTTTCTTCTTCTTTCTGCTCCCACACCCCCCTGCGTCGATGATTACCGTCCCTTCAAGTCTTAAGTGTGGAGTGTTTGCATAGCGCTCTGATTATTCTTACAGCATCCTGCATGAATAAACAAATGCATGACGGCGCATACCACGCCACCGCCAATGCGTATGGCTACATGTTCTTTGTGTATGGAAATATCATTAGGGTTTGTCTCAGCGGGACGGGATGATAACGTCTGAAATACGTGTAGATTACGGCAGAGCTATTTGCATTTCATTTAGCGTTGAGAGCTGAAGCGGCATTGCCCCTCTCTCTGGATTCAAATGCGATATTGATCAGTCAGTCTTGGGAGCTGAAAATAAAACAATGATGTTGGTCCTGAGCGTCACATGCATTTCAACATTTGTTTTTTACATATAAACAAACAATTATGGTTACTATTTGAATGTATGATCCATTTTCCAACCCTCCATTTGCCACACGAAGCGTTTTGCTATTCCTTTCAGCTTTTTTCCAGTTGTAGTGTGCTAATGTCATGATTTAAATGAAGTATTGATCAGTTTAGGAGGGGAGAATGGAGAGAGAGTGCAATTGTAAGGCAAAGAAAGAGCAGGGTTATCGGCTTGCATCACACACCGAAAAGCAGAGCAAAAGGATGAGCTGGGTTTTTAGGATTAAAGGGAAACGATTCTCATTCTTCCCTCATCGTTTTAGTCTACAATCTGGCAGGAATTCGAGCGTTCACCATGCCAACAGACGGATGAGAAGACGAGGCAAGGTTTGAAGTGCTTGTCACCAGACCACAATCAATGGGTAAAGCGAGGGGCGACCGTTTGATTTAGGTGACTTAGGCGAATTTGTGGATTACTCTTGGGCCTCTAATGAGTGCGGCTGATTAATTGATCGTTGCGGGGAGTCTCTGGGCCTCCATTTTGGATATGTGGCTGTCATCGTGCGACAATTTGAAATGCAGATGAGGATGCTTGATAATGTCGGACTGGACCGGAACAAGGGGTTTGCCAAACCTCCTCCTCCTTTCTCCTTTTCTTGACTCCCATCTTCCCCGCCTCTCCGTTCTCTTTCGCAGGTGACCTTATTGTGCTAATTACAATAATAATTATTTATTTTTGATGTGACGTGGTGGGCCTTGCTGTAATGATTTGAAAAACAACACCATTAGTGAATACTTGTTGTTGCAAAAAGTGGGTAATGGACTGACGTGTCGCAATGGTGGAGCAAACTGCTTGTGTATGTAACCGAAAATTGTAAAGATTTGCCTGCAGAAGTATTGCTTGTTCTCTTGCTCTTTCTTTCGAACAATGAGCTGCGATTTCGCATTTGTTTAAGAAGCATTGATTTTTGTTTCTGCATTCAGTGCAGGGCTGTCCTAGCCTGTCTAGAGTGTCTGGGTGTATGTGAAGGGTAGAACCGCTTAAGGTTGCTCAATGTTTGGGATGCGATGAGGGCCAGATGGACACCAGTTCCTCTTTGCCGGAGCTCTGGTCATGGCGGGTTCTGCGAGACGGGCAGGCGAGCAGAGAAGGAGACTCTTTGTAGTGGATTGATTTTCTCTTCCTCTGCGCCCTGCCCTCTATTGTGGTTGGATAGCTGGACGTCCAAGAGCAGAGGCTGTGGGATCTGCAGAGAGAGCTGCAAGAAAGCCAGCAGGAGCTCCAGAGGGGACACGACCGCAACCAGCAGCTTCACGGGCAGCTACAAGATGCCAGGAAGAAAGATCAGGCGCTACAAGCTCAGGTAAAAGCTTCACGGCCAGGCCCATGCTGCTTGCTCAGGCCCTTTCTCTCCCTCTCTCTCTCTTTCTCTCTTACTCTCTCAATCTCCATGCTTTTGTTTTGGGCTCTTCTTTGTGAGATACTTTGATATCAGACCACTGCATTTGCAGTAATTTGTGTATTTTTCTCTTCTTCTAAGAAGGATGATTTCACATAAGAAGAATAGCTGTAATTATAACGAATTGGCTTGTGCTGTTACACACAAAGTTTACCAAGAGCAAATGTTCAGTCAGGGATGATTTTGAAAAAGCTTTGAGAGGAAAAAAAAAACACACGAAATGATCCCAATCCAAGCTACCATAATGAACTGAAAGCTTCTGTCGTTTTCATACATTACAATGGTACTTGTTGTAATGATGGCGGCTTTTGAGCTGCAGTTGTTACTTTGACTTGAGGACTATTGTTTTGACTTGCACATGATGGTAAAATGCTTAATATGCCGTTTTTTGGGTCTGAAATCTGTTGTTTTTATGTATCAAGTAAACTCTTTGTTTGCCTAAGTAACTCTGCTAAACCTGTTATGTTCCATGTTTGCTGTAGACCGTGCAGTACATGTGTTGAACAGCTGGCAGCTGGACTGAAGTGAGAGTTCTTTGAGACAGGTGTTTGCCCCTCCCCTGTTGAGGTGAGGAGGGTCTCAGACTTTTTTTCTTGCCAGATGCCAGGGAACATGATCCCAGAGAAGACATCAAAATGCAGATAGATACTTAAAACATGACACGACCCCCAGCTCATGAGACTTAAGTTATGTTTCTTATGTATCAATTTTTTTCTAAGATATTTCTCAAATTCCTCAAAAGAGTCAGTTGTATTTATAAGTGTGTGTGATCTTGTTAGAATTTGATGAGAATGATGAGAATTCAGGTTGAAGTTTGATTTTTGCAGACTTTGGAATCTTTTTAAATCTGAACACAGTGTGAGACATTTTAGAGATCTCTTCTGAATATTGTGATTTTTTTCTTTCTTTTAGGTTGTAAAATGTAATATATGCATAATTTAAATGCATCAAAAACCGTTTGTGATATTAGACATGTTGCTACAAGCTAGTGTTTGCTGCAGTGAGACTCTCAGCCCTCCCCTCCTGGATCGGACTGCTGACCAATCAGAGCTCAGGCCAGTGCTGTCCGTCACCAGTGGCTGTGTCACCTGTCGCTAGGCGTCATGGCAGACTTGTTAGGGGAGCTCTACACTGATTGCTGAGAGAACAACCTCACACTCACAATGCCCTTGTTTACTAACACTCACACATTTAAGTTCACAGCCTTTTTACGCTCCAGACGCAGCTTGTTTGTTATCGTGTGAGGCACCTTTATTATCTCTATGTTCACAGCTTCAAACTCTTTTAAATGAGATTCATTACTTTGTGAGACTGAATTACATGTGTAATATTTTCACTTCCGAAGACTTGAGCAAGAATAGAAGTACCACAAGGTGCACTAAGTATTTTTTCTTCTTCATGATTCGGTGATATGATGCTATTGCACTTTATACTGGCACCTATTGGTGTGGATCACGGTTTTGGTTACCAATGCCATTTGAAATATCATATTCACAGGCATGTGACTGATTCAGTTACTCTGCAATAAATGAGCTGGGGAGAACTATCTGGATGTTTAGTTCCGTATCGGTTGATCCTGAGAAATTTGACCAAAAAAGTCAAGTTGTTTTTATTATTATTTGATATTACTGTCGTTCGCTTAACATTCCTACCGTAAAAAGTGTTTAACTACTTACATCTTACTTCACCGTTAAGTGTCACACTGGAATTCATGTACAGCTGTGAAGAGTAAATTATTATAGGTGGATTTGCCCTGCTCTTTGTTAGGGGTGGTTATGGCCTTGGTTTGCAATGTGGTCATGTGCGTTTTTGTCCACTTGAGAATGTGGTTGAAGTAAACTAATCTCAAAACATTTAGAACCCAATTTATATTTATATTTAGCAGCATTATACCTTTTCAAAGTGAGGTCACCTGAACAGGATGTTAATATCAGCTCTAAATAAAGCCAGAGGATGTAACGCTCTGATCATGCTATCCACTCTATGTAGAATAAAACAGCTATTCTAGGCCACTTGCCTTCAAGTGCGCATGATCTGTCAAAAGTATTTATTGCTTTAGTTTAAAATAATTGCATACTATGAGAGCTATATGAAGTGTGTCTGCTCTCTTGTAGCTCTCAGAGGTGAAAGGGAATCTGGTGAAGGTGCAGGTGGAGAATGAAGCTCTTATGGAAATTAAATGGCACCAGGCCACTGAGTACCATTGTTGATGTCAAATATTCAGTAAAAATGTAGCATTTATCATAATGTCATATTTTATTGGAGCTTTGAAATATGGTATTGACATGTAAGCTCAGCCACCAATTTTGTAGAATTTGGTCTGCCATCATAATTCAAGAATTTAGGAGCTATATCTGCATGATTAGAAAATAAGTGCATTAGATGTTATTAAGAGGACCGCATAATGAACTTGAAGGCCGCCTTGCTTTATAGGTTCCAAGTTGTTTCTTTAATTTAGTTTGTTACCATGAGAATGGTGCAAAAAAAAGTTAGAAAATATAACCCTGTGCCACAGTAAATACTTTGATATTAGGTGCAACTTACATATATCATACCTTTCATATAGTCCGAGATCTTTCTAGCTTGTTTGTGCAGCGGTGTGCTTGTGCTCTCTCTCCCTAATTAACCCGTATGGCCGTGGATCTGAGCTCTAGCAGATGTCTCTCTCTAGGGGGCTGGGTTTTATATTGGAGTTATACATAGCCATGGCTGAGGGGCTGCTGAGAAAAGGTCAAGCCTTGGTGAGCGGGTCTGATTATAGCTGGGAAATAAGTGTTCCACGGGGCTGATTGCAAGGAGGTCACCTCCACAAAGGGTCAGATTGAATGAGTTTGTCTGTATGTGCCCTTGGAAAGAAGATTCTATTGCATTATGTTTCTCGTGTCTGGCGCCGCCCTGTAGGTGGACAGATTCTCTGCGGAGCTTAGTTTGGTCTGGTCCACGGTGTTGGAAAAGTGCAAAGAGGCCCAAGAAGAACTGGAGAATGAGCTGTCCGTGCTGAGCCGGTGCCAGGAAGGGACGCAGGATGCCCAAAACAGTGCGATTGGATAATTCACAATTTACAAATACAGTCGCACTGATGGTGACTACTGTATATGCACTAGAGTAGATGTACTAATGGAAATGTATTCAAAGTCCTGTTGTGGTGCCATACATGATTTTTATTGTTAACTATAACCATTTAAAAAAAAAGTTGTTTCTTGAAACAAAATAAACGTTAACTTAAAATAAAATATATATATTTTTTTTATTTCAGCTAGTTGCCAAGGCAAGGTTTCTCGTTTTCGTTTAGTTTAAAGAGGCGGTATAATGCCCTTTTCACAAGATGTAAAATAAGTCTCTGATGTCCCCAGAGTGTGTATGTGAAGTTTTAGCTCAAAACACCCCACATTTTGACACGCCGTTTTTGTGTGAGTCCCTTTAAATGCAAATAATCTGATGCTGTTCCCGGCACAGAGGGCGGAGCTTCAACAGCTCCAGTGTTAGCGATTACCTTACACAGACACGCACTGAAAATTTCAACAACTTTTAGCCTTTTATGTTCCAACCGGAGTCAGACAATGATGGAGAGACTTGAGAAGAAGTGACAACATGTAGAATGCAACTGGACATTTCTGAATGGTTAGTTGACGAATTTATGTAGCTGATGTGGAGTTAACTATCTTCTAGTCATTGATTAGCATATTCTGTCATGATAATCTATAAATCGCGTTCCCGGGGGCGGGGTTTATGTAAATTTTAGGGTTAGTGATGTCACTAACCTGTGAAAGAACCTCATTGTAGTCCCTACCAGCCGTTTGTTGTAGTCCTTAAAAAGCGATTTTCTGTAAAAGAAAATATCTCCCTTTGCTTTGAACTTTGAGCGTTGTAACTTTGCAGATGTTTATGCAGCAACATTACACACTAACTAAAGTTAGAAAAGACAAATCATAATCAACCACCCCTTTACCTTGAATTTTACATAAAAACTAAAACTAAAAGTGAAAACTGAAAATTAAAAAATCTAATTTAAAATATTAACAAAAAATATAATGTATAAAAATATAATAAAATAACACTGGTACCATGGTGCAGTGATGCTATCAGCTGGTGATACCATAGTACTGAATGATAAATATTTATAAACCATAGTATATACGTGGTATTCCAGGGTACTTCAGTGAATACCATGGGATGTGTCCAAGAAACCATGGAAATACTGTAGTACTTGTTTGTATGTCAAATAAGTTTCTTACAGTTTGTGTCATTCATATACCATCTGCTTCCTGCTCATAGGCTCTCACCTCTCTGTAATGTCACATGGTCTGGGAGTCATTACTGCGGTTAATGCTGTTCTGTTTATCCAGTTGACCTCTACTCATTTTACTGAGATGTCTTAAGCAATTCTACAGACTTTAGATTTTTGGAATAGTTTTTTTATTCAATTTTTTTCTGAACACACATTATACTGACAAGATGTTTTAGATAGTTTAAAAAACAAAAAATATCAGCAGACAGGGGAGAGTTGTTGCGCTTACCAGTGTACAGCTTTCATGTTCTTAAATTGTATTTTGATTGTATTCATGCGAATGTAACTTCTTCAGTTCTACTTGCCCCACTCCGAGCAGGATTCGAACGGGTGTTTCTGGCACGGGACGGTAAAGAACGCAGCCTCTAACGCACCTCTTGAGGCCAAGGGAGTGAGGTTTACTTGCACAGCTGGCCTCCGTTACACTCACCCCGCTAAACCTCACTCCTACCCTAAGTCACGGCATCAATATAACCCCTCTGGTTCTACTCGCCCATATCTCTGAGCGGGATTCGAACATACGTTTCCGGCATGAGAGGCTGGCGCGTTAACATGGATGATAAAAAACACAGTCTTTAGACGCTAGCATGCCTCTTGAGGCCAAGGGAGTGAGGTTTACTTGCACAGCTCTTACTAGCTGGCCCCCGTTACACTAATTTGACAATAAAATTAGTTGAAAAAAAGTTTGGTATATTAATATTTACAGGCCAGTAGTTAAAATGTGAATTTGTTTTTAAATTTGTGTTCTTTGTTTTGTTCAGAATTTCTTTTTATTTTATTTAGATTTTTTTTCCAGAAGGGCTGAATTTTGTATTAAATGGAATAGTGCATGGCAGAAAGCTTTTGATCTCCTTGTCAGGACATCAGTGAGAGTTCATGTGTGCTATGTTCTTATTCTCTGTGACTATTATCTTTTGTTCATGATCTGGTGCCTTAATCAAATTTCCTCTATTGAGAAGCATAGTATTTTTCAGCATTTCCTGCAAAGAATCAGACCTAAAATGTATACACATGGACAACATTGTTTCCTTTAAGGCATAACTCAGCCTGAAATGAAAATGTGTTCATTATTTCTCATGACGTCCCAAACTTAATTTCTTCTGTGGAACATAAAAGGAAGATTTTTTTTAACAATCATACCGTGACTTTAGATAGTCAAGCTCGAAAAATGTCTAAAAGGCACCATAAAAGTACCATAAAAGTGGTCCATAAGTAGCTTTACTCACTCACACACCAAATTTTCTAAAGCCTTATAATAGCATGATGTCAGGGACAGAGCAAAATTCAGTCATTGTAAATCAAATCTCACTTATGACATACAAGTGTCTTTTTACACCTGGACGCCCTCTGAAACGCTTTTGAGATGGATTTAAATGTATTTGGGGGTTGAAGGCACATATGTAAATTCTACTCATCCCAAAATGTTAAAAAATAAGCGTGTGAGAGCATTATTGGAGATGCTATATGATATGTTATAGCCAGATATGACAGGTCAAGTGCAACATGCATAGCCGCAGATTCAATAAAATTCACATTTATTTCTATAGCGCTTTTCTCAATACAAATCGTGAACTCTGTTAAATTTGCATATAAAGCGGGAGTTGTAGATTGGATTTATATTTGTTTTTGCAGAGACATCTATGTGGCCAAGAGTAAATGGGACTGTTTTAACAAATCAGATTAGTAAAAACACATGAAGTGACCAGGTGTAAACAGGCCATAAGTCGCATGGACTACTTTACGGAGAGTTTTGTCCTTTTCTGGAAAGAAAGAAATAGAGTTTAGAAATACATTATGGTGAGTAGATAAGAGAATTTGGTTACACTTTATTTGAAGGTGTCCTTGTTACAGTGTAATTATACATTTAAGTACAAAGTAATATTAACTAACTACCAGTAATTACTATAGGGTTAGGATTAGGGTTTGTTGCATTTAATTATGCATTGTTTTCTGTTATTAGTACATGTAACAAAGAAGACACTGTTAAATAAAGAGTTAACAAGATTTTTTTTTGGGGGGGGGGGTGATTCATCCCTTTTAAAATCATTATTTCTCCAATGCACAGCTGGACAGTTTGCTTTTTGAGAGAACTTCACATCTGAGACTTCCACACTCTGAACGGCCATGATTTTCACATAGAAATGAAGCTGCGTTTGTGATCGAAACTGTGGCCGCATTATTACTCACCGGTGGCTCTGTGAGTGTGTACGTGTCGGTCTTGTGTGTTTTAATGACGCATACATCCTTTATCTGCAGACTGCACTTAATCCCAGCACTGCTGGCTCAGGAACAGATTACTGACAGCAGATGTGATGAGAGCAGAGCAGGGAACCTGACACACACACACACACACACCTCCGCTTCTCATTATGACTGACCAGTGCAGCCATTTTCTCACTGCTTTGTTTGTTCTGAGCTACCATCTTTGCTCTGGTTATTGTCTCCTTCTTAAAACATTTCTGTTTGATGGTAAACATTTGTGATGTGAATTTCATGATCTTTGTGCATGTGTGTGTTCACAGGCTGAGCAGATACAGTGGCTGGAGGAGAAAGTGTCCAGGCTGAAATCTCAGCATAGTTCAGTCTGTCAGAAGGTAACTGTCTTTACTACCCCACACTTTTTCCACTTTTTTAACCCTTTCCCCGCCATTGACTGAAATTTCCGGCTTTCCGTGTTTTCACTGTTATACAGGGAACGCTTTTATGCATCTTCTGAAAGAGTACAGAATCCCCTGATCAAAACACAAGTGAAGAAGCAGCAGAAACAAGCGATAGCATATGTAAGCATATGCATATGTAAAATAACGCGATCATCCCACATTAAACTAGCCTGACTTCGTCATACTCATATTCTAGTCAGAATGTGAGTCTGATACTGTTCCATAGGGCTTTGATTATGAGGCGTGTCTTAACCGAACCAGGAAAAAAAAAAACTCTGCACTCAATTGGATAGACCTACAACCAATCAGAGCAACGCAGTGTTTTTTTTTATGAGCTACGCATAGTTGTCAATGTCAACAGAACCTAACAACACGCACGCTGGAAGAAGTAGTAAAATAATGAGTGTTGCTTCTTTTACTTGGTCCTCCATGAGTGCGACCAAAGGAGAAACCACAACGACCACAGGGTTTTCATTGCGTCCCATCTTCTTAGCGACCATCGGAGCCAGCTGATAAAATAAACTTTTGCCGAATCCCGTAGGAAGGACGGCAAACACATCTTTCCGATCGACAAATGCCTTGATTGCAGTTCTCTGTTCGTCTTTAAAAATGAATGCGCTGTCGATTTCTTTTACAACAGACACGATAGCGGAATCTATACATCTCAATTCTCCAGCTGCAGTCATCTTTGAGGGAAACCAGTTCAACCCAAGCGCTCTTTGGTAACGTGATGATTACGTAACTGCAGATCATCTGTCCATCATCGTATAAAGCCCGCCCTGGCAATTTGATTGGCCTGACTAATTCTGAACCGGTCATAATTACTCCTCAATGGATCGAGTCCAGACCGAACTTCCCGACCAAAAAATGTTGTGGGCGGTGTTCGGGCTGGCATCCAGGCTCTAACATTAAACAGCATATAAATCAAAACTGCCTAATGTTACTGAATCATAGAACTTTGGTTTATAGGAAGGTATAGGACTGTGCAAGCATTAGGGGTGTTGATGGACTCTATCTACTCAAACTACTCAATCTATATGTTTTTATCATTAGTATGAATCCGATCCAGATGTAGTCATGATTTTCTCAGTTTTTTGCTAAACAACAACAACAACAACAAAAAGAATCCATGAAGCTAGAATAAAACAAGTTTTTTTGTTTTAAAAATCTGTTCTTTATTTAGATATATTGCATGTTCAGATATTCATACAACAAAATATTCTGGAGGCCATGAAACTGACCACAAAAACAAAAACATTTAGTCCTAGTCAGTTTTTGTCAGCTAAAGATCCTGAACCTAAAGGCATAGAGATACGTTCACAACCTGATTAGACTGCTTTTATGACGTATATTTTGCGATGGAACTTACCGAACATCCAAAACAATACTGTGTGCTGGGCTAAATGAGCTCATTGTATGTGATTAGCCTACATATGATGATATTTTCACCAGCTGAGAACTCATGAAGAGCTTATAAAATGTGTAAAGGAGTCAAAACAGTGGCAGGAATCCCTTCGTCACAAACACAAACCAAGATCTGCTGCGATCCTGTACTGAACTGGTTTGGGCAACATCGTGACTATAACAAGAAAAAACAGGTACGCTTGAGCATTCTGTCCTTTTTTTTTTTTTTGTCCGTGTTGTGTTCATATTCCGTTTGAATCGCACCAGAGTTTGTTTGGAAGCAGACAGTGACCCGTCTTTTCAGTGGTCTCGGCCTGCTTGTTTGGTGCGCATCAGGGTTCAGATGGCAGCGTTTACACTTCTTCAAATGAACCACACTAACAGAGCAATCGCACCAGAGTTTGTTTTAATCCAGCCAAACATGCCAAGTGTGAACACACACTTACAGATCATGTTTTCCAGCATGACTTAAAGCAAATTAAGTGATTGGTTCTTTTAACTCTTTTCAATATTGAGCAATGCAGGGTTAGCTGGTTAGCCTTGCCCAATCTTCTGGTCCAAAGAAGTGTGTTAACCCATTTATTGCCATTCACCTGTGTATAAAAAAAAAAACTATATTTCATCCTCACATTTGCCTATATAATTTTAATATAGTAAAAGTTTGATCAGTGCTCAGTTCTTTTTGGAAGCTCTTAAATGTGCAAAATGGATATTTTTCCTGTCTGCTGCCTTACTTGTCACAGCTGAGGATAGTCTCTAGTGAAGTGTTTGGGACAGTGCACATTCTTGTGGTGCCAACAGCCATCAGCAAAGTTATGACATCCATTGCTGCGTCCCAATTCACAAACTATCCATTGAACATTGAGTATTTAATAATCAAGTTTATACTTTGTTTTGATGGAACTTTGCAACTACATGTCAACTAACTCTCATTAGAGAATTAGTAGCCAGTAGTAGACTGTTAGGTGTTAGGGTTAAGCTTAGTAGTTATGTTAGGGTGACCATATTTTGATATTTGAACCAGGACACTCGGCCCGGCAAACAGATACTCAAATGATACTCGAAGTTTACTCAGAGATGCCTTATTAATTTCAATACATTTAAAGTAGGCCATGCCTCCTCTGTATGAATAGAAAATTGTTATATTACAAGACACAAATTCAGATAGGCTTCTCAGAGGTTACTCAACATGTTTTATTATGACAGGTTTCAAAAATAATTCATGAAATAATGATAGAAATAATGTCTCTTCTTTATTATAAAAATAAATATATAAATAATAAATAACGAAAAGAAATACCTCCAAATTGAGCAAAAATAGCTCTCACAAACTTACAAAAAAGAAATAACAAAATATATTTATATCTTTAGTTTTCTTCCTCTTTATCCTGTTTTTCTTCCTCATCCTCCTTGTTTGCCCATCTATATTTTGCTGTAGAGCTGATTTTTCCCAGCAGTTTTTTGAAAACCAGGACATTTTTATCACTTTATAAAAAACAGCCAGGACGGCCAGGACATGACGTGAAAACAGGACTGTTGGTCACCCCAAGTTATGTACTTGTACTTACAAAGTTACTTATAGTCAGTAGAATGTCTATTGGGGGAGGATCAAAATGGGTTTTTTTTGTTGCAGATTTTAAGCAAACTAGTCTACTAATACTCTAATGAGAGTAAGTTGACATGTAGTTACAAATTTACTTATAGTTAATAGATTGTCTAAAGTGGACATCAAAATAAAGTGTTACCATAATTGATAATATGTATTTCAGCTGCAAGATATAAAGATGCGTTTGGCCATTACCTTTTGGCTATGCAACTTTTTGATGCATCATGCAAAAACATGAGGAGAGTTCTTCACATGAAAGATCTTCGACTGGATACTTCTTTTGTCTCCAAGGCCAGTTTACGGTGCCAGGATGGACGTACATATCCTATGGTACATATGCGGCCCGTTAAAGTCACAGGGCCCTATTTTAACAATCTAAGCGCATGGTCTAAAGCACAGGGCGCAAGTGCACTTAGGGCGTCTCCGCATCCATTTTGGCTAGTTTAACGACGGGAAAAATGGTCGGCGCGTGCGGCGCATGGTCTAAAAGGGTTGTCTCTATTCTTTTAATGAGTAATGGGTGTGTTTCGGGCGTAACGTGCAATAAACCAATCAGAGTCTCATCTCCTGTTTCCTTTAAAAGCCAGTTGCGCTCGCGCGATGGCGGATTCGCTATTTACATGGAGGAATTTGCCAGCGGAAAGACTGAGCGCTTCTCTAGCGAGGAAACGAATCTGCTCATGCATAAATTTAAAAGACCATCTCAGGCACAAAGTGTACGCGTGTTGTGGACCCGCCTATAGGCGCACATTAATAACGCGCTCTTTAAATAACAAAAAAAATATTGCGCCATTGACTTCAGTTGACCAGGTTTTGGTTGGTCAATGGCACAGTCTATTTCAGTTGCCTCAAAATAGCAACGTGCCAACAATGTGCCCGTACACACCTCGTTTCCAGACCAGCACGCCCATGGGCGCGCAAATGCATTTGCTATTTAAATAACGTGGTGCAGGACGTGAAAATGATAACTGCGTCAGGCTGAAACTAGCAAAAAACACTTTTGCATTGCGCCAGGTGTATGATAGGGCCCACAATAATGATGTGGTAGTATGTTGTAAAACGGACCTACTCTTCTCCTACACACTCAAAGCTATGTCATTTTTACAGTTTATGTAGGCGAATTGGGATGCAGCACAATTAGAGACTAAAAGTTCTGTTCCAAATGTGGCAGACTTCACATCGCATACTTCAGGGTGAAAGTATTGCCAGAATTGAACCTGAGTGTCCCACATGAGCACTATAGCAGTAACTGCTAAACCATGGTCCCCCCCCCCCTTTTCTTCTTATTCTTCTCTCTATTCTTTGCGTCTCACTGGTTGTGTCTCCGTAACCCTCCGTCCTCTTGGGGAAGCAGGCAGGCCGCTTGAGCCCTCGTGGAGGTTAATGGTGACTCTGGCTCCAGGTGGGAGTAATCAGCTGTGTGTAGTCCAGCATCTGTAGGCAGCTGTGGGAGCAGGGGTCACCATCCTGAAACCCCTCCCTCCTCTGGCAGAGGAGTGTTAGGGCCCGGAGAGTGCCGAATGATTGCTAATAAAACCTTTGATTGAGAGGAGAGCGGAGTGCCAACCATAAACAGGCTGGATTCTGCCCTTTAATTTCAGCATCTCCAGAGAATTGCTTTTGCTGTGCCGCAGAGCGAGGCTTACACACAAACAGTTAGTTGTCTAGCCTAGAACCCAAGATCTAATTTTGTGTGTGTGTGTGTGTGTGCGTGCGCGCACGTTCGGATGTTTGTCTATTTTGTGTTCCTGGGGACAAAAACTAAGGGCTTTTCATTTTAAATTCTCACTGCTGTAGATGCTGCCTCGACGCTGATAAGAAAGAAAAAAACAATCATTTCATACTGCTGAGAAAATTGGCCGTAGTGCAGCTTAGATGGCAACAGCCTTGCGCAGAACACGCAGGATTCTAATTTGCTTTTTCTGTCAGGTTGAATCGTGTTTTTGAGGTGCGTGTACGTGACTGCATCCAGACGGCTACGGTATATTAATGTAACGTATGATTTACTAAATGCCTTTTTGCAGCACTTCCAGTATATAATCACCACGATCCCCTGTAACGTTCACAACAACACAGAATTTCAGTGCATTTCTGCATAAAACTCAGGCTTGTGTGTGTGTGTGTGTTGGGCTAAGATGAAAGGTTAAGGCAGGAGCATATATCAGACACTAGCGTGCAGTAATAAAGGGCTGGCTATAGAGCTGCTTCTCTCCTTCTGGGAACTGTGCGCATTTTTATAACCTCACTGACAGCAAGATAAAGTGCTCGTCCAATTAGAAAAATATTTGGGCGCATACCTTCCTGCAAGAGTCCCTGGATTTTATTTTTTATTTTTATTCTCAAAACCCGTTTTATCCGGTATTTTTGTTTTTCTAAGGGTTACAGTTGCAGACATTGCAATGCCTGCACTTTACAGCCTCATGCACGCTCCCTGATTAATTCTTAACCCCTTGTCCGTATTCTTTCCTCCTCCTTTTAAGAATAGATGTATTTTGGGGGGCTTTTCTTACAGAGTGCATTAAAATTAAATTCTCTCTTGTTGTTGTGAAAGAGGCGCACGTTAAAAATAATTGGATGAGGGAGAGAACAAAGGGCTGCGCGGCTGCATGGCCCAGCGAGGCGTTAATGCCGTTCCCGCCGCATTGTTCGGCTGTCTGCAACCATCTCCCCAGCCAGACACTCAGCGCTGCTCAAGTCACTTTTAATGTCTGATAATCAAGGTGAATTTTCAAAAAGCTGCCATTTTCAAATGATGGTGTATATATTATGTGGAGATGGGGTTTTTGAGGCAGGGGAGGGGGCCGGCGGTGGATGAGGGCCATGCACAGTGAAAGAGAGACACCTACTGTTTGCGGGCAGAACTGCCGGGACGCGGTGCAGGGGGTTTGACGGTTGCATGACAGATGTGTGATTGGCTTGGGTGTGAGCCGTGTAGCTTACGTGGTTGCGGCGGTGGACAGCTTGGCACTCTGAGAATCAGTGTTTCTTTATCAACTATACTATTCATGGTAAAGCACAGTGAAAGATAGCCAGACTCTATGAAAATGAATTAAACTACTGGGTGACCATGTTGTGCTTTTCAAATAAGAGGAAAATGAAATTTTTAGAATTAGTGATGAATTAGCAATCATTAAGGTAGGCATAAATATACTATTTGCATAAATATGCAACTTGTTAAAAATGTTTTGGTATTTTTAATTTATTTTTAATTTATACATTTATTGCAAAAACACTTTACAACAAGGTTCATTAGTTAACATTAGTTTACTACATTAGTTAGCACGAACTAAAAATTAACTGCACTTATACAGCATTTATTAATCTTTGTTCGTGTTAATTTCAACATTTACTAATACTTTAAAAAAAAATCTTGTTAACATTAGTTAATGCACTGTGAACTAACATGAACAAACAATGAACAGCTTTATTTTTATTAACTAACATTAACAAAGATGAACAAATACAGTAACAAATGTATTGCTCATGGTTAGTTCATGTTACAGTAGTTAATACATACAACCTTATTGTAAAGTGTTACCAAAAAATGGTTCATTGCAGTTCATACTTAATGAATTAACTAGTGTTTAATTTAGCTCACAAACTTAGCTAATGTTTTGTGCTTCGAAATGGTTTGTGTATCTTCTCTTTTTTTTTTTGCCACTGAGACGCACCGGGATGAAAGCACAGGAATTCTTGTGTAATTTTGAATTTACCATTTGGGCAGTGTATGGAGACCGCTATGCGCTACTCTACCTGAACCTGTCTCGCGTTTTTTCACACATACAGCTTGAGTGAGGCATTTTCATTTTGGCGAATGGGACAAATTCTGGGACACGACAGTGTGAAAGCCATAATGTTAATATGGGCATATTTGCTGAAGACATAATGATTGAAAAGTAGTTTGACCAATCGCGTCAATCGACCAATTGTGGTTAGTTGGAATCTATAGTCCCTCATTACCATAGTAAAGTCACATTTTTTACCGTAGTGTGTAGCAACCAAGCTCAGTCTCACTAAACATCCTTTTTTTTTCTTTCTGCAGTGCTTCTGCATTCTCATTTTTCACCCCAGCATGCACCACACCGAGCGTTGCAATACATTATGGAGGTGAATGTATGCAGCACGTAGAATGTAATAAGTGTGTATTTATTTCCTCCAGACTGATATACTCTCTCCTGGCTTGGAGGGGGGAGAGGAGAACAACCATCTGCATTGGAGTCTGGAGAAATGAGCTTGATGTATCATACTGGGTTTTTTTTGTGTGGGTTTTTTGTGCCCAGTACGATCCTTTTTATGACTACATTGTGACTGTTTTTGTCAGTTTTTGGCTTGCTTGTGTATTTGTACACCCCGTATCAAGCAAAGCAAAGTCTCTGCGGTGCAGGACTAAAGGGACTAAATACAAAAATGGGATGGAAGCCTGAAATTGCCGCTGAGCTTTGTGAGGGCTGTGACGCGACAGGGACCAAATGCATTATCCTCTCCATAAGGCCTCGACCAATGATAAAGATGGAGAAAAAATACTTTTTTTGTGTCCTTAGAAGAAAATGTGTGAGTAAAAAGCCTTTGGTCCGGTGCGTCTGTTTTTGTCATTGATTATGAGAGCGGTGGGGTTTGTTTTAAGATGCCTGTCTTCAGTGGACTGACTTAATGCACCGGCAGAGCGGGGGAATGTGAACGAGGAGGACAGGAGCCCGTGTCTTTACTTCTCTTTCATGAAGAGGCCGCTGCGGACGTGTCTTGCTTCCTGAGAAGGATCCTTTCCTCTTTGCCCGTTTATGGCAGCGGATGAGGACGAAAGTATCTTTGAGGCACACAAACATTCATAAACAGAGAGGGAGGCTTTAAATGGGTTGGGTTGTCGAGGGTGTTTGTGGCTTCAGTACTAGTGGATGTGACTCTGACCTGTTGATCCACTGTGCTGCTCAGAATCATCAAAAACGGGAAGTTGGCGCTCATGTCATGCTCTGACCAGACGCAACAGGATAGGTTTCCAGATGCAAGTTTGTCCTCACTGGAAGCGAAAATGCAAATCATAGCCAATCAGAACATATTTAGGGACAGATTTACTAACAGCTTGCTCCAACGCAAACCCTCTTTTGGCGTTTAAAAACTACTGTCAGGATTTACTAAAGACACGCAGTGAAAAATTAGCGCTGAAAAGGCGTGGACAGGGTTATTTTTGCGGCTGACCTTATTGCATATGCATTTGTAGGAGTTTCCCTTTCACACGCAATATTTATGGGAGGAGAGTATTTAAATGAATCACGCAACATGATTTACTAAGGTTTGCGCTAGTCAGTTTACTGGTATTTGCTACACTATTTACCGCCCAAAAAAGCAAGTTTTAAACCAGACGCTAATTTGCGCCGCTCTTGGTAGATTGCGTTGGACATTATGAAAATGTTCCGACTGCCTCTGTTCATTAATGTGTTAGAAGATCACGCACAGAACTTTCCACTCTCATCGGCGCTTTTATGGGATTGCACTCTCGCGCTTATTCGCCCTATTTAGTAAATCTGGCCCTTAGTGTTTAATATTCAGATGTGGAGAAGGATTATGGACCAATTCGATTTCACAATGGGCGGAGCTACCTAGCGGGATTCTGCATACATTTAAATCAAGCGACTGACATAACAAAACAGCTTTTATTGATTGTTACCAGTGTTATTTTAGTATCATTGAGATACTCTTATAATACTTTGAATTAGTTTTTTTGCATCTTACATTTTCATTACATTACATTTCAGTTTTGTCATTTTTGTCATTATTAGTTTTTATTTTAAATATTTCTGTTTTGTTTTATTAATTTTTTGTTTCAGTTTTAAGCAGTGTCCGAATTCTCCCCAATCTATTTGAGGGGACAGCCATTTGTAGCGGAGTCCGAAACCATAGTGGACGTTATCGAGTGCTCTCATTCAATCCCACAATGCACTGCGTGAATGAGTATACAACCGGGGCAGCTAGAGAATACCCATAATGCACAGTAAGGGTCGTGGCGAATGAATTCTCACGTCTTTCCAGAAGATGGTGCAGCTGAATCATTCATCCATCCATTTTCCAAACCGCTGGTCCAATGTGGCTACGTTGTAATATACAGGTATAAATTCCTTTTTAATCGGTTATTAAATTGTTTAATTAAGGTTTATACATAGTTACTATGAAAAAGTTCAAGATAAATCTTTTCATCGAACTATTGGAATGGCCAGTTTGCTAAGTTTCAAATAATTAAAATCCAAATTCATTTACTCATTTTCATTCACTCCCTAGCGTGAACTGTATTATTAGACTAATGTAGGTAATAGTTAATGAGAGTATAGGGGACAATTTCAGACACAGCCTTAGTTTTAGTTATTTTAGTACATCAAGTTAAACCAAATGAAAATGAGCAATATGTGGCATCTAGATGAAAAAAAGGTTTTAGTTAACCATTATAACTTGATTATGTCATTATGAAAGCAGTTTTAATAAATAAAGACAACTCGAGCAGGCAAATCAAATCTAAACAAAGACAAATAACCGAGAACTCAAGACAGAAACACAGTCCAATATATACAGTACTAGAGCAAACGAGCAACCAAACAAGACACAGGTGAAGAACATAAACAGTAACCATCGAAAAAATCACTAAGGAAAATGAACACATGCTAAACAAGGAGATACAAACTAAAAGTCTATAAAAACCTAAATATAACAAGCATACATTTTTATTATAGTTGAATGCCTGATCAAATTAGCCAAATGCTGCTTTTTAACTGCACCACGATAATAGACTATCATTACCAAACATAATTGCGATTAAAAAATTATGTTTGTTTTCAAATACTCCCTCCATATGTCATTGGTTTAGCCAATGTTGCTGTGTTGGACTGCAAATGTGCAAGCGTTAGGATATGATCACATTAGCGAAATATAACATGCAATAAAATTTCTATTGTAAATAGTATGAAGCACTTTCAAACCAAGCAGCTTTCTGTTGATCATCCCTGTGAACATGAGCAATATCTGCCTGGGGAACTTTTTGCCCTTATGCAAAACTCCCGATTCCTATCGGAATGACTGGATTTCGCCGGTGAAAATTCGCTGAGCAATGGTAAATGTGACCACACCTTTAGGGTTAAACACATTTGACCTGCCAGTTATCGGTTGAGAATTCAGAGTTCTGTGATTCAGCTTATATATATATATATATCGTTTTTTTAATTCATACAATTATTTTGGTTGTATCTCTTTGTAAAACTAAAAATATGTTTCTTTGCAGAGTGTAGAGGAAATTTTTTCCCCATCCCCCTTTTATCTTTCCATTCCTCTTCTCCACTCTCCTCTTTGTATCCTTAAAATATTCCGCACATCTCGCTGCAGTTCCGCATGACAGACACCCCTAATATAATCTGTGTGTCTGAATTCTAATTTATACCGTCAGGATAAAATAAATAGTCTGCAGTTAATTATAGGGAGCCAGCGCCTGCCTTTGCCCGGGTGATTTATGAAGTGCGTGCAGGCATTCTCCAACGCATTTTTCTTAATTTATTTTTAATCTGTCTTTCTATTAATTCTACAGCAAACGTCTTAATGATGTGCGAGGTGTGCATTAATGAGAGCAGGTGGAGGGAGGGGAGCTGGGGGTGGGGGTGGGGATGGGGTTCAGGGGGGTCTGGACCTATAGGACCACTATAAGACCCCCCCCCCCCCCCCCCTCTCTCTCTCTCTCTCTCTCTCTCTCTCTTCGCATGTATGTATTTGCTTTGTTCCAGATGCTGTAGGTTCTGAGGCTCAGTGTAAAGTGTTGTAGTATCCACAATGCCAATTCAAAAATGGTGGTACTATGGTACAGTGATAGTATCAGATGGTAGTGGGAACTTTGATATATGTCCTCTTATTACCATATTTATACCAATGCATTACATAGTAGTCCAAGGTACTTTAACGAATACAATGATGCATATCCAAATACCATGGTATTACCATAACATGGTGCAATGGTATGTGACAGGCTAATATATCAGCTGATATGCGGTAATTTTGAGATTTATTGGCATTGTCAAATAACTGTCAACGTGACAATTAACAGAAGTGGTCAAAGTTGCACATTGGAAGCACATTTTTAAACTTTTTTAGTGAATACTGAATATACCTGCATCACTATTACACGATAACCCAACAAATAATTACATATTTGCATAAAACACCACAAAAAGTGAGTCATTTGCTTTAAATAAACTTTGTGCTCTGTCATACACACAACCTCAAATTCAACCAAAAATTCTGTCATCATTTACTCACCCTCATGTCATTCCAAACCGGAATTACTTTCTTTTGCGATAAACACAAAAGAAGATATTTTGAAGATTGTCGGTAACCAAACAGTTTGGTGACCATATACTATATGTACAAAAAACACTGTGAAATTTCTCAAAATATCTTCTTTTATGGCCCTGCTGTATATATGCCTCCCGCCGTCAATATTACCGATACTCTTGACTCGCTTCCAACTCATCAACTCGAATATTATTAAGAATTCAAAGTTTCCATATGGTAGATATGACGTGCTCATAATGAAGGCAACATAACTACTGTGGTATAGACTACTGCTATATTTGCAATAATAAACAGCAATATTAAAAGACTGCAGTTTTTTTCAACTAGCCATCATTCAGCTCCTGGTGGAATTAAATGAAACTTTGGAATTATGACATGTTAGCTGGTATAGTATCATAAATATGATTAAGATATTATGGCAACTCGATTTTTAAAGATGTTTTTATTTTTAAAGATGTTGATGTAGACATGCCATTTTCTCGTGCTCATGTTGATCTTTTAGATGCGTGCAGATGTGTCCCCTCTAAAGTAAACGGGATACAAGTGTATTGCGCTGTTCATGCTTCCTTTGAGTCTCCCATGCACTTTGTGTACAATGTGTGGCGTTGCTGCCTATTCAGACCATTCCCCATCAGTCACTTATGAAGTTCCATTTGAATTAGGTAATGCTGCCTTAGAGGGAAGCTGCCTATGTCAACTCTCTAGGTTTGGTAACGAAGCTTACCGATAAAGTGTGTCTTTCTCAACACGTCTCCTCAACTCCTTTCTCACATCCTTACCATTTTCTCCCCATCTGCCTTCCTTTCATTTCCTCCTCCCAAACATATCCTCGTTGAAGCAGCTAAGCATGAGCGCTTGCAGTGCAGCTCCTGCAGGAACAGAGGGATAATTTAATTTATCTTCCTTTTTGTCTCTCCAGTCTGCTCATTTTATTCACACACAGATCATTACACACCAAGACCCCATTTTCATTTCCTACTGCGTACTGTCACACACACACACACACACACACACATATACACAGGGCTTTAACTAGGCTAGCAGGCCCGGGCCTGGTGCTGCTGTCGATCGATACCCGCGCTCGGATAGGAGAGATCCGCACTGCCTTAATAGGTCCTGCAGGTCCTACCATAAAACACCTCTACAGACCTGAGGACCAGGGGCTTCATAAATTTCTCTCTCTCTCTCTCTCTCTCTCTCTCTCTCTCTCTCTCTCTCTCTCTCTCTCTCTCTCTCTCTCTCTCTCTCTCTGCAAGATGGAGTGGGACTGAATGCAGCCGCATGGGGTTGTGGTTGAAACAGAGTCATGCTGGGCGGCACAAGGGCTCGTCTGAACAGGTTCGAGCGTGTGGCTTGAAAGGAAAGGATTGGGAATGTTTCCTATGTTTCTTTCTCTAGCATCGGATACTTGTTTTCCCATTTGCCATCTAAACTAGCTTAACCAGCAAGACAAATTCCATTTTTATATCAATACTGCAACCGAATGAATTTCATGACCTTTGGTTCTGTGAGTTGTACTGTAAATGTAAATGTACTAAAACACTCTGAAAGTGTTCCCTAGATTAGTATTCAGTGTAGAGCAAATGACTCTTGTTAGTGAATCATACAGCATGACCAGTTATTTCTGATTATCGAGATTTGTCTTTTTAGTGAATAAGAAACACTTATGAATCAGTTTCTCAGTTAGTCTGAACTGCAGTTCATTACTTTGTTAGAGCTGCACGATTAATCAAAATAAATCCCAAATTGTGATATTTCTTAGGGGCTGTTTCACCTAAAAACGTAGAACTTTTTATTCATTTTGGCCGTTCGTTTACACAACAACGTCGTTTTGGGTGCCTGAAAACGCAAACTTTTGAAAACGGGTTTCAGCGTGCAAGTTTGTGAGAACGGTCTCCGTGTGAACAACAAAAACCCAAATCTCTGAAGACGATGACGTCATGCACATGCGAATTACGTGTTCAGTCTATAGTGTTTCATCGCCATCTAATGGCCTGGCAGCAGAATACAGCGTTTTCAGTCGTTTTCGCGGATCCGTGTGAATGGGGATCGTTTTGACAATGGTGTCGTCTTTACGCGGAAAACTTTTTAAGCATATCGCTGTCATGTGAATGTACCCTTAGTGCGATTATCAAATCGCAAAGGATTATTTAAAGTGGCTGTATGGACCTGTAGAATTCAGAAACCCTTGTTATCAGTGACACCAGTGGCCGCTAGGTGAACTGCAGCCAGCTTGTGCTCGCGCTCATTTTTTTAAGTTTCATTACAAGCTGTTCACATATTGGCATTTGAAAAAAGCTATTAATACATGGCAAGTCTTACATATAGCCCCTTTAATTAAATAATTACACTCACTGGCCACTTTATTAGGTACACCTGTCCAACTGCTCGTTAACACTTAATTTCTAAGCAGCCAATCACATGGCGGCAACTCAGTGCATTTAGGCATGTAGACATGGTCAAGACAATCTCCTGCAGTTCAAACCGAGCATCAGTATGGGGAAGAAAGTTGATTTGAGTGACTTTGAACGTGGCATGATTGTTGGTGCCAGAAGGGCTGGTCTGAGTAT
Source organism: Rhinichthys klamathensis goyatoka (assembly GCF_029890125.1). Taxonomy (NCBI): domain Eukaryota; kingdom Metazoa; phylum Chordata; class Actinopteri; order Cypriniformes; family Leuciscidae; genus Rhinichthys; species Rhinichthys klamathensis. Next base: position 570,527 of record NW_026606762.1, read on the forward strand.
TTCAGAAACTGCTAATCTACTGGGATTTTCACGCACAACCATCTCTAGGGTTTACAGAGAATGGTCCGAAAAAGAAAAAACATCCAATGAGCGGCAGTTCTGTGGGCGGAAATGCCTTGTTGATGCCAGAGGTCAGAGGAGAATGGCCAGACTGGTTCGAGCTGATAGAAGGGCAACAGTGACTGAAATAACCACTCCGAGGTATGCAGCAAAGCATTTGTGAAGCCACAACACGCACAACCTTGAGGCGGATGGGCTACAACAGCAGAAGACTCCACCGGGTACCACTCATCTCCACTACAAATAGAAAAAAGAGGCTACAATTTGCAAGAGCTCACCAAAATTGAACAGTTGAAGACTGGAAAAATGTTGCCTGGTCTGATGAGTCTCGATTTCTGTTGAGACATTCAGATGTTAGAGTCAGAATTTGGCGTAAACAGAATGAGAACATGGAACCATCATGCCTTGTTACCACTGTGCAGGCTGGTGGTGGTGGTGTAATGGTGTGGGGGATGTTTTCCTGGCACACTTTAGGCCCCTTAGTGCCAATTGGGCATCGTTTAAATGCCACGGCCTACCTGAGCATTGTTTCTGACCATGTCCATCCCTTTATGGCCACCATGTACCCATCCTCTGATGGCTACTTCCACCATGTCACAAAGCTCTAATCATTTCAAATTGGTTTCTTGAACATGACAATGAGTTCACTGTACTAAAATGGCCTCCACAGTCACCAGATCTCAACCCAAAAGAGCATCTTTGGGATGTGGTGGAACGGGAGATTCGCATCATGGATGTGCAGCCGACAAATCTGCGGCAACTGTGTGATGCCATCATGTCAATATGGACCAAACTCCCTGAGGAATGCTTCCAGCACCTTGTTGAATCTATGCCACGAAGAATTGAGGCAGTTCTGAAGGCAAAAGGGGGTCCAACCCGTTACTAGCATGGGGTACCTAATAAAGTGGCCGGTGAGTGTATATGCTTTGCTTTTCCGAGTAAATCGTGACGCTATGAACTTTTACACGCACGCAGCTCATAATTCAGTTTAATAATTCATCTCATTATTCAGAGTGGCTCAATTTGCAGTGAATGCAGACTTACGATTCCTATTCTTTGTTGCTGATTGTTGCCAGGACGTCACTATATGGTTGCTAAGATGTTCTTAAAGGTTGCTAGGGTTTACCTAGTAATAGGGGTATTGAGTGTTTAGGTCTATTTTTCTTAGACATGAATGTTGCTCTTGGACCAACAAAAGATGTTGATCACGTCCTACTTGGTGAAATTACAGTCGTCAAAATGCATGCCGTCTAAGCTGATCTTTTCAGCAGGGAAAGCTTGACTGTTGATGAGATGTTTGTAAGACGAAAATCATGTAGCTGAAGAGGTTCTCCAAGTCCCAGCGTGAATCATTACGAGTGATTTTTACCTTCAAGGCGCTTCGCAATAAGAACGCACACAGTCGTGATTTGGCACGTGAAACACTGAGGGCTGAAATGAGGCGTGCGGTTCTCGAGCGCGTGAGATTAGATTAAGAGTTACACTGGCAGTAAAAGGAGATGGCCGCCCAGCATCTGTTCTCCCTCTTTCCTCCTGGCCCTCAGGCAGTGTACGAGCATTATACAATGTGTGTGTGTGTGTGTGTGTGTGTGCCTGCATTAGCCAAACAGATAGCTACCAACTTTAATTGCCTCTGCATCCACTTACTCACCCCTAACGCCCTTCAACCTCATCCACCCATCCCGCTTTCCTCGCCCGCGCAAATGAAAGAGCGAGAGGCGGGGAGATGGAGGGAGAGAGAAGGCAAGCATAATTACTTATTTTAGTGGACTGCTGTAGAATGCCTCTCGCCAAATGACTCTAATTCCAAATGGTTAACAAGAGCCGAATAGAGCCGAATCCGTGTGACAGCAAATTGCTTTCCCATTTGCAGCCTTAATGGCTTTTCATACTTTGCACTTCCAATAAGCAGTAAACTCGGAAATTAATATTGCACGCTGTGTTATGATGCAAATGGGAGGGAGATAGGAGAGCCGTACCTTCATGCAGAAAGCTCTGATTAGATCTGTAATTGCTTCACTCTGATTTTTCCCCCCTCTCTCGCCCTCCATCTTTCTCTTTCGTAACTTTCCGATATATTTATTGAGCTATTTTGAGATTTGCCATATCACTTATGCATCAACATTGACTGCACTTTTGATTTGTGTCACGCTGTGGTTTTTGTTTTCAAATCAATGCTAATCAGCGGTAATTTGCCAGTGACGCGGAGACGCTCGTCCTGGGGGTTTAATGTCTTTGCTGTCACCTTTAAGGTGTTTGTCACACATTCTAGTCAGAACAGGTTTTTAAAATGAAACAGAATAATAACAGGAGGCTTGTAAATGAGACACGAGCCTCTTTAAGGTGTCTTATTGAAATGCACGTATACAACCGCTTCACGGTGAATAGACAATGGCGCTGGTTTGAAGATGTTTGCAAAACACTCTGAGGTGACGTGTTAATAGCGGTGCTAATGAATGCCTGAACTCTAACCGCTCGCTCTTCTGCCTGATTAGCACATGCGTCTCACATTTAGCTGTGCTTGATTAAATGTAGATTGCTCTAGATTAAATGAAATTAAATCTTGATTAAATAACATCAGGGCTGGAATGAAGCATGTAAATGTGTAGATAATGTAAATGGGAAGATTTTCCTCTCTGCTGGGTAAAAGAGACAACCAACCATCAAACTTCAAGATTTACTAATACAAATATCACTTATGATGGTTGATGGATGGATGCGCTTTTTGGAGCGTCAAAAACTCGCTCGCATTATAAAGCTTGGAAGAGCCAGTTTGTTTGTTTTTTTACTGGGTTTGGCTGAAAAAAGAAAGTAATATACACCCTAGGATGCCTTAAGGTGAGTAAATTATGGGATTATTTTTGGGTGAATTATCCCTTTCAGGCCGATTTGAGAACGCACACGAAATCAAGAGGCGGGATTTATCGCGTGAACCAATCATATCCAATCATAGCGCGATGGAGGCATTGCCTCGTCTCACGTGATTTTCTCCTATTCATCGGCCCTGTCCCAAATGGCACCCTAAGCACTCGCGGTCGTCCTCTGAGTCTGCACTTTCGTGACGTAATGCCGCTTTGACTGTCGGAAAGAAGTCTGCTGCGGAGCTCGCATCAGTACGGGCTCGGCAAAAGTGCGCATCGAGGGCGCAAATCGACTGCATAATGAGACCTAAAATGACAAATGGGACACCCTACGGTTTCACGGAATTAACGGACACGCGCCAGCTATTGTAAAGGCCCTTGCACACTAAGTCCGAAATCCGCGTCCGAAATTTTCGCACGTTAAAGCTGCAGTCCGTAGCTTTTCCTCTTTGTCCCCATCTCTGTTTGAAGTCTGCAATTGCAGTCATTCGCGGAATTATTCATTTTACGTGAGTTGTACATCGGCATGAAACAGCGCGGATGAACACAATGTTGTGAGGAGAGTGCGCGTCGCGGCTGTCGGTCACAGCGCCGGTGTGGATACTGGCATTCAGAATCACACATTCTACTTTTTGGAAGTACAGGATGACTGAATTTTTCACCGGAAAATGTCCTCTGAACAAGCAAGTAACATTCACTTTTGTTCAGATCAACTAAGGGGAAAAATGCATTGCACTGTCTGCAGTAAATCGCGCTGATTAAATCTAACGATCGCTTATCATGTCGAACCGTGCAAATTATAGGCCTACTTTGTTAACAACATCAGCATTGCGTGATTTAATGTGTTTTATGGTTACCTGTAGTTCAGAATTCATATTCTCCATAATAGCTAAACGAGAAAGGCACAACAAAGGAAACTCCATAACTGTGTGAATTAAGTAAACAATTGTGGTACTGTTACATGATTGAACTATTGAAATGTCTTACTTGTCCAGCAGAAAAAAGCGTCTCTTCTTCCGTTTTGAACCCCTTCACGCACTTTTCAAAAGCCCTGCCGATGTTTATCCTTGTGTTCACATGAGACGGTTGCTGTCTTTCTCTAGCCACTTTAAATCCGAAGTACGAAGTCTTTTGGGTTTTATAACTGGTGAATCTCCAGTTGACACTGATGATTGTCGTTTGGATCTTTCTGGATCCGCCATAAGTTAAATTATGTAAAGTGCTGAGAGAAAAGGCTATACATCTCTACATCTCCACACCGTCAACGTCCTCACGCGCAGTATAGCCGGCTAGCCGAAACTCCTTCTTTATGTGTACAGATGTGACGTAATGACGCAAAGACATGCTCGAATTTCCCGCGGAAACCCACCAGTACCACTGGAATTAAAATCATTATTATAAGCTAACCGTTTTGAATCGAGCTACGGCAACCAGATAGGTTTAAACACTGGCTGAATATGTTTTTTTTTTAAATAATTATTTTGGATTATTTTTAACTTGAAAAAAGTTACGGACTGCAGCTTTAAAAAATAAATACAACCTCACGTTATGTCAATCACATAACGCTTGCACACTGCCTCCGAAACTTTTGTCCGTCATAAAATAAATCGGATCGGGTTCGATTTTCTGCGTTTTTCGGATCCGTAGCAAGCAGTTTGAATGGTGTTTGAATGGTGTTTTGACAATTCAGAGCCAGTGAATCATGAATACGAAAAAACGCATACGAAAATTTCGGACTCAGTGTGCAAGGGCCTTAAGTCCACAAGACCGAAAGTGCATATGAAGTGTGACATTTGGGACAGGGACACTCAATTCACCCTTCGCAGGGAGTTGACGGGCGATCTGACTTATCGTAATCCGCCATTTTGTCCGACAAAGCAGTCAGGAGAGTTAGTAGATTCACGATAAAAAGCAGTGTGTACTGATGTCTTTCCACGATTGAAAGAACATTCCTTCTGATGTTCATTCATGTTTATTTTGATGCTATAAATTAACTAGAAGGAAGAGATGATCGGTTCACGAGAAGCTTTAACTGAAGCGCCACAGTGATCTGTCAGGACACATTAAACAGCCTCAAAACGGTATTTATTGTTTACATTTCTTTAAAAAAGTACCAAATTTGAAAGTTGAGACTTTGTGTCATATAAAAGTAACCTGCTCTGTCCTGTCTGTCAGCGTGTTGTCAGTGTCCTCTTTGCTCTGCGATGTATTTGTCACTGCGTGAGAACATGATGTGTGGCGTGATAGTGGCATGGCTTGTCGGACATAGCAACAGTAACTAAAGGGGGCGGGTCTTTGCGAACGGTCAATTACACCCCCTCAAACTCTCCGCTCGCTTTGGGGGGTCTGTTGAAAGTTGTCGCTGTTGGACAGTGTTACTTTATAAAAACGAGTGACTTTTACACTTTGTAATGTCACATTTTGTAATATTTATTTATTTATTATTATTATTATTAATTATTATTATTATTTTCTCATCCAGTTTTTTGAGGAGACACCCCTTTCTCATCCTCGGAGGAAACACCCCTGATATTGCAAGATATTATGCTTGTACCTTGCAAATGCCATCAGTTTTGTCCCTGGCTTTGGGTGGAAAGTGCACTGTGTGTTCCACAGCCCCAGATGCACACAACCATCTGACCTTTGGACAAAAATAGCAATTACATCCAGCCCGATTGGCTGAGGATTGTGCGCAGTGATTGAGGTTAAGTGCCCTTTGGTCTGTCATGTGCTGCCAGGCCTCTGTATGCAGTAAGGCTGGAGGTTCACCTGACCACTGCGCATGTAATCTGATCTCCTTGCATGGTTTCCATGGCAACCCTCTCTTTCTAGTGCTTCTTGTTCCCATTTCACTTGTCACTTCGGTAATTGCCTCAGAATTTCCCTGTCTCTGAGAGTATTGGGAAAAAATGATGATGATAACGAGAGTGATAAGACAATATTTATGAACTGTGCATTAGTGGACAGCGGATGAAGAGGCAAAATTCAAAATTCAATGCTGGAAAACAAATACAGATGGTTAATGGTTTTACATGGTGGTCCAAGCTGGACATTTATGGTCACTAGTAGCTGGTGTAGATGACTGATCAGCTGAACAGAAGAGACCGCATTCGGCTCATCTAGATAGATCAACAGCACTGGCGTATTGGAAAGGTTAACATCAGGTTAAAGCAAACACAATCTAGCCTACTGTGATTACAATGAAGGGAATGATAATGATTCACAGTAACAGTGACAGAAATGCTTCAACACATTGGGTGAATTGCAGCACGACTCAAGTGAAACTAAGTAACACCAACAACATTCCATTAGTTAACATGAGTTAATGCATTAAAGGCAGGGTAGGTAAGTTTGAGAAACTAGCAGAAAACTGCTGGATTTTGAAAGTATCCAACAGAGAAACTCCCACCCCCTCCCTTCTGGGCTCCTTCCAAAGCCACGCCCCCAAAACACATGAGCGCGTGATGCCGACCTCTCAGCTGGAGGACGCGTTTACCAGCGCCAAGGTACAGGTGGTACTGGGGATTTTGAATGCTCTTTCTCTGCCTTAATTCGCCTTTGGCTAAGCCACACCCTAGAATGTAGATTGACCAATCACAGCGCAGCCAAGAACGAGCTCCCACAGAGGTCCGACACTTTTTCACAGCGCTCCATTGACTTTAACACAGGTTTCTCATATTTTTGGTCTATTACCGTCGTAGTTTTATCAAAAATATGCTAAACGTTGTGCCTGGGGCATTTGTAACACATATACGCGTTTCCCAGAGAGGTTGGAGGGGGGTGTCCGGTTTTTTTCCCTTCCCAAAACCGAAGTCAAATCCTGACAAGTGTCGTCTAGCTAGCACACGTTGCTAATAATACAACGTTATACTCGCGTAGTCCGTTTGCTTTGTAATAACGATTATAGAAGTGAATAGAGACCTACCCAGCTTTGCATGAACAGTGTTGCTCCTTGATATTGTTAGTCCCAGCCTCCGTCTCGATTAGTAGGATATGCGGTGGTTCATTTTTTGACTGTGACCGGTATGCTTTTGCCTCTATTTGGATGCCTTGTTCCTTGCGTTTCACCTGTATGTCGTGAATATAGCCTTCGAACGTATATTGCAGCCCCTTTTGCCTACTTCTATCGGACACTTTATTTGCTGCTTTATAAAAGTTTGATAAAATTTCAGCAGGAAGAGCTGTCACAGCATAAGCCATGTTGATACCAGAGCCCAGATGAAGTTTGTTTGTCGGACGTAGCAACAGTAACTAAGGGGGGCGGGGCTTAGCCAAAGGCGAATTGTGAGACTTCCTAGCTTCCGGCCGGTATGTGCCTCTCCTCTTTCGAAATGAGCGAGTCAACCGGGCGCGCGCATGTGGGCAGCAGCCATGGTAGCGAGGGAGAGTGACAGTCGCCCAGCCAATCATTGCATTCGTTCCAAATGGAAAGAGTAGGTGTGTTTATTGCAGCCCTGAGAGGACTACATACACTCGATTTTTATACTCTCCTTTTCAGAGTACTTACATTTTAGATATGTATTGGTATATAAAGACAGTTTAAACAAATTTGGGAAAAAGTGTTTTAAAAACAAACTGCCTACCCTGCCCTTAAATTAATGTAGTTAACTAATGGACATTTATTGTAAAGTATCATAAACAACAAATAAATTGTACTTTTGAACTTTCTAATGATCAAAGAACCCTGAAAAAATTGATCATGGTTTCCAGTAAAATATTGTTTTTTGAACATTGATAATATAAAGAACCATTATTAATAATTGAGCAGAGTACCAATAATAATTTAGAAGCAAACCAGCATATTAGAATGATTTCTGGAGGATCATGTAACACTGAAGACTGAAGTAATGATGCTAAAAATTCAGCTTTGCCATCACAAGAATAAATGACATTTTAACATATATTAAAATATTAAACATTTCATTCAAATTTGTATAATATTACACAATATTAGTATTATTTGTTGACTTTATTTATGATAAAAAAGCAGCACAAGGGGCTTCTTTCAAAACCGACGCCAATCTTTTGAATGGTAGTGTAGGCCTGTGACCTGAGCTGGTGACGTCAGAACATTGAGAAAAGATTCTGGGATCTTCTGTTCTCCTGTCACTATAATGGTCATCCTTCAGTGTTTTCAGCCAGACTCCCATGATTCCTTACTACCACCATTAGCACTAGCGCTCAGAGTCTGAGGTATGTTTTACCCTCGAAGCATTGCTGCATAACTCTCCAGGGATTGATAGGCCAGGCTGATGCTTCAATCCATCATTATGTGGAGAATATCAACAGCAAGAGAATAAAGCACCTTACGCCTTCCGATAACAGAGAGCTTCAGCTGGAGCTACTCGTCTTTCTCCTGCGCTCCAGATCCTGTAACCTTTTACGAGAAAGTTCTCAACAAAAACAAATGTGGTAGGTGGTGGAATATTTCATAAATGAGGGCATAAAAGTAAGAAATGACTCGCACATTCGCCCCTTCTTCTGAAAACAAAAACACGAAAGTCGCGGCCACGTGGAATTTATATTGTGTGCTTTCGGCGGGAATGTCAGTGGAATTAATTGATTTGCCCGTATTTGTCAGGAAAGAGCAAGTGCCTGACTCAAGCCTGTGTTATTAAAGCTAATACCTCAGCGCTTTACCGCCGTGAATCAAGCTCTGACATGTCCTTATGACGTATGGATTTATTATTCAAAGTGTTGTGTGGGGCTGGGAGAGCCACTCATCCTGGCCCCCGGAGACCAACTGTGTTTTCAAAGTAAAGACCACTTAGAGGACGGCCCGGGGCGGCTGCAGTGCCTCTGGACACAAGCTACTGTACAGACCCAAGAAACATCTGCAGACGGACCTCATAGTGAGGACTGTTTAGATGAAATCATTGTCTCCAATGTGTTTCTGTGTTTCAAAAGTGTCTGATAGACCATGCAAATCTGTCAAGCATTACCTTTTATGATTTTATCCAACCGAAAGTGACAGTAAAGTGCACGGGATGTTTCAGGGTTACCAAAGCAAAGAGCACACATCATGTTAATCACAATTTTATTATTAGAAAAGATCACTTTAAATCTGAGCTCGACTTCAAAACAGTGTTTTTATTGTTAACTAAAACGAATAATTACAAATAATTTGGAAATAAATCTGAAGTAAAATCTAATCTTTAAACATTACAAAAAAATAAACTGAAATAAATGTGTAAGTTGAAGTAAAAATACTAAAAATAAAAATTAATTAATTAAAAATAAATAAATTAAAATAAATTCAAGTTAAATAGAAATATAAAATGAAGCAAACTAAAATGAAAACAAATTGTAAAAAGCTAAATTAATATATTCACAAATACTATGAATAATAGTTTATATAAGAGTAATTAACACTGTGTTTTGTCATTTGTATTAGTAATTTTTTTATGTCTATATATTTTTAGTTTTAGATGTTTTAGTACTTCAATTTGAACTAAATAAAAATGAGAGTTTTTATTTCAGTTAATGTTTATTTTATTTCAAGTAATGATAATGTTCTTTAATGTTTTGATTTTAGCGATAATAACCCCGACTCTCATTAAAGTCCATAGCACAAATGGTGCAGGAATGTTAAACAATCTATTACAATTTATTTTTTATTTTTTATGCATGTAGGAAACTAGTTGACATGAGCAGCGGTCAAATATACAATCACAAAATATGCAGTAAAACCACAGAATTCCAGGATCGACGAGTCAGAATTAAATATTACAGAGAGCCGTGTAATAGTGGTTTGGATTAGCAAGCAACATTAATAAACGAAGGTGTTACTAAACTAATATATATCCTGAATATGTACCCACAGTGAACATTGGATGTTTTTTTGTCCAAATGTGTTCTAGTTCAAACTTTTGACAAAAAAAGTTCAACTTTCCTAGTTTATTAAGCCAGACTTTGAAAGTGTGCTTTTAAACACCTCTCTCCAATCAAGGAATCTGGGTCAAAGAATGTCCTTTTTGACTCATTTCTTTCTCTTTCCCTCTGCTAGTGTGTGAGGAATGGTATCATTAAGGTAATGTTCTTGAGAGGACATTTAGCTGAACTGTGAGGTCCCTCTGCTCCTCCAGCAACCACAGTCACAGCCCAATCTACAGTGACCTTTGCGGCAGAATACATCAGCAGTGAATATGCAAACGCATCCTAAACCAAATGACACTTCACAAAGTCAAAAAAGACCTTATGCTTACAAGCACAGCCTCCTCCTGCATTCTGTTCATTAACATTAAACAAATCTTACCATATTCCGCATTCGTTTCAACCCGGGAAAGTTTAATTCTTCAACTTTGTACTTGGTGCTATAGAATGTTTTTTTCTGCTACAAGCATTTTTTGCAATGTGGATTTAAAAAAAAAAAAATTCACACTCTCAATATTTAAATTGTTCCCTAACACTGTCATGCTACAGAGCCTCTAAACGGACCTTTGCAAAAAAAAAAACAAGAAACTTTTTGCATGCTCATGAGAAACTATTGCATGCACATGATTTTGTTTGGGCAGTACTTCTTTTAATATCAAGGCCTTATGTCCCCTTAAACGCATTCTCTGTGGTGGCCTATTTACGAAGTTCAAGGGTCCATAACAGTTTAATAATTCATAAAAAAAAGATTGGTGCTTTTAAAAAAGTAATCAAAATGTGGATTTTGTTAAGGCAGTAAGTATATTTGTATTGTCCCATCGGCCAACTAAAAATATTGGTACATTAAAATGTTAAAATGTCTATGGCGCTGCTCGCAATAAGCGCTGTTGGAATTGAATGAAGAAACTACAGGTGATGAAAGCACATGTAGTTTCTTCATTCAATTCCAACAGCGCTTATTGCGAGCAGCGCCATAGACACAGAGCACTTTAGGAAGCGTTGTGTTATATAAAGGGAAGGTTCACGCATCAATAAGTAACAAACAAATAAATAGCTGGATTCAGCCTCGAACTTGACAAACTGTTCTTACAAAATCCAAATTTGGAGAAATTTTTCTGTACCAGTCTTTTTATATGAACAATTGAAATTACGAGGTAGGGCAATGCACACTGAGCCAATTTGTTTTTTTTTGGCCCCTTGAACTTTGCAAATAGGACAATGCACACGGCCGTATTGCGCCATCAGACGATTTCGCGGCGTGGTTTCTCGACCGCCACAGAGTTAAATTCGTTATAGCGGACATAAGGCCATGAAATTAGAAGTAGCCAAAATTTGAGCACGTTTTACTGTATCAGTCTTTTTTTTTTGGCCCCTTGAACTTGGCAAATAGGACATTGCACACAGCCGTATTGCACCGTCAGCCCATTTCTCAACGCGGTTTCTCGGCCACCAAAGTGTTACATTTGTAGCGGACATAAGGCATTGAAATAAGAAGTACTGCTTTACCAAAAGCCACATTTTTTTGCATATTTTACTGTATCAGTCTTTGTTTATGGCCCCTTGAACTTGGCAAATAGGACATTGCACACAGCATTGTTGCGGAATAAGCCGTTTGCAGTGCAGGGTTTCTTGGCCAAATAAACATTGTCAAATACGACACAGCCATTTTGCGGCATCTGCCCATTTCACTGCGCGGTTTCTCAGCCGCCACAGAGTTAAATTCATTAATGTGGCTCCAACAGTATCCAACAGTATCTAACATGCTTTTATTTGTTTTGTTTCGATGTTTCAGACATTCTCACTCATTCTCTTTGTGGAATGGGCTCATCATGACACTAGAAGAATACCTCATTTTAATCCATGTAACACTAATTTTATTTTATTTCATGTTTCAGACATTCTCACTCATTCTCTTTGTGGAATAGTCTGATCATGACACTAAAGACGACCTCATCTTAATCCATGTAACCTGACCAAACATGGGCAAGTCAGTGAGTCCACCCTCAGTCCTGCTGGGAGGGTCAATAGCACAGTTCATACTTTTATTTCCACATTTCTCTCCATTTTATTGATTAATGTTTTCTTTCGGAGCGAGACGGTACTTTTATTGCTTTGGCTTTTGTGATATGTTTTTGTTTTGGCTGAGGAGTGCGGAGCACGCTCGTATATCATGAACTTCTGCACAGTTTGCCTTCGCTAGCCCGTGGTGTTCGTCAGTAATTAGACCAAAGTCACAGAGGTGGCCAAGTTCAACCTCTTCATTAAGGTTCCTCTCCTCACGGCAACAGCTGTAAATGGAGAGAACTATCATTCGAGGTGCTGTGTGGAAATTTAAAATACATTTACAGTGGCATCCGAAAGTCTGAGACCACACTGAAATTCTGGGATTCAGAATCCAGTTTAGAGCTGTACATTTTAAACAAATGAACATTATGAAATGAATAGATTTGAATAAAAAATGGATTCTGAAATTAATGGACATTTTTCAACTTTTCACTAATATATTAATAAACCAATTTAAAATTCATTTTCACTAGATATGTCATACTTGTTGACCACACTGTATAGGAGGGTGTTTTTTCAACTATGCCCAATTTTTTTTCCACACTTTCAATAGCTAACTAACTCCCCACTAACACTATTCAACAGTGGACATATATATGAAATGTATTTTATTTTATGAATAAAATAATGTTTTTAATTATATATATTTCATTCTCACTACATTTTAAATTAAGGATTATGTGCCAGAATTAATAAAGGAACTTTAAAAAAAATATATATAAAATGGCCAATCCCTTCATCTTGCTCATTGGAGATCATTTTATAGCTATCATGTTGTCTCTTGAGAAAATTGATAAACTTGATTGGAAATAAATTACAATAAAAATATTTTGTTATTTTTATATTTACCGTGATTTTTTTTTTTTTTTTTTCACTTATGTCTCATATCTCAAGTATGTTGTCTCCTTGGAAAATAAGGTGTCATTGTGAAAATGGTTCACTGAGTGATTGATCATGGTGAAAATGATGCAGCAACTTTATATTTTTATGATGGATTTTTTTCCCCATAGTTCAAGATGAATAGTCTAGATCTGGGCCAAGGGTAGAACAAATCTAAATGGCCAAGGCCTTTGAAAAATAGCAAGAATAAATGTTGAAGGCATCATAAAATGCTTAAAGTCCATTTTAATGTGATATTCATATAGAAAAAAAGAAGGGGAAAAAAGGTTAATTTATTAGTTTTAATCAAGGTGGCAAAAGTTAAAGATACACCCAGTAAGTGTTTAGTTAGAATCACCACAGCGCATGATTAAAGGGATTGTTCACCCCAAAATGAAAATTTGCTGTTAATTTATACTCACCCTCAGGCCATCCAAGATGTAGGTGACTTTTTCTTTTCTTTAGGAGAACAGTAAAGATTAGTTTTGCTGAAAATGTGGTCCTTGGTGATTCGTATAATGCAAGTCAATGGCTACCATCACATCACAAGAGTCAAAAAAACATACAGGCAAAACAAAATTAATACCCGTGTCTCCTGACAATACATTGAGGTGTTATGAAGTGAAACAACCGGTCTGTGCAAGAAACTGAACATTATTTACAACATTATTACCTGTAATCCACAGCCTCGGCAAACGGTCCACCTTACATATACCTAAACCTACCCATCTCCGCCCCCTGATCCCTAACCCCACCCCTAATCCTACCCATCTCCGCCCCCTGATCCCTAACCCCACCCCTAATCCTACCCATCTCCACCCCCTGATCCCTAACCCCACCCCTAATCCTACCCATGTCCGCCCCCTGATCCCTAACCCCACCCCTAATCCTACCCATATCTGCCCCCTGATCCCTAACCCCACCCCTAATCCTACCCATCTCCGCCCCCTGATCCCTAACCCCACCCCTAATCCTACCCATCTCCGCCCCCTGATCCCTAACCCCACCCCTAATCCTACCCATCTCCACCCCTTAGATCTGGATCCAACTCCGCCCCCTGGATGTCATGTACTGCAATGAGGTGCTACTGGAAATGTTGGGAATCTGTGAAAAGTCAATCTTTCCAATTGAGATCACACATATATATAGGTTGCTGCATCCAGGATAAGTACAAGTAAGTACAATTTTGATGAACAATACAACACAGGAATTCATTGCTCTCTGTAAACAAGCAGCGTTGGCTCACATGCGAGTTTGCTCCTGCGTATACGTCATTATGCAACAGGAAGCTCGCGCTTACTGTTGTGAACGCGCTCAGGACAGTTTGCCGAGGTTGTATTACAGGTAATAATGTTGTAAATAATGTTCAGTTTCTTGCACAGACTGATCGTTTCGCTTCATAAGACCTCAATGTATCACCAGGAGCCACAGGTATTGATTTTGTTTTACCTGTGTATGTTTTTGGACTCTCAAAGTAACGCTAGCCATTGACTTGCATTCTATACGAATCACCAAAGTCCACGGTTTCACCTAAAAATCCTCTTTACTTTCCTACTGAGGAAAACTGACTCCTACATTTTGGATGGCCTGGGGGTGAGTAAATCAACAGCAAATTTTCATTTTTGGGTGAACTAATACATTAGCCAGAGGGATGTGGCGATTCGTTCCTTTGTGTGTCAGATCGGCGTGTTCAAGCAGGTTAAGTGCAGGTGAGTGCGAGACAGCTTCGGCACGGTGGCGTCTCTCCCCCCTCTCGGGGACCCGGGCAGAGCTTTCCCAATAGATCTTTATTTACAGCACAGGAGTCGGAAACGGCTGGTCAATCCATTTAGCCTGAGGCCACTGATTTGTTCGTATTTACTGCAACACCCAAAGAAAAGCCAAGGTATTTTTCCCTCTCTCCTTCCTATCGATTCGGCTCTTAGAAAATCTGCTCTGCTGTCTAAACACTATTGATCCTCCTGCTCTCCTCGCCAGCTCTTGCACCAGTGTATAAAGGGACTGGATGAATTGAAATTTCATTTCCGACAACTTGTTCCTTTTATTTTAACTTTTTTTTCTTATGAGAAGCAAGACTCAGCGTGGGTCAATAGCCACACGAAGGCTGAAGGTAGAGGTCAGTAGAGGTGAACTGCACTACTGAGGGCCTTTACTGTATGTGTGGAGCACTGCCATGAGTGGCGAATATGATCAAAACGAGGTGTCAGAATCAGTTTTTTTGTGCTAACGTTTGAATGACCCATGTGTTTGTGTGTCTAACTCCAGGAATCATGTGGGCTCCAGAGGGCACGAGAGGAGCTGACGGCGAGAGAAGAGAGATCTTCCCTTCAGGAGCAGCTCAACAGAGTCAGAGAGGAGCTCCACAGCGCCACCATCAGGGTACTGATGCCCAATATTTCCTCCCATTAGCCCAGTGGTTCTCAACTCCAGTCCTCGGGACCCGCTGCTCTGCATATTTTGTATGTCTCTCTTATCTGACACACTCAGTTCAGTTCATAGAGTCTATCCTAACAAACTGAGGATCTGAATCAGGTGTGTTAAATAAGGGAGACATACACAATATGCAGAGCAGTGGGTCCCGAGGACTGGAGTTGAGAACCAGCCCATTTTTCACATTTCAAGTGTTCTCAGAACCATCAGAGTCATCAATAAGTTGAACTTCAACTTAAGGGTGAACTTCTATACTGGTGAACAGTGCCGTAGCTTGTAAATTCTGTCTAACAGCTTAGGAAAACATTCAGAAATTAAAAAGAATGCAGTCAAATGCAAAATAAAACCACTTAAATTTCTCATTGTCTTCATTTTCTTTTGGTTTTATTAAATAAAGCTAATAAATGTATCCATCAAGAGCAGTGAATTATATTCACGTTTTCTTCACACATCAGCAACAATTCTTCTGACACGTATCCTATTTTCTGCGTGTTTTACAAACCAACAAACTACATAATAGTACAAAAAGACAGGGACTTTGATCTCCTTGCGTACCTCTCCTTCTCACGTTATTGGTACCCAGATTTTTCCCCCAACATTTTCAGTCAGTCAAACTTTCATTGTAACTTTACTTCTTCAACTGTTCTCGGAGTAGCCTCAACTCTGATTGGTTCTGTTCACTAGCTGGGCGGGACTTATTTTATTGGGTGCCTCCCGAGCGGCAACTTTCCGGTCTCTCTCTCTCTCTTGAGTGACTTAAAGGGTCACTTCACCCATTTGCATTAAGGTTTGTATTGTTAGAAACCCAGTCATATATTATAATGATGGTGGAATTTTGCTAGTTTTTTTTCTGAGATGGGAGAAAAAAGGATTTAAGTGTTTTACTTCCGTCCTATCGTGACGTAAATATCGTCATTTTGCGTCACGATAGGACGGAAGATAAATTTCATTGCATATTAAGAAAACTACAGCCTTTAGCTCATTATTATTCAAGGGCGTGGGACCCACTCACCCCACCGGCCTATTACAGATCAGTGGGTGGGACTAAACCTGAAGAAACTAAACTATTAATCCGCCATCTTGCTTGGAAGACAGCAAGCTAAGCTAACAAGCGCTCAAGGAGTTAGATTTACCATAATGCCTGAATTTACGACACACGATATGGAAGAGGAGGATTTTGACAATCTTTTGCTCGAAACTGATGTTCGTGGCTATTTATATGAGCCGCAATATAGTGAAAAGCAGCTGAGGCTGATGGAGGAACAGGAGGCGGACGAGGAGCCCGGGCTGGGTCGAGCTGGGCGGACTGCTGGTGCCTGTGCTCTCGCTGTGCGCTACGGACACAGATAGACTCCGTCTGCTGTCGAGAATTTCAACGATAGCAATTTCTCCTGGACGAAATCTCTGAATCAGACGAGCACACGGACGTTTGTGTTGTGATGTGAACCATCCTCGTGTCGCACCGCATGTTCTGACTGAACCAGGTATCATGCAATAATTCACCATATAGAAAGAAATACAAACGAGGAGTAATTCGCTAATGAGTTTGCCAATGTAACGGGGTTCGTTGTTGTGGGAAGAATGAGGCGGGAACCGGCAAACATTTAAACATTTTAATAGTAAAATAAACAAATACAAAACAAAAGTATAAGCCAGCAGCCCCTCACTGTTGGCCACACACAACAGAAACAAAACACAACATAAAATCAGGCCTGTTCCTCAGTCGATCTGCCCTGTCGTCGCTCCTCGTTTTATGCGTCCGCTCCTCGGTGAGAGACGCGAGAGAGACCGGTGCGTCTCATCGGTGTCGTTCATTATCACTCACGCCACCGGCCTCGCACAGTCATCTCACGTGCCTCGGCTCGCCCTCGTCCTGCTCGCCACAGCCAACTAACTAGCTATAAATTTTGTGTAAAATGAATTTCTAACTCTGGTGGCAGCTAACGTTAGCCTTGTAGACGGAAGAGGGATTTGTGATGTTTGCGCTGCTGTTCTGGATTAGTGGGAGTGGCTTGCGGAGCTGTGCAATGTGGTGCATTGTGGGAGTTGTTGTCTTTCATACAAATGCGCCCAAAAGTTATTTTCTGTCTTTTCTCTGTCAAGAGGGCACCAAATTCAAAATTTCTTTTACACTTCGACTACATATATGACCCACTTTCAATAAAGATTAATGTTGAAATGGGTGAAGTGCTCCTTTAACTTCAAGTGACTTAAACTGCAATTCATCGTCTGACCACTAGAGACGGGCTCCAAAAGTGAAACAATCCCCCCCCCCAAGGTTAATATGCACAACTTTACAGCAGAAAAAAATATATTTATAGCCTGGTACAAAGATTGATATTGGTCTATATAGCTAATTTTGCCCTTCATGACAAATGTGAGGGGAGTTAATTTTTTTAGAACTCTTCCATTTAAATTATATTAAGCCTTAAAGGTCTGCATAATTAAGGTCGTAGCCACTTGAGTGACAGGTGGATTGCAGCTGCTGTCACTACTAGCCGTTTGTCTGCTGGCAACCAGGCACCTCAGCTCCACCCACGTCCCGCCTCTTTGCCCATGCTCTGTTATCTTGGAGTGACGCGCTGCCAACATGCCGACGGCCGGCTCCACCCACTTTAGGCTACAAAAAGGCTCTTCATAAACCTACGGGTGACGTCACATATTTATTTTACACTCTATGGTCCCTCCTCTACTGTTTGTTACTGACTGAGCTGAAGTAATTAATAACCATCTGTAAACCATCTCCCAACCAGGGGAGAGAGGAGATATTTTGAAAGCTGCTTTTACTAAATAGAACGTTTTTGTGGTTTTCATTAAACTCAGGCATACCAAGCTAACACTGTAATATATACTATAATGATTTATAAGAGTAGGGGAATATATAGCATAACTACTTGATTTAGTAGGCCTCCTGGGCAGTGCCCCAAATATCATTCAAAATACCACAGTAGCATTTCTCTGACTTTACAAAAGACAATTTTTGAGAAATTGATTGTAGTGGTCAGAAGAGAGAACAATGTCAAATTTGCAGTCATTCCCTCAGCCATTGTTGTATTAGAAACACTCGCGCAGCAGAAAGTGTGTTATAAATTATACGTTATAAAAAAAGTTGCTAGATTTACAATGTTAATAACGGTAGAAACGTGTGGTCCATGCTGCTCAAAAGGGGGAAGCCTTGTTTTAATTATCATAAATATTCATATAACGACCACCAGCCCAACCCCGCATTCCATTCCCGGCTCTGTTGATGCATATTTTAATAGATTATCATTACCGTCGTCGTAACTCTTATTACTGTAGGCGTAATTACCAGATTTACTGCGGAATATTATTTTCGTCCCCTGCAGCCGTTTTGCTCAGCAAACCCAATTTTTCCTCTGTCGTAAACAGACTGCTTCTTAGTCTGCGCCCCCCCCCCCCCCTCCCAAAACGTCGAGCCGTTGATAATGATAAACACACAAACAGGCCGCGGCGGCTACGTCCATGCCTGTACGACACTCCATCTGAATTGCATATCCGCCCTGCCGCTGAGATTGTCATAAGCCGTATTAAGAAAAATGGTCACGCAGTTTGACACAAATTGGAAAATGACATTTGGAAAGCGCCGCTGCCGTGGAAATTAGAGATATTAAAATTATAAATCAATGTCTGGGTAGAAGGAACGGATGGGGGGCCGGGGGTTAAAGGTCCCATCATGACTAGGGGCTAATCTAAATCCACCCGGGCTTTGATTGTTCATCCACTGTCCACTCGTAAAGAAAGGAAGGGAGGATATTGTTTCTTTCCTATGGAGTCAAGTCAGCTTATTTAGCGGCTCCAACACCACAACCTGCTAATGGATCATCTCAAAGGTGTGATATGCATTATGCAAAGGCATCCACTTGACACTTTTAACGAAGTCTTTCCTCCCTGTGCGTCTCACCTTCAGTTGCTTTTCTTCGTGTGTGTGTGTGTGTAGGAAGAGGAGCATCGGCTGAAAGTGCTGCAGATTGATGAACTCCAAAGAGAGGTTGACAAGACACTGGCACTGCTTGAAAAGGAGAGAGAGGTCAGCAAACCCCTTCTTAATAGCCGTAAGAAACGTAAGCATGTTCCTCCCATCGCCGTGTACTTGCAGTTCATACTTCTTTCTTTGGTATTTTTATTTCTTTTTTTCAAAGTAAAAGGGTCCCAGAAGGTTGGGCCTGCTGGGTCTCTGAAATCCTTGAGACTCTTGCTGTGCCCTCGTACCCTTGATAGAACAGTTCGCCACATTGACACGTTGCTTTATTAGCCGTGTTCTCCACCTGTGCTCGCCTGAGCTCTGAACATCTGCTGCTTGGTTACGTTGGTTGTTAATACACTGGTTGAGAGGAAGCTCAGGGATCATACTTTGTTGTCTGATTTCTCAGTTTCACCTTCAAACCTAAGATTGACTGTTTTTATGCTACAAGTATTCTGAACACTGGAACTCAATGCCATTTCAAGCACCTGTTGAGAGCTTTCGCTCTCCGTTTGCTTTCAGTAACGTCTAGAATCGATCAAGACTATCTCAGGTCTGAAGTTGTCTTTCTCTCATAGTCAAATTATATTGAAAGAAAAGATCAAATTTAGTAATGATGTAAGTATTTAATTTGATTAGGATTCTTTGCACAATGATGTAATCCATCATGTAATCGGATTTAAAAAAAATATGTAATTAATAAATCGTATATGTATCTATTATTATTAAATATGCTACTTTATAATTATAACATATGCTGAAGGCACAAATTTAGCTGTAGGGACGATGTACATTGTTGTGGAATATTGACAACAAATGAAACACCAGATTGTACATTCATAAAATTTTTATTTTTTGGGATGTTTTGCTTGTCTAAATATTTAATTGACAAAATTATTAATATTTAATAATCATTAATAATTATTTATTTTTGTGTATTTCAAGGCTTGTTTTCTCTTTTTGTGTTTTTTTTTGTTTTGTTATTGTTTCACTTTGCTTCGTTTTTTTTATTTTTTTTTTATCCTCTCTTCTATGACTAACAATTGTCATCTCCTGTCAACATTAATTTATGGTAGCTTTCCAGTATGTTGTGTTTTGTTTTTAGTTCAGTTTATTGTGTAGCCTATAATGATGGCCTTCCATTTTGTCACATTCTAATGCTTCATTGTGTATCTTTGTTGGATACAACATGAAAACTTTTAACTAATCAACACAGGATATGCACTATGCACAGTTTTATTAAAAAATGGCCAGAAAATAAATGTGAAATGTGTTCAGCACTTGTTTAACACTCACGCCTTGTCTGAGACCTTGCGTGAGTTTTTCCCTTCAAAAGAAGAACGATAGTGGAGACGATACAACAAAAAGCCATTGTTGCATTCTCCTGCAGTGTACCTAAACAGCAGAGGTCAGATAGATCATCTTCTCTTGGACACACTCTGAAGGACTGTGCGTTTTCTTTACTTTCTTTTACTGTTGTTTTTTCGCATTCATCCCTCAGCACCTCTCTGTTCTCTTCATCTCTCCCTCTCTCTTGCTGCAGGATTGTGTAAAGGCCGAGGAGCTGAAACGACTGAGAGAAGATCAACTCAAGGACAAGGTCTCTCAACAATCCACTGCCTATTAGCTTCTAAGCAATGTCTTCCTCACCGCAGTTAAGTGCCAGTCATAACCTTGCCATAATTTGAATTAGAGCTGCGACAGCACGTGTTTTTAACACAGAGACCCCACACACACGCCTACACAATCGCCAGTGATGGCTCCGCTCAAAAAAAACGTCTAATATTATGACTGGCCCTAAAATGAGATGTAATATTAATGTGCTGCAGAGGCCAGATCTCAGCATCAGGAGGTACAGTTAACGCCAGTCATGCTCAACAGGCCACTATTGAAAAGATGCTCTGATAAAAACTGACGTGCAAAACGACACATTTTCCAAGTTAAAACCATAATATGTCATTTTTTTCGTGGCTAGGGGTCGCTAACCTCTTACAATAACAAAGGCGTAGGTTGATGACGCACAAGCGGAATCATGGAACTTGTCGTCATGCCGAAGGATCTAATAATGTTTAAATAATAATGTAAAAATCATCTAATAATGTAAACATGAATACATTGATGTTTTTAACATGACTGTGGTATGAAGCAGGGCGCGATTGCTAATGAGAGACAGATATCAGCGCCACACACGTGTCCCGCAGATATAAAGGAATAAGGACAGTTCATTCTACCAAACTACCTGCAAGTGCTGAATTAATACTGAAAGTTATAATGTTATTCTATGTGTTAGTTTGTTGCCTAAATGAGACTAGCAGTAAGCTAGATCAACATTAGAATAACATACTGATCATATTCTAACATTTAATCATGTTGAGCTATATAACATTGATTAGTTGTATGTACATTAGCTCACCTGTCTAATAAAGTACATATAAGAGTGGCGTCTCTTTGTAACGGACGTGGAGTTCTCGGCATCTCGAAAACGCCATGCTGATATTGATCCTCGTTTTAGTTCTCCTTTTGTCCCAAAGTCTGATGGCCTTGGTCCATAATGTTTGAACGAAACCACAACAGCGTGAGCGTGCCGCTAGACGTAACGCAGTTGTCCACGTCTGTCGCCATGGTTACTATGGCAGTACGAGTGGAAACCAGGGATAACGCGGATATTACGCCATTGACAGGCAACAAATGAACGGAGTCAATTTAAAATTGGAATTTCTCTGAAATGAAAAATCTTTGGGAACTTTTGGGATATTGTAAGTACACACCTGCAGGAAATATATCACACTGTGCAAGTGATTTTTGGATATTTTATTACAAAAATCTTACATATTGTAGCTTTAATAGAGGTTTTCAAACTTGTTGATACCCCGTAACCCCAAATATAATGATTCTCTTACGAGGACCCCCTTCCTAAAATATCAAGGAAACTATATATTTTATATATATATATATATTTTATATATTAACGACATATTTTATACCATATAACTATATATTTTATATTATAACTATATATTTTAATTTGATATACTATATGTATAATTTATTAATTTATTTTGCAGCGTTACATGTGACAAGTAGTTACTATAATTTATAATCCTAAACCAGACCCTAATCCTAACCCTATAGTAAGTACATGTAGTTAATCAACTTTACTACCTTAAAATAAAGTGTTACCATAATTTTTTTTATAAATGTACTTTTTACCCGTTTAATATACAACCCCAAAAATAAACTATAGCTGTCAATAAAATAAAATAAGTATGATTTATCTCATAATTTCTGACCAGTCTTCAGAAAGAAGAATGAATAAAATAATATTTAATTTGGAATATTGAATTTATGTATTTATATGTGGATGCCCCTTAACAACCTTTTCAACCTTTACCTTGACACCAGTTTGAAAATTCATGAAGTTGTAATAATAATAATAAAAATGATTTTTACACAATTTTTTCTGAACTTTTCCACTGATCCCTTTGCGGTCCTCTGAGGGTCCCTGTACTCAATTTGAACTAGTCAACTAATCCGGTCTTAAGTAAGCACTATAAACTAGCCGACCTCACTAACTGACTAGTTGGTTGTTGGAAGACTAGTTGTCCATTCTAATCCATCCTTTCCCTGAAGGGTGAAGTGCACAGAGGAAGTGTTAAGGTTGTTTTTCCACCTGTGCACAGTTGAGCGCACAAGCCTTTGACCTTGACCTTTGACCTATTGACCTTGAGTGCAGATGGACGCGTTTGGTCCACCTTTCTTTTCAAGCGCTCAATTTACTTGCACATGTGTATTATTTTCCACACACAAGTCCGTACAGACGCAGACACAAAATTGGACTGCATGCGGATGGTGTGTGTGGACATCAGTGGACTGTGCCGATGGCGGAAAGTATGTCTGTGAGACGAGGACAAGGGAAGCATACTTTTGGCCTTAGGTAGGCTGTACCCGTGTAAGCGTGAGGAGGGTAACCTGAGGGGAGCGCTCAGTCTTTCTTGTTTTTACACTTTGGCCTCCATGCGCTTTGGGACCTCAGTAAAACAGCTGCTTCAAAGTGCGACCAGCCGCCACTTACTGCTGCGATTTCCTCCGCTCCTCGGACAAGATTACTTTCCAAACACAACGCAGACAGCTTGATTAATAGAGGGGTCCGCCGAGGTGCCCGCCGCAGTATATTTTCACACTTACTTACGCTCATTTCATTCGCGTAGACTTTCATGCGCTGATCCTTTCACCGCAGGAGTCCGTCGGTTCATAAAATACATACGGGCCTTTGAGGCTGTCTGTGAAGACTCGTTAAAGATTCTAGATGTGTTTGAGAGCTGATGGACAAGGTCACTTCTCATCTGTGTGTGGACGTCAGTCACGTAGTGATGCAGCATTCATTAAAAGGTTTATGTAAATGTAGAACTTCTTACTGAGGATTCTGTATATTTGGAGCTGGAGCTGTGATGTACATACTGTATGTGGTCTCAGCTGTCTTAAACTCTTCTGCTCAGTGTATTGGCCTTTTTGCTACTTTTATTTGTACGGACAGTGAGAGATAGGACAGGAAATTATGGCAAAGATGAATGATATCTGGAAATGTTGTAAGCCAGATTCAAATTTGGTTTGCCCACATGAACACAATGGATCAATGTGTCAACACAGGGCCAAAGCTCCAACAGAGTAGATGTGTGGGTTTTTTTTTTAAATCCACTCTGTCATGGAAATGTATTGGTCAAAACATATGGAAACCCTGTATAATTTAAAACCTAACAAACTTGAAACTTGAAAATCCTGATAGCTTGTAATGTAACTCAATGACATCTTTTTAACAGTATATCAGATTACTTACAGTACATAAAATGCATAGTTGTCACTCTATATCTTCCGATAGTACGTCTTAAATGCTTATTTTTCTGATCAAAGCTCTGTAGTTTTAAAACAATAATGCAGTGCGATACAATGAGGATTGAGACATGAACAAATAAACGTTCCTCAAAATCCTTATGAATCATATTTGATACTCATATTTTAACATGATTTTACTAAAAAAAATGATGTATGGATAATCAAGCAAACCTAAGTAGCTTCTGTTCAGAAAGTGTTCATTATGAAATAGCAATATAAAAGTTATTCTTACATTTACTTTATAAAAATCAGTAAAGATTTCACAGCAAAAAGACATGAACCACGACCTGAAGGTGGACCGCTTTAGAGTGATACTAAAATACCTTTTAGTTACTAAAAAAGTTTAAGCTATCAATCTGAAAACGAAGGGATGTAGTAGATTGTGTACAACAGGTTTTTCAGCAAAGTTTTTATCATATTGATAATTTAGTAGATTTTGAAAGATGCATACAGTAGGCTTCATAGGAGTAAAGTAATTGGTACTCGGTTTGATATTTTTGTATCTAGTCCGATGACATTCATGCATTTTCCAAATAGGATTTGCTGCCACTGTACATGCATGTATAAAGCTTCCTGTACATGTGTGTGTAGGTCAGGCATCAGGAAGAGCTGACTGCAGAGTTGCAGAGAGGATTTGACCAGAAGGAGAAAGAGCTGAAGGAATGGAAAGAGCGATGGCACTCCGTCTCAGAGAGTCTCCGGCACGCACACACACAGCTCCAGCAGACCCAGGACAGCCGAGAACGGGCCGTCAGCAGCCTGAAACCACAGCAGGAGAAGACCTGCAGTCTGCAGGGTGATGTGGACACACTCCATATAGCGGTGAGGGCAGGGGAACGACACACGAGGGGGGAAACAGAGAGTAGATTTAACGGATAAAGGTCAAGGTCAAAAAAGTCATTAAATTCACATATTTAACGGTAGGACTTTATGCATGTGTGATCAGTTTGAAATCATACAAACAGAATGAAGCAGTTATAATTTCAATAAAGGCATTCATGGCATTTTAGAAATAATAATAAGGGCGTTACACATTTGATCAATATACATGCTTTAACCTGTTAACTTTTTACAGTCTACTCAAAATACAAAATTTAGAGAGGAAAATGTAGAAGAGGAGTGAGATTTTAGATGTAAAGCTGAGGATGGAGGCAGGTGAAGAGCTGTGATGGAGACCAGAGGAAAGACTGGAGGAAATAAATGAGAAAGAACGGGTGGATGGCTAGAGGTCGCCTGACTGTGACCCCGTGACCTCTCCTCATTCACACATCCACACACTGGGGACAAATTAAGCTCAGCTCCAATCGGTGGACCACTTTAAAACATGCTTAATGTGCACCTAGACAATAGTTTAGTTCCAATCTTTAACAGGCGGAAGGAACAGAAAAAATGCAGTTTATTAATGATGGCCAGTAAGTCAGTTTGCTAACATTCACAGGACAAAGGATTTGGTTGCATACTTTTTTTTTTTTTTTCGCTGGGTAACACTTTATTCTGATAATCCACTTTAGACATTCCACTAACAATAATAAGTAACTTTGCAACTAAATGTCAACTAAATCTCATTAATTTACAACTACAAGTCAACCAACTCTCTTTAATTTGCAACTACAAGGCAACTAACTCTCATTAGAGTTTTAGTAAATTGTTAGGTTAGGGATTTGGTTAGTAGAATTACTTGACATGTACTTGCAAAGTTACTTATAGTCTGTAGAATGTCTGTAGAAAGTGTTACCAAAAGCTGTATTTTCTAAGTTTAGTTTCAAGTATATTTATATTTAGATTAAAGAGTCCTTAATGTCAGCATGACATGTAAATTAATCCAATCTATTTTCTAAATGCATGTTATTGACCTTACTGTTAACGATTCATCCTATTTTTATTTATTTTTTTTACCATAATTTTGAATCAAAATGTCATAACTGGATCTTTCATAGCCTGGTTAAAACCAGACCATTCTCAGTTGTAACTGAGTTATGGTCTGGCAAAGCGTCATAGACAAATCATTTCCAGAGGGGCGTCACCAACGGACGTCGCGGATAGACCTAAAACCAATCAGAGCGATGAAGGAGATGACGTATGCAGAGCGGCGGAGACACATCTCCGAGTGTTGTTGTTTGTTCGGTTTTTAACAAAAAGGAAACATTCAAATCGCTTAAAACAGACGCGATAGCTGATTCGAACGAGTGATGTTCGACGGCGGCATCCATCTTTGTAATGTAGGCTACAAAATCTGCTTCAAAATCCCAGCGCTGTCGTCATCGTGTAAAGCCCGCCCCAACGTTTCTGATTGGTGCCTCGATTTGACGGATTGGAAATGGGCTTGAATGTGCTCTTTCCCAGACTAACTTTCAGAGCAAATCTAAATTTGCCGGAAGTTGTCTGGGTTTTCCGAGGCTATATCTTTCAGTTAAATGACAGACTTCTCTCTTGTGACTCTCTCTCAGACTTCTCCAATCATCATGTCATCTTAAACCCCGCCCCTTTCTTACAATCTGCAGTAAATTCGCATGCAGATCTGCCTCCATCCAATCAAAAACTGATGAATTAAATGAAGTCACCACCCTGTATAATCTGTTTCTGATGTCAAATATTTTTTGCGTCCATAATAATATTGTCCTTGTGCAATAGTTAAACTCAGGGAATTCACTCATTACTTAAGATTATACCCTTCACACGACCCCAAATACCAACCAGACTCACCACAAATCCTGACAAAACGCTCCAAGGACCCCTGCTGCTTGAATTTGTGTCGTGTCTTCCTTCATGATTACTGTAGGCAATATGTTTAGATGCTCTATTCACTGCTTTATATCCTGCATACACTCACAGAAATGCACTAAAATCATATTTTATTTGAAGTTGGATCATTCTGTTTGGAAAAAAGGGGGGAATGGTACTTTAGCAGATAATTATGTGTAATCCACAATCATTTCCAATAATAACAGACAAAGTGGTTTGAGCCCAGGTTATCCAATTTGCCATTTAATGTGAGAAAGGCTGTTGCTCGCTCCCTAAAAATTGAACCATTTCCTTAAATCGTCAATTTGCCCTGCATCCAGAATGCATGGAGGGCAGAAAGAATGGAACATTATATTCCAGTACTGTCCTCATATAGAAACGGAAGATGATTTTTTTTCTCTTTCTTTGTTTTGAACCCTGCTGTTTTTAATTGAAGCCTGTTCTGGGTCTTTTAGCATGGTCAGCATGAGGACAAACTGGAAGCTTTGAGCCAGGAAACAGAATTCTTGAGAGATACTTTAACTCTCTTATGCTCATTGAGGTTGCATTTATTTAATCCAAAATCAAGTAAAAACATTAACATTGTGAAATATCATTAAAATTTAATAGAACAGTTTTCTATTTTAATATATCTTAATATGTAATTTATTTCTGAACACACACACACGCACGCACACACACACACACACACACACACACACACACACACACACACACACACACACACACACACACACACACACACACACACACATGTCTGGTTTACTATCTTTGTGAGGACTCTCCATAGACGTATTGGTTTTTATACTGTACAAACTGTATCCCCTTACACTGCCCCCATCCCTAAACCTACCCATCACAGGAAACATCATTCTGTATGATTTATAAGCGTGTTTACCCATGGGGACCTCAATTTAGGTCCCCACAGTGACACGAGTCCCCATGAGTCTGTGTTCATTCAGGTTTAAGTCCCCACCGGGATAGAAAAACATGTACACACACACACACACATATATACACTCACCTAAAGGATTATTAGGAACACCATACTAATACTGTGTTTGACCCCCTTCCGCCTTCAGAACTGCCTTAATTCTACGTGGCATTGATTCAACAAGGTGCTGAAAGCATTCTTTAGAAATGTTGGCCCATATTGATAGGATAGCATCTTGCAGTTGATGGAGATTTGTGGGATGCACATCTAGGGCACGAAGCTCCCGTTCCACCACATCCCAAAGATGCTCTATTGGGTTGAGATCTGGTGACTGTGGGGGCCATTTTAGTACAGTGAACTCATTGTCATGTTCAAGAAACCAATTTGAAATGATTCGAGCTTTGTGACATGGTGCATTATCCTGCTGGAAGTAGCCATCAGAGGATGGGTACATGGTGGCCATAAAGGGATGGATATGGTCAGAAACAATGCTCAGGTAGGCCGTGGCATTTAAACGATGCCCAGTTGGTACTAAGGAGCCTAAAATGTGCCAAGAAAACATCCCCCACACCATTACACCACCACCACCAGCCTGCACAGTGGTAACAAGGCATGATGGATCCATGTTCTCATTCTGTTTACGCCAAATTCTGACTCTGCCATCTGAATGTCTCAACAGAAATCGAGACTCATCAGACCAGGTCTGGCAGCAACAACCACGCCACGCTCAAAATGGCTTAAATCACCTTGCTTTCCCATTCTGACATTCAGTTTGGAGTTCAGGAGATTGTCTTGACCAGGACCACACCCCTAAATGCATTGAAGCAACTGCCATGTGATTGGTTGATTAGATAATTGCATTGAGAAATTGAACAGGTGTTCCTAATAATCCGTTAGGTGAGTGTATATATATATATATATATATATATATATATATATATATATATATATATATATATAACACACATCAAATTATAATATTACATATTATACATATTATTTCTGAACACACACACACACACACACACATACATATATATATGCATGCATGCATGCATGCATGCACAAATTTGAGGTGAAATAGAATATTTTATTTTCATGCATATTCATCATTAAATTAATTATTATACATTCCTCACTAGGCACTTCACTAGTTTTATCTTTAAGTACCTTTTCACAAGCGTGTAGGAATCTGAAAATTGTTGAGGGCCAACTAATCATCTTAGCTCATGAATATGACACGCATGACAGTTGCCCATTAGTCGTACCTGATTTGCTGCCAGGCAGACATTGGTAAATAGATGCTAACCGTAGCCACTTTCCACCAGAGGAGGCCTTTGCAATTCAGACGCCCATTTCAAACAAACAGTTTCAAACAAACAATGTATGCAATGCGACTGTGATTACTTTATCTCTGTTATTGTTAACTCTTATTTCACTCTTAATATTCTATTCATAAACCTATTCATCTTCCACTATCCACGCATTACAATCCCGACCGAAAACAAAATCAACATTCAATCTTCGTCACTCTCTCAGCCCCTCAGCGATCTCATAACGTCTTGTTCAATTGACATTTAAGGATGTGCGGACAATATTCATTGAAGCATGGTGGACCTCAGGTATGATTTTATCAATCGCAGGTGCGAGATATAAATATATAAAATTAAACTATTGGAAAAAAGTCTTAAACAGTGAGTCATTCGTTCATTAATTCAGTCAAACGATTCCATCAAAACGCACAATGGTTCTACTGTGCATTTGTTGCAAAATAGAGCAAAAACAGGTTCTAAGTCTAAAATGAAAGTCACCCTAACATAAACTACTTGTTTATTGAACTGTTGTATAAAATCAACACCATCACATTGGCAATCATGCTGATATTGGGGAAAGCGGCACTCTATATCCTGATACAAATATTAAAAACAAGAACTCAAATAGGGACATTTTTGCCTCATATATCTTGATTTTTGAGGGGCATTTTTATTCATTTTGGTGGCATTTTTGCACCAGGGGCATTTCCGTGATGGCAGGGGCCAGGGCTCTTCTGTTGCGAGGCCCGTTTCAAGTGAAATATAGCAAAAACCGCTACGCTTACCACTTTGCTAATGTTTGACAGCAGCTAGTCTTGCATACCCACACAACGCATCTACACTTACTTCTGATTTCTCTCAACATGGGAATAGGAGAGCTGTCAGTCAATTAATGGGAACACAAAGTAACTTGCATTACTTATTTAACCCTTGTGCACTGTAAAAAATCCAACTTGCAAATTGTTAACTCAGTTTAAAATTGTAAGTTGAGTGGGCAAATTTTTGACTGCAATGTTGAGTTTACTTATAAAAACGTTTTAACTGCAAGTGCACTAGTATTTTGTCCAATGAACACAAACAATTAAGTTGAGAAAACTTAATATTTTGATCTATAATTTCGACCGTTTAACTTCCTGTTGTTGCGCATGCGCGGTCTGTCGTCGCGGTAACTTGCACGGGGTTTCCCTCTTCAATCACGCTGACGAGGGGACTCGGGAGTGGATTTCGTCTGTTAAGAGGTAAGTTTTCTTTTATGGTTGAAATTAAGATAAATAAACTGTAACGTTAAGTTACTCCTAAACTATAAAGTGCAATTTTATGTTCCTGAAAAATAACTCATTCTATAGCACGTTAACGTTATATATTCAAACAAGCTCAGACAGTGATAGCAATCTTTATAGCTCAGCTGCTAACATTTGGAGGTCATAAAAAATACACGGTTAGAGTGCGTCGATTAAAACAATAACATGTTATAGAAGTGGATTTTGTGTTGTATAGATAGTGTTAATTTTGTTAATGGTCGTTCTGTTTACTGTAGGCCTATTGTGCTGTAAGTTATACACGACCAAGTGTTAAGGACGTGTGATTGAACCGTGATAACGTTATATGTTTGATTTAACGTTAGTCTAGTCAGTAGTCATCTCCATAAAACGTTAGCTGCTACTGTTCCACGTTCTGTTCCTTTGTTTTAAAGTGGCGCGCTTTTCAGCTCTCCTTAAAGCTACAATATGTAACGTTAACTTTTTTTGTGTGTTAAATTTTTATCAAATGAGCGAGTAACGTTACATCATGAATTTATTTTTCAAACCGCTTTTTTTGTGTGTGTGAAACGGGCGTCACTCGTCAGACATAAATGGAGAGAAGTAGCTCCGGCTACAATGTTCTTCCACAAGAGCATGCAGTTCTGGTTAACTGCTTGAACGCCAAAAGATGCAGACATTAGCTTTAATGTCCAAATGATTCAAATCATGTAACTTGACTGTAGCAGCAATCTAATATATGTTTTGTTGTCTGTCAGTAATGTTATGAAGCAGCTGAATTTTTATTTTGGATATTATTTCATTTTTATTAACGTAGCATGTGTGTGGTATATGGTAACACTTTAGATTAAGTTCTCATTCGTTAACATTAGTAAATGTATGAATTAAGAATGAGCTATTCATTTTTTACAGCGTTTATTTATCTTTAATAATAGTTAACAAAAAACAGTTGTTCATTGTTTTTTCGTTTTAGTTTACAGTGCATTAATGTTAACAAATAAAACTTTTGACTGTAATAATGTATTAGTAAATGTTGAAATTAACACTAAGATTAATAAATGCTGTACAAGTATTGTTCATTCTTAGTTAATTACCTTTAATATTAATTTTGTAGAAATGTAACATTGCACATCTTTAACATTTTTATTTTTTTTATTTTTTTATAGGTTTGGAATGCAGTGTAAGTTTAGCAAATTTGCCCACAGTAGCAGAGAGGTCCTTTTGAAACACTACAGATTTCACCATTATCAAGGGCGATCCTGGCAGCATCCTTGCTTGTATACTGACTTCATCTGCACTTTCAAAACTCTAGGTGCGTTAAAATCACATTTGACAAGAGCATACAAACAGACTATTGCAGTTACAGAGCACTTTAATTTTTCGTCTGAGTTATGTGATTTTAAAGATGTTTGTCAGCCATCTCAGTTTTTAAACCATATCAGAAATCATTTGAAGAAACATGACACAGTCAAATTGAAGAAGAAACATCTCAACATGGCATTTGTTGACTCAAAAATGGAACTGACATTCCCACTGACAAGAAAGGAAATAGTCAACTAAGAACCTCTTGTGGCTGATGTCCTAAACGAATGGCCAGCATTGTTTACGTTGTGTAGACTTTATTCTTACTGTTAACTATTTTTTTTAAAGGTATCTGCGGAGTTTTACCGGATTACTCACACCAACCTGAAGAGCACCTTTTTCTCATCTTTGGATGAATATGCATCACCGATGATCAAGCTGTACAGAGCCCGTGGTGGAGCATATGGAGAGGAAATGAAAACCCTCCTGGACCAACTTGATAATCAAGTATTTACCAAATCTCTCTCAAAGATCTCTGGTTAAAGTGAACTACTATGATATTTTTGGATTTTACCCCTTTTTTAGTGTGAAATGTAGGTATTTGTGCATGCAATCGATCTGCAAAGTTCACATCAAAGTTAAATGATCTCTCGAAAAGAAAACGGCTGCCTGTAACACTTCATTTGTAGCGTTATTTCTGCTTCTGGTTGGATATAACTTGTTCTGTATTTGTTTTTCTGTCTTTCAGACATCTGATGTCTTTGCTCATAGAAAGGCTACAGCTCTCAAAGGGCTCCCGGTGTTTATGAGGGAAAAGTCAGGAAACTTTCTGAGGACTTGCCTGGTAAGAAGATGCGTATCAGCACATATACTCATACCTGAGATCCTTCCCCAAATCCTGTCAGGAGATAACAGTTTTGTCTGTTATCCAAAACACATCAACTAACTGTTCTATCAGACAAGAGGCAAGGGGAAAGAGTAGAAAGTAGGAGACAAAGTGATGGTAAAAAATAGTTTATTTAATAATCGGTAACGCTTAACAAAAAGGTTTAATTTGCAAACATTAATGTATAAACTAACATGAACTAA
The DNA here is from genome assembly GCF_029890125.1 of Rhinichthys klamathensis goyatoka. NCBI lineage: Eukaryota > Metazoa > Chordata > Actinopteri > Cypriniformes > Leuciscidae > Rhinichthys > Rhinichthys klamathensis. The sequence continues at coordinate 603,205 of NW_026606762.1, forward strand.
CCATAAACCATACATTTGTTACTCTATTTGTTAATCGTTTTAATGTTAGTTAATTAAAATACAACTGTTCATTGTTTGTTCATGTTAGCTCACAGTGCATTAACTAATGTTTACAAATACAACTTTTGGTTTTAATAATGTATTAGAAAATGTATGAATAAATGCTGTAGAAGTGCAGTTCATTATTAGTTCATGTTAAGTAATGTAGTTAACTAATGAAACCTTATTGTTAAGCGTTACTGAATAATCTTATTGTTTGTTCATGTTAGCTCACAGTGCATTAACTAATGTTTACAAATACAACTTTTGGTTTTAATAATGTATTAGAAAATGTATGAATAAATGCTGTAGAAGTGCAGTTCATTATTAGTTCATGTTAAGTAATGTAGTTAACTAATGAAACCTTATTGTTAAGCGTTACTGAATAATCTTATTGTTTGTTCATGTTAGCTCACAGTGCATTAACTAATGTTTACAAATACAACTTTTGGTTTTAATAATGTATTAGAAAATGTATGAATAAATGCTGTAGAAGTGCAGTTCATTATTAGTTCATGTTAAGTAATGTAGTTAACTAATGAAACCTTATTGTTAAGCGTTACTGAATAATCTTATTTGACTTTTTCTCAGTGATCAGTCTGATTTCACCTGGTAGCACAAATGTGTTATGCCAAAGCGAACACAATGGAATATTACTATTTCGCAATATTGTGACATTGAAAAACTTGATATTGAGACATTCCCTTTGATCTTCAACCTGTGAAAACAATAGAGGACACAATCATGAGATTAAAAAAGTGTAGCAATAGTAAAGAATAAATAAGATTAATATAATAAGAAAGAGTGTACAAGAATATGAATACAGCAGATATAAACTAAGATAAATTAAATTTACTCACCCTGTTTTTATGCTGCTTTTTACTCCAGGACACAGAGCCAGAAGACGAATACACAAAGGGGATGAAGATGGGGATCTTAAGCTTTGTCAAAGACAAAGTTGCCACTGTCCATTCCAGCCCAAATGTAAGGTGTTTATCTGTTGTTGCTGAGTTTTAACGTAAGGTCAAATGTTGTTTTAACAGTTTGCTACTTGATTGCTTTAGAAAGTTTGTTGCATGGATGTGCTTAAATGTAAGACAAAATTTTAAAATACCATGCAAGGTGTGTTGTAACTTGTTTATTGCTGCAGCATTTTATGCTTGATACTCTAGCACTTAAAGACAAATGTTGTTACTCAGCACTTTAAAATAATTTGTGTTGTATAATTCCAGCACTAATTCTTTACCTCATGCTGACAGAAAATGTGCCATTTTGCAACAAAAGTTTCAATAAAGATTTTTTGTAATGTTGAAAGTCTTTGCATTGTATTTACAGTAATCCCTGCATTTGGACTCTTATAATGTCATGGCCATATAATAATTTGGGTGAGAAAATAGTACGTAAAAATAGGTTAGAGGAAAATTGAATAAAGTTGAATAAACTTAAAAAAATAAAAAGTTGAGTTAACTTAAAAAAATTCAAAGTTGAGTTAACTTAAAAAAATAAAGCAACCAGCTGCAAAGCTTTTTTGAGTTTACTGAACTTCAGGACCTCTGTAGTTGTGCTTACTCGTTTCTTTGAGTTGGACTGGTAGTTGGATAAACTTCGACCACTGAAGTTGAGTAAACTCAAAAATGCTTTGCAGCTGGTTGCTTTATTTTTTTAAGTTTACTCAACTTTTTATTTTTTACAGTGTGTTATGTTGCGGGTCAATTTGACCCGTTTCGATTTTCTAGTTGTTGGAAATACTGGTTAACCTTTGTTTTTTTTTTTCTTGATATTTTGTGACTTTTTCTCATTTATCATGATGAACATGCATGCAAAGTTTCAACATGCTGATGTGTTTTGATATATACAAACAAAATTACTTACGTTCGTGATGTTCGCGGGTCAATTTGACCCTCATATGCAGCCATTCAAAAGCAACTGTACAGACACAAAATAAAAACATTTATTTTCTGTATGTAAGGGCACTTCAACTCCAGTTCTAACATGCAAGTGTATCTAAAAGTGATCTAACCCTAACCAAACACACTTGAATAAGCTAAAATTGTTTAGAATTATTTGCAAATTACAGATGAAAATCTTTGTCAGACACAGATAGTAAAAGAAGCTCTCATTTCAATATTCAAGATATCTAAAATACCTAGCTTTTAACCAAAACTTTTATGTAGGATTTTCAAAGGCAGCTTCACAGATCCAATAAATAAATTAAAAACGTTTATATGATGTATGATTTTGTTATGTTTGGTTTCTCACTTCCCTGTGAGTGAATAATTAAACTAGAGAACTAGGTCTTTGGAAACTAGGGAAAGTTTTAGGCAACATTATACAGCAACATTTTTTGTTCAGTTACGATGTTCAAAGCATAAAAAGTAAAAAAATAAAATAAATAAAAAAAGTAAAAAAAAAAGTATATGCAAAAAAAGTCAGTATACTGTTTATTTTCCAATTTTGTCAAAAATTGGTTTAAAAAATGGTTTAAAAACATTTTTATAAATCATATTTTCAGATATAATGTTTTTGTAATGTTTGACAAATGTTGATATCAAAAGTTTACAGTTTGTATCTAAATCTTTGTTGTTTTTCATAGTGTGATTTTTGAGGAATTGTATTGAATCCAATTAGGGTCAATTTGACCCGCTCCATAAAGGGTCTACACAGAATTCGAACAGTGCACAAGGGTTAAGATAGTAACTCAGATATGTTGTTGTAAAGGTAAAAGTAATGCATTACTTTACTAGCTACTTGAAAAAAGTTATCTAATTACGTAATTTACTGGACGTGATGTCTGAAGCTGAGACTATAGACAGCTGCTGGTATGGGCTGTTTTCTGAGAGAGAAGGTGCTTAGAAGTTCTTCAATACTTGTTGCCACGAACCTGCCTTTTTTTCCTTTTGCATGTTTTACTTTGAACTAGTTTTATTGACTGTTTATTCAGTCTGCCACTCAATTGGAATAAACAAGTGCAGTGTAATGTGTTGTGCAAGGAAAGCCGCTAGCAGGTCTAGATCAGAGAGAGATCAGAGAGAGCTTAGGACTGATGAGCATCGATACACTACCTGATACTACACCCTCTCCAGCCTCCATGATCTGCACATCAATAAACGCATCCACTGACCAGCATGATGCAACCTGACCTACAATAACATATCTTGCATCTCTGTTCCTATGCACCAACAGCTGGTTGAAGAGGAGTCTATGGTCTCCAGGCTTCATGAAGCAGAGAAGCAGAGGGATCTTCTGGCCTCCAGAATAGCTGAGCTGAACTGTGACATCCAGCATCAGGAGAAAGACTGCGAGTGGCTCATAGAGCAACACAAAGCAGAGCAGGACGAGGTACAACGCACCACATACTTTGGTAAAACTGTGTCTGGTAAGGCTCCTGTCGAGTAAAAGCTGTCTGTGTGGTAGGTGTCCGATAGAGACGAGAAGGTTCTGAGACTGACGGCAGACCTGCGGGCCGCTCAGGAGAGTCTGACCTCTACACACGAAGAGGTGAGGAAAACCTGTCAATCATTTCGTCCGCTCATCTTTTGTCTGTTTTTTAAGGTTTACACATATTTTTAGTGTTAAAAAAAGTCTCTTATGTACGGAGCCCCCCTAGTCCCACTTTGTCAAAAAAAATTATTATAACTATCTCGTGGCCTCAAGATAGTATCTCTATAGATACTGATAGATACTATCTTGAGGCCACGAGATACTATCTTGAGGCCACGAGATACTATCTTGAGGCCACGAGTTACTATCTTGAGGCCACGAGTTACTATCTTGAGGCCATGAGATGGTTATAATAATTTTTTTTGACAAAGTGGGACTAGGGGGGCTCCGTACTTATGCACACTAAAGCTGCATTTATAAATGCGGTAACAAATACAGTGGAAAACATTAATATTGTGAAATATTAGTACAATTTAAAAGAACTGTTTTCTATTTTCATATTTTTTAAATGTAAAGCTGTATTTTCAGCATCATTCCTCCAGTCTTCAGTGTCACATGATCCTTCTGACATCGTTCTAATATGCTGATTTGCTGCTAAAGAAACATGTCTTATTATTAACAGTTGTGCTACTTAATATTTTGTGGAAACCATGATACATTTTTCAGGATTCTTTGATGAATAGACAGTTCAAAAGAACAGCATTTATTTGAAATAGAAATATTTTGTAACATTATTATAAACCTCTTTACTGTCACTTTTTCGATAAATTGTTTGTGTCCTTATTAAAAAATATATATTAAAGTTTTGTTCTAATCTAATTTTCTCAGACAAGTTTTTGCTCTGATAGTAAGCAGATAGCTTGTCTTAACAGGTGGAGCTTAGTGAAGGTTTATTCTTTATTTTTTTTTTTTATTTGTAAAAAAAAATTAACTGTTGGCCATGTTTAAATTATGTGTTACAGATACTGTATATAGAGCCTCGCTTGAATCTTTACTTGGTTCATTACTTAAAATTCTTTACATTTAAGAAGGCTGTAAGAAGTGCTTTTGACCTGAAATCTTTTGATCAAGCTTTCTCACACCAAAAAAGTCATAATCCATGTTGTCACGACCACTTTTGTATCCTCTCTCTGACTCTGAGAATTAAAGGGATAGTTCACTTTGAAATTAATTTTTGATATGTTTTAGCTTACCTCAAGGGCATCCAAGATGTAGGTGTCTTTGTGTCCACGGTATTTTCAATTTTAATATTTTTAGGTCAAACCGTTCTTGTCTGTCAGTCATATTTAATAAAGGTCTATGGTCACCACCTCAAAGAGCATGCACAGAGAAGTCCAAATTAAACATGATTTAATGACTCGTAAATGTAAGTACACATTGATGGTCTAAGACACGAACCGAGCGGTTTGTGTGAGAAAACGAAAAGTATTTATATCGTTTTTACCTCTTGTAAACACAGCCACGTCCAAGTGATCTGAGGGCGCGGGCGCTTCGGTCTTTTCCGGCAAGCGCCGGAAGTGATCTCTCGCGCGTGTACGTCACTCATACAATTGTTTTATTTTAAATTTTTTTTTATTGTTTTCTTTTACAACGGTTTAAACATCCCGGATAAGCACAAATTAGTACCCTTTTAATTAGCCGTCTCACCTACAATCTCTGTTCTGTGTAAACAATGAGTGACGTATACGCGCGAGAGATCACTTCCGGCGCTTGCCGGAAAAGACCGAAGCGCCGGCGCCCTCAGATCACTTGGACGTGGCTGTGGCAAGAACGGTTTGACCTAAAAATATCAAAATTGAAACTACTGCGGAAACAAAGACACCTACATCTTGGATGCCCTTGAGGTAAGCTAAAACATATAAAAAATTTATTTCAAAGTGAACTATCCCTTTAAATGGACTGTTTTCGCTACGGTACCTTTAAGACTTCTTTATATAAATAGCTTCTTTTATTATAGGCTAACCTCAGCATACTAGCATAATTCATTCACACATGAGAAAACTGAGCATGTGCTGATATGTATAGCACTTTTTAAAAAAAGGGTGTAGGTGAAACAATTTTCACTCAGAAATTGCTAGTATATTTCACAAATAATTGAGAAATGGCAAGTAACCCATTGAATTAAACAACTAAGACTGAAATAGTAATTTCTTGTAAAAAGTCATCCAATAAGCTTTGTTTTGTTAACAACTTCATTGTAAAAAAATATATATATATATATTTTTTACAGTGAGTAAACGTGGTCGGTCACACTGTATGTTAAGGGCATTGCAACTTAGGGTGCTTTCACACCTGCCTCATTTAGTTGAATCGCACTAGAGTTCGTTGTGAATGTTTGTTGACAGTTTGCACTTTTAGCATGGCAGCTCACGGACAAACTTGGAGTTGTGAGGAGGTGCGGAGCCTCATAGAAATGTGGTCTGCACTTTGGTCTGCACTCTTAACTTTATCAGTTAAGAGCATGCTCTCTCGTCCACAACCGTCTTACAGCACATACTCGTTTTCGCAAAATCCTAATTACAACATCGTATATATGAAATTTATCATATGATGCTCATAAGTTTCTTCATATTGCGTTAGTAGCTGATGACACCAAATCAGTAAAAGAATAAAAATTGCCTGTTTTTGCACTTCCTGCTTTTCCCTGCTTGAGAATTTCTGTCCAATGAATGGATGACCTTAGCACAAGTGTGGTTTTGTTTACACAATTTGGTTCACTTGCAAAAAGTGCAGTGTGAAAGCAAACCACACCAAACAAAAACAAAAAAATCAACATTTTATTTGGTCCGGACCAAAGTACGTGAACTAGTGGACTTTCCTGGTGTGAATACACCCTTAGTCTCCATAAAGGGTCTGTGGCAGAAGCAGAAGCCATGCTTTTAAACATTGTTTCATTTTACCTTGATCATATCAGCGTTTACTCATTTATTTTGGTGCTAAGATTGTGCAATAACTCATAGGCTGGATTTACATTACATGATTCAAGTGACCCAATTCGATTTTGTCCTCCCATGTGACGGGATATGACCCATGAACGTGTAAGCAGGAAAAAAAGCACACGGATTCTGATATTCTCCGATCGGTTTAAGGCCTCATTCATATGTGGAAATAAATCTGATATGAATCCGATTATCGTACGTCATTGAAATAGCGACGGTGGTGAATGATGTCAACTCAGGTGGGAAACCAACCACGATCACATGACTCTTTTTAATGGCACAATGGAGAACGTTTGTTTTCCAATGTTTTCTGATCTTAAAAGATGGTGCAGAAAGCAAAAAAAAAAAAATTATTTAGTTTGCAAATTCGGCCTAAGCAGGTCAGTGTGTCTACCTTGGGTTTTTTCGTAAAGAAGATGTAAGCTGGTCAGCAAAAAAAATCAGATATTGTCAACATATCATTCTGGCCTTAGATCAGAAGGATGCATCTGAAGGTCTCCGTAGGCCGAAAGCGGACAGGATCAAGGACATGGGCCGTCCAGTCCATCCACACTCACTCACACACTAAAGATGGACCTGACGCCCGCACGTCTCCCGCTTCCCTGTGTGCCAAACTTTTGCATAACTTGTCAATTGAAGTAGAAGGCTGTGCTGGTTTATTTATACATCTCTGACTGGTCAGTTATTTGTTTGGCAGAGTGTCCTTGGATGTTTTAAATGGGACAAACCTGTCACTTCAGTGCTGACTGGATGTTTTGAGTTCTTTGAGAGATTTTTCTTTTTCATATTTATTAATTTATTTTGACTTTTTTTTTTTTTTCTCGAGCGAGCGGGCGAGCTGTGAATTATGCATTGGATTCTGCTCCATGTACTGTTTTTATCATTAGCATTCAGCCCCAGTTATCTCCCGAACTTATGAGTGCCTGTGAAATGTTTGTGATGTTATTTATTTATGTTGCCCTCTCAATTATTCATTTGTTTATTTATTCATGGCAGAACTAACTGCAATTGGAAAATTCATTTTTGCTGAAGGGCACATCCAACCCCCCCACCACCACCACACCTCAATCCGCTCCACCTCCTCTTGCATGAAGGTTTGTTAGTAACGGCTTCATGTGGCATTTCCGAAGACTCAAGGGGAGATGTCATTTTAATCCAAGCAGACGGCTGAAGAGACAGACACAGAGAGAAAGAGAAAGAGAGCACTCTTTTTGCACTATAGAGGTGATGGTGCGTGATTATAGAGAGGCATGTAATGAAAGAGGGATGAATTTGACAGGCCTTATATATCCACGGCTCTACATGTCTCTGTGCCACAGCCGTGCTTCATGCTGAATTCCCTCAGGCCTCTGTGCTTTCCTGCCTTTTCTGGCCATATTTATTTATAATAAAAAAGGCTTTATTATACTTATATCAGATGTCAATAAAGGTAATCTCAGCTGAATTTAACAGAGTTTGCCACGCTTAAATATTTTCCACAGAGCATTATAGATTATATACTATATATATATATTACCTACCGGTCTAAACTTTTGAATATATATATACACTCACCGGCCACTTTATTAGGTACCCCATGCTAGTAACGGGTTGGACCCCCTTTTGCCTTCAGAACTGCCTCAATTCTTCGTGGCATAGATTCAACAAGGTGCTGGAAGCATTCCTCAGGGAGTTTGGTCCATATTGACATGATGGCATCACACAGTTGCCGCAGATTTGTCGGCTGCACATCCATGATGCGAATCTCCCGTTCCACCACATCCCAAAGATGCTCTATTGGGTTGAGATCTGGTGACTGTGGAGGCCATTTTAGTACAGTGAACTCATTGTCATGTTCAAGAAACCAATTTGAAATGATTAGAGCTTTGTGACATGGTGGAAGTAGCCATCAGAGGATGGGTACATGGTGGCCATAAAGGGATGGACATGGTCAGAAACAATGCTCAGGTAGGCCGTGGCATTTAAACGATGCCCAATTGGCACTAAGGGGCCTAAAGTGTGCCAGGAAAACATCCCCCACACCATTACACCACCACCACCAGCCTGCACAGTGGTAACAAGGCATGATGGTTCCATGTTCTCATTCTGTTTACGCCAAATTCTGACTCTAACATCTGAATGTCTCAACAGAAATCGAGACTCATCAGACCAGGCAACATTTTTCCAGTCTTCAACTGTTCAATTTTGGTGAGCTCTTGCAAATTGTAGCCTCTTTTTCCTATTTGTAGTGGAGATGAGTGGTACCCGGTGGAGTCTTCTGCTGTTGTAGCCCATCCGCCTCAAGGTTGTGCGTGTTGTGGCTTCACAAATGCTTTGCTGCATACCTCGGTTGTAACGAGTGGTTATTTCAGTCACTGTTGCCCTTCTATCAGCTCGAACCAGTCTGGCCATTCTCCTCTGACCTCTGGCATCAATAAGGCATTTCCGCCCACAGAACTGCCACTGACTGGATGTTTTTTCTTTTTCGGACCATTCTCTGTAAACCCTAGAGATGGTTGTGCGTGAAAATCCCAGTAGATTAGCAGCTTCTGAAATACTCAGACCAGCCCTTCTGGCAACAACAATCATGCCACGTTCAAAGTCACTCAAATCACCTTTCTTCCCCATACTGATGCTCGGTTTGAACTGCAGGAGATTGTCTTGACCATGTCTACATGCCTAAATGCACTGAGTTGCCGCCATGTGATTGGCTGCTTAGAAATTAAGTGTTAACGAGCAGTTGGACAGGTGTACCTAATAAAGTGGCCGGTGAGTGTATATATATTTTAATATTTTTTAAAGAAGTATCTTAATCCTATGAAGGCAGTGTTAATTTAATCAAAAATACAGTAAAAAACGTAATATTGTGAAATATTACGATCTAAATTAAAGTTTTCTTTTGAATATATTATAAAATGTAATTTATTCCTGTGATGCAAAGCTGAATTTTCAGCATCATTCCTCCAGTCTTCGGTGTCACATGATCCCTCAAAAATCATACAAATGTGCTGATTTGCTGCTCAGTTATCAACTATCAATTGGTGCTCAATTATTAACCATCTGGGATCGATGAACGCACAGATTTTTTCTACATAGCAGCAAAATCGACTTGAAATACTCCGTAATTTTTTTGGCATACAGAAACAGTAAATGGTATATTTTTGTTTGCGTACACTTACAATAACTACAAAACTTTGAATGTTTTCTTTATTTTACAAAAACACAGTGCGCTTTCTGCTGTCTCAGTTTTTGCGAACTTCTTTCTGAAACGCATCAAAAAGGAACCGAACCTCAATGAATACTTGCCACACAGACATGAGAGATATGTATTTAGAAAGCTTGAAGTGTCTACTTTTAAAGTTAGTCATATCGAAAACAAATATTCTCTGCTTTTCATTGAGTTTGGAAGAAACTGTAAGGAATAAGCCTTGAATTTACCTCAGAAGAAGTTGTTATTTTGCTTATTATTTTGAATGTTGGAAACAGTTTTTGATGGGTAAAATGCTTGTGGTTTTTCGTATTCTTTGATTAATAAAAAGTTCAAAAGAACAGAATTTATTTGAATTAGTCTTATGTAACATCATAAATGTATTTATCAATTGTATGTGTCTTTGCTGAATAAATGTTTTGTTTTTTTGTTTTTTTTACTTACCCCAAACATATTGAAGCATATTATAATGATTTTTAAAGGATCATGTGACACTGAAGACTGGAGTAATGATGCTGAAAATTCAGCTTTGCCATCACAGGAATAAATTACATTTTAAAATATACTAAAAATAGAAAACAGGTATTTTAAATTGTAATATTTTACAATATTACTGTTTTTACTGTATTTTAAATCAAATAAATGCAACCTTAGTGAGCATAAGAGACTTTTTTTCAGAAAAAAAAACACTTAATTATTCCAGTTTTGACTGGTATTGTCTGTATATACTTTATTTTTTTGTGTATGTATATATATATATATATATATATATATATATATATATATATATATATATTAAGTTGTTTGCTTAGATCTATGGCTTCATTATACTTTATTAACAGCTACCAATAATCATAATACTAAGGAATCTCAGCCAAAAACACAGTTTACCTTGTTGTTCCATACTTATTATTATTTAGTCATTTTTATACTGAGATTTATGTTAACAGATTTTATCCCAAAATCATGACTTAAAATGCGTAAAGCAGAATCCGGAAATTTCATCTAGGCGATTATGAGTTCCTGATCTTTAGATACTGGCACTGGCTATCAAAAATCCACATTACTTGACTATTAACATGTATTTAATATTGTCATTGTGTGGCTGTGGCGTGTGTTTAGCTCGCAGAGCAGATGCAGGAGGTCCCGTCTAGGAGAGAGGAGGTTGTGGCCCTGCAGAAGGAGTTGAGCAGACTTCAGGAGATCCTGAAACAGAGAGAGGAGGAGATAGAGAAGAACAAACACAACACAACACGGCTCCAGCGAGAGACAGACTCTCTTTACAAACAGGTAAACACACTAACAATCACAAATTGGCCAGTCTGGGTATTGAGAGCTGAAAGAAAACGTGGAGTAAGCATGAGTTTGGTGGTGTTGTTTCTGTGTGTTCAGCTGAAGGGTGTTTGTGAGGTCTCCGGTGAGCGCACTCACGTGTAATATTTCCTGTCGGCTGCATCGACAAAACACACATAGGCATGGAATTCCAATTAACTCCCTTTAATTAGGCCCTCCCTTGCTCATGGCATAGTTCCTTCATTTATTTTAATCTTGTTTATGCACCTTGATTGTTTCACAATATAGATTTTTTTTAATTAGGCAAGATTGATTAAATTGCATTGATTCTCTGTCCTTATTAAAATACCCCCACCCCACTCTACTCTCTCCAAACTGGTGTTATTTTTCATTATTAGTGGTTGTGCCTTCAGCTTGGCTTTAAGTGTGTGTGGGTGTGTGTGTGTGTTATGAAAATAATGTTTATCATACTTTTATTACAGCATCTGAAAGACTGTTGTATTGGCAACCACTTCATGAGCCAGCAGAGGTTTCATTAGAAGCATGCGTGCTGTTTATTAGTCGTAGTTTCTTACAGAATTGCTCCGAACTACATTAAACCAAAGAATACTGTGTTTGTTTTGTTTCAATTTTGTTTATTTTTTCTTTTCATTTCAGTTAATATTTACATAACGTAACAACACATTCACATGTTCACTGTTCTCTGATGTTGTTTAATGGTCACATGACGTGCAAGTAAACTGATCAAATATTTTATCTTTTATTAGTAAGCGTTTTAGGTTACACTATTTTAAGGTGTCCGTGTTACAGTGTAAGGATACATTGAAGTACTGAGTAATAATAATTAACTACATGTACTTACTATAGAGTTAGGAATAGGGGTTGGTTTAGGGTTAGTTGCATGTAATTATGCAGAATTTATAGTTAGTACTACAGTAACTACTTGTTAGTACTACAGTAACTAATTGTGACGTGTAACAAGGACACTAAAATAAAGTGTCATTGTGCTTTATTTTGGCTTTATATCTAGACATTACATTTTTTAATTTATCAATTTATTAAGTTTTAACTCTAATTATAACAGAAATATATTATTTTGTTAATTATAATTGTAAAAAACATTTAAAATAAATACAATTATAAAATGAAAATGAATAGTTGATAATAATAATAAACAATTTTATATACACTGCAAGTTTACAATATTTATGTTTTAAATTCTTCATGTTCAAACTAGTGCTGTCAAACGATTAAAATATTTAATCGCGATTAATCACATTAATTTATGTTTTATTTATGTTTTATTTATGTTTTAAATTCTTCATGTTCAAACTAGTGCTGTCAAACGATTAAAATATTTAATCGCGATTAATCACATTAATGTCATAGTTAACTCGCGATTAATCTCAATTAATCGCACATTTTTATCTAATCAAAATGTCTCTTTATTTCTTTTTGTCCCATTATTTTTTCTAATTTGAATGCTCTTATCAACATGAAAAAGTGGATCAGCTTGCTTTGTGCAAATGTTTTTTTATTGAAAACAACATTGACAATACTGTGTTCAATTTCACATTAAAACATTCTCACTTGGAGCAAATAATCTCTCACACAATGTAACACATGTCCATCAATAAAAGGGTGAAAGAAATACTGACGAGGTCCTGATATTGACGAGGGGGCGGAGAATTCGCATCAGCTGTGTGTGTGTGTGCTTGGCCATCAAGTGGTATTTCAGACTGGACGTCCTGCGATGATGATAGCTCAGTTCACAACGACAAAACACAGATCACTTTGGTCTTGTCAATGGGACCATTTGGCAACTTTTTAAAAGTAACGTTAAACGTTTTTAATTCAGAATCTTATTGGCATCCATTTCGGCGTCTCGCGCTCTTCATCCACTCAAAACTTAACGTTAACCTACTATTTGGCCGGCTCGCAACAAGTGTGTTTCCGGTCTAGCTAGATCCGGTGCTTTCAGACAGGACGCAGAATGCGCGGCGCTACGCCAGTTTTCAAAACTTTTTGGATGCCAAATAGTTTCTATTGGCCGCGCTGGTAATCGTCACAGCGGCAAAAGTTGAACTATTTTGAAATTTGACCGCGGAGTGCACGCCGCTGCTCTTGCGCTTTGGTCGACGAAGCAACAAAACATCCTCGTGCGAGCATGTGAAAAAAAACTACAAAGTTTGCTAGGCCAAAAAGACTTAATCTCGCGATAAAAAAATTAATCGCGTTAAAATGGGTTTGCGTTAACGCCGTTAATAACGCGTTTAACTGACAGGCCTAGTTCAAACCCTTGAGCTTTAAATATTTCAAATCTTCAAGCTTTTATTTTGGCAGAACACTGCTGAAATGCTGCAAACGTCTGTCCACAAAAATGTTGTAAATTTTGTAAATGTGTAAATACAGTAAGCCTAGCATATGCAGCCTTCCTAAATGCACGTTAAACTTGCAGAAAACACATAGCATGTGCTCAAAAACACTTAGAACACTCCATAACAACCAAGTCGTCTGTCGTTGGAGATAACACAGTAAAAGTAACACGAGTTACGTAATCAGATTACTTTTTTTTCTAAAAACAACCAAGCAAGTCCAACCCACGTGAGAAAAAGTAACACAAAAGTAACAAAATTACTTTCCATAGAAAGTAACTAAGTAACACAATCAGTTACTTTTTTAGGGAGTTACACAGTTTAAATGCTTGCGCTCTTTAAAGATGGGTAGATTCTTGTTGGCTGAAAAAAAAATCTGAAAGTAATTTCAACAAAGTAGTTTGTATGTGTCATTATCGTTATAGTTGGGGTTGGACAACTGTATTCTCACAGAATTAGAACGTTAATTAAAACTTTATTGTTATCGTCCTTGATGGGAATGGGCCAGATTTACTAAACAGGGCAAATTAGCGTGAGAGCTCAATTCTAAAACAGCGCTGATGTGAGTGGAAAGTTCTGTGCGTGATCTACTGACGACGCACACATTAAAGAACACAGATGCAGTCAGATAATTTCCATAATGACCAACGCAATCTACCAGGTAGCGTCTGCTTTATTGGTGCGTTCACACATGCTATGGAAAATATGATGTTTTCCACTTGTGAACTGGTATTTACCAGTGTGTTGCGTTCAAGTGCTTTTGTTGTCGTAATGTGATAAAAAGATGGAGATCCAGTCCTGTTATTTAGCTAAAACTATTTTAAATTGCTTAAGTCATCTGCTACAGCCAGAAAATGATTTATCAAAACTCAAATGGTAAATAATATGCTGTATATTTTCTAGATCATGAATAGTACATATTTTTACCATTCACGACTCTCGCGTTGCTCTCCGCCATTTTGAAAAGGTCAAAGGTTATCTCATCTCGGCAACTCGTGCATCAAAATATTCTACGAGCTGCCCAGTGGAAAATAACACATGAGAGGGTGTTCATGTGCATTTTCCACTTCGGCTTTTGGTATTTACCCTAATTACCATAGCACGTGAACGCACCATAAGACTTGCTTTTTTTGGGCAGTAAATAATGGCGCAAACACTAGTACATTGCCGAGCGCAAACCTTAGTAAATCGTGTTGCGTGATTCATTTAAATACTCTCCTGCCATAAATTTTGCGCATGAAAGGGAAACTCCTACAAATGCATATGCGATAAGGTCAGCCACTCCTTTTCAGCGCTAATTTTTCACTGCGTGTCTTTAGTAAGTCTTGACAGCAGTTTTTTAATGCCAAAAGAGGGTTTGCGCTGGCGTAAGCTGTTAGTAAATCTGGCCCTTAGTGTCTTGTTGGCAAATTTTGCACAGGCAGTCAACACTGATTTTGTTTACAAAATGTAAAAATGTAATTATCTTTCGCACTGGCATTAGATTATCATAGTAGATTGTTGTTTCAGTGAACGCTGACTGCTTGTCTAGCACTTGAGGTCCTCTAGTCTAGAAGATCCAGTTCTGCCACAGCGAGCATCTCAAACTCCTGCTGTTTGCTTCACCTGATAAACACTTGATGCTGATCCGTAGAATTTTTAATCATGAAGCGAAGCTCTTTTAATTTTGATCGATGACTCCGTTTATCCTTTACATAACACATTCCCGTCTCTCTTCTACCGCTCCACCTCTCTCAGCATCCCTCCGCCTGGTATGAAAATTATATTAGAAACTAAATGAGATTTGAAATTGTGTGTTTGACAAGTGACTTGATGACAGGGTTTTATTGCAGGGCCTGATCCATGGAAATTTTATGCTAATAACACTGCTGGCCAACCGATCTAGTATGAAATTAATCAGTGGCGGAAAAGAACGAGAGAGCTCCATAAAATGGGTCTACCCTTCCTCTCTCTGTCTGAGTCTCATCTGAAATAGCCATGGGCTGTTGTCTGTGTGATGAGTTTGGGACTGAAATGGGGACTTTGAAAATTACACTGAGCTTAGCACTGATTCATGCTGTAATGCCGCCACGCAACACACTGCTGTCAACTCCCTCCAAGGACTCGAGAAGGTGCACTCTGTCATTTTTTGTTTACGTTGCTCTGGCCCATATGTCATCTTGGTGAAGACTTTTACTGACACCTAGAGGTGTGGATGAAGTGTCACAGAAAAGCTTTTAGTCACTATTCTCAGTCAAGTCATGATTCATTTATTCTACGAGAGAACAAAGAGGGGTTACAGAGATAAAGTGATTTGGGGTTACTGGTCATGTGAACATGTCCACTACAAACATTTTATTAGGCTACTGATATACTGAAAAAGCTCATTTTTCAAAAGTCCTGTTGTATGAGCCAACTTGTGTTTACTTCTCCGAAACCGTCATTCAGCTGTCTCAAAACATTTCATCGTTCGTTCGTTCGTTCGTTCGTTCGTTCGTTCGTTCATTCATTCATTCAGTCAGTCAGTCAGTCGCCATTTTTGGGTCATTTTGCAGTAAAAAACACCCACCAATAATCATGATGCACTTATGTAATTGGTGTTAGTGACAATAAAAGTACAATTGCCTGTGATTAATAATAATAATATGTAATTTTTATACAATATTTTCCTGTAATTGATTCCATTTTACATGGCCTTGCAAGCAGTGTTGGGCAGTAACGCGTTACTAGTAACACGTTACTGTAACGCAGTTACTTTTGACAGTAACTAATACTGTAACGCATTACTTTTTAAATAAATTAACTCCGTTACCGTTACCATATGGCACGTTGTCCGTTACTTTTTAAAATTAATTAGTTGCTGGAGCGGCTGAGAAGTGTGCGCTGTCATTACACAGTACGAGAGCACTGAAGAGACTGCTAGCATTATACAGAGCGAGAGGATACCTGAGGACACATAACAAACTCACTGGCTGAGTTGTTTACGTACACGTGTGAGGCAGCGCGAGCACGGAGATTACAAGCTGCACGGAGAGCGCTGAGCACTTGATGCGCATTTAAAACACAGACAGCGAAACGGTATGAATACAGAACACTTAAGTACACATTGCCATATCATTATAAAGTAATTAATTTTTTGACTAGATGCTGCATCAGCAGAGAAAGAACAGAAGCTTGCCGTCGAGTCTGAGAGGTATAACATTAGTAACGGCTAACTTACCTCAAGCGATTAAAGCAATGTGACAAAAACACACGCAGACCTGACCCACATGTTTTATGTCGCAATTGTTACCATCTATTTGCATTAGTTTATATCCAGCTGGTCACTTTTATGCATTCATTAGCCAGCGAAGTTGTATTTTTAAAACTAGTGACGTGATTGATTGCTTACATTGATATGTTCATGCAGCCGACATCAAGTCTAATCAAGTGTTCTAAAATTTAAGCAAATAAAGTGAAAGACTGTACATGTAATATAGGTCTACATTTATGTAATTTTAATGCTCTGGCCTTTGCAGATATTTAAATATGGCCATCTTCTTCAAGCTTGAATCATATAACGTTAAATGGTAACACTTTACAATAAGATTACAATTTTAGCATTAAATATGGTTAATAAATGTTGTAGAAGTATCATTCATTGTTAGATGTATTTGTATCTCCTTAGTTAATGTAGGCCTACTATGAACTAACAAGAATGATCAAGGTACAATTGTATTGCTCAAATATTAATTCATGCAGTAAAAACCACAGTGGTAAAAACGTATACTGTCAGCTGCATGAACATATCAATGTTGAGAAAGCAAACAAGTCACTAGCTTTAAAAATGCTTGTTTTGTTATTTATTTCAGAAATCCTTGATATATTCAGTTTGTGCTGGTCTGACTTAAATAAAATAGTGCTTAAAAATTACTTTCTGTTTAAGTCAGTTTTGTGTTTGTATAGACCATAACGCATGAAAGGGCATTAATGGGAACATTTAAGAACTTTCTTTAAAAAAGTAACTAAAAAGTTACTTTTAACAGTAACGCATTACTTTTTGGTGTAAATAATCAACAAAGTAATTGAGTTACTTTTTGAATGAAGTAACTAGTTACTGTAACTAGTTACTATTTCTTAGTAACTACTAGTACAACACTGCTTGCAAGGCTGACTGCTTAAACCCTCTAAATGTCATTCAATGCAGCTGATTGAAAATGTTGGTGAAGTTTCATTGTCTCATGTTAGATTAACTAATAATTGGAATTGGGTCCTGGAGTGTAATGTACGTTATCAGCTAACCAATCTGGACCATGGGATATTAATATCAGCATTTAACCACACTTTTTCCTGTTTATAGGTATTTACATACCATATGTGTCAAAGCACCTTTTCTGTGCCACATCTGCAGTGTGAATCAATTTAGTTGGCCAATCAGGCATCCTCGAAGGATCCTAATATTTCTTCTGGCTGTCAAGCCCTTCCTCCACTATACCACCTTTTTCTAGCTTTCATCAACTTAAGAAACATTCATATGCTCTCCTTTCCTCTGCTTTCTTGCTTCATTTATCCCATTCATCTGTCAGTAGTTTTTCCTATGTGCATGTCCATGTGCCGCCTCCCGGCTCGACTCCAAGAAAACAGAAGTGTAGGTGAATCACTAATGGAGTCATTATCAGGTTCCACTCGTTTAAAACAACACAATTAGCGCTGCAGTCTTAATGATGCTTGCAAAGGGAAGTTCAGTGCACTGAGGAGACTCCATCCAGGGCCTTCACCAACCTAATAAATCACGCAAGTTAACTTACAAAACTAATATACCGCATGTGTGTGTGCACAGTAGTCTGTGTGATTTATTATTTTCACCCTGCGAGACATCTGTTACAGTGCTCCTTATTTTTGTAATGCATCATCAGCCAGGGGAAAAAATAATATTATCCAATCTGGGATCAGCTCTCTCTGGAGTCTAATAATCTAATGTAGAGCTGCTATCAGTGAGCCACCACAGACACGCTTCAGGGAGCAAACAGGCTTCGGTGATTTCTGTCTCAGAATCTCTAGCATTCATTATATATGCCAGTGTGTGACTGTAGAAGTGAGTCTGTAAATAGAGAGTTATAATAGCATGATTCCGACCATAAATTATATTCAATGAGCTACATTTGAGGTGTACTAATACTAATTAAGGAATATCACGCACAAGAGTGCTGTTGTACTGAATATAAGAACAGGTAATTGTTGTTAGTGTGATGATGCTTGTATACAACAGTTCTGTGTAGAGGCGTTGTGTGCGCTGTCTAAACAAGATGCTTATTATAGTTCTAGACTAAATGTGAGCATGCATTTACTTATCTCAAATGCAGAAAAACAGATTCAGTATTCCTCATAATATTACGCAAATCTGCAACAATTAAATGTGTTCAATAAAACAAATGCACTTAAAGGGATAGTTCACTTTGAAATTAATTTTTGGTATGTTTTAGCTTACCTCAAGGGCATCCAACATGTAGGTGTCTTTGTTTCCGCAGTATTTTCAATTTTGATATTTTTAGGTCAAACCGTTCTTGTCTGTCAGTCATATAATGCAGGTCTATGGTCACCACCTCAAAGAGCATGCACAGAGAAGTCCAAATTAAACATGATTTAATGACTCGTAAATGTAAGTACACATTGATGGCCTAAGACACGAAACGAGCGGTTTGTGTGAGAAAACGAACAGTATTTATATCGTTTTTACCTCTTGTAAACACAGCCACGTCCAAGTGATCTGAGGGCGCCGGCGCTTCGGTATTTTCCGGCATGCGCCGGAAGTGATCTCGCGCGTGTACGTCACTCATACAATTGTTTTATTTTTTATTTTTTTTAATTGTTTTCTTTTACGACGGTTTAAACATCCCGGATAAGCGCAAATTAGTACCATTTTAATTAGCCGTCTTAATCTCTGTTCTGTGTAAACAATGAGTGACGTACACGCGCGAGAGATCACTTCCGGCGCTTTCCGAAAAAGACCGAAGCGCCCGCGCCCTCAGATCACTTGGACGTGGCTGTGTTTACAAGAGGTAAAAACGATATAAATACTGTTTGTTTTCTCACACAAACCGCTCGTTTCGTGTCTTAGGCCATCAATGTGTACTTACATTTACGAGTCATTAAATCATGTTTAATTTGGACTTCTCTGTGCATGCTCTTTGAGGTGGTGACCATAGACCTGCATTATATGACTGACAGACAAGAACGGTTTGACCTAAAAATATCAAAATTGAAACTACAGTGGAAACAAAGACACCTACATCTTGGATGTCCTTGAGGTAAGCTAAAACATACCAAAAATTAATTTCAAAGTGAACTATCCCTTTAATCTCATTTTATTGACCGATGTCTTTGACCTTCGATTTATCCAATTCAAACACATAAGCAAAAATTACTTTAGATAAGCATCACATTTGTGTTTAATTTTTTTTGTCTTTTCTTGCATCCTATTCTTCTGTGATTCAGAATGGCAGCAGCTTGAAAGGTTTGTTTGAGCTGCGCCCTCTACTGTATAGGCGTGGATTTGCATTTCCTTCAGCTCGAGGCTTAATCATTTCACTTTTGGCATGAAAGGGCCTTGACATTTGCCAAAAATAAAATTTTGTTAATAAAAAAACAAACAAGCAAGCCCCAACCAGGTGAGAAAACGTCACGTAAAAGTAGCATTACCGCATTTCTTTCAATAAAAAGTAACTAAGTAGCGCAATTAGTTACTTTTTAGGGAGTAACACAATATTATAATGCATTACTTTTAAAAGCAACATTGCCAACACTGTCTGAAGAAATTATAGTGAGTCACTTACCAACAAAGTATTACAAGTGTGTATATTTGTTATTTGCTAATAAAAATAGTGCCAGAAGAAGCCAAAGCATAAAAATGTGCATGTCAACCAGTCTAACCGAGACGTTGCTGTGAGCATATAAGACATGCTGCTGCTGCACATGTAACATATACATGATTTAACCCCCTTAGCTGATCTATACAGGTGGAGCTGGGGAAGGTGGAGGGTTTCTGAAAGCACGCTGCATACTGCTAACAGCAACACACCGGTATTTGTTTGAAAGTTGACGCAACCGCTACCAATCAGCTGTGCTATGATGTGATCGCTACCAAATAAGTTAGATATATCAGCCTGCGCCATCTAGAGTTTCATGCCAGAACTAGGTATTTACTTGAAATATAAAATTTATTGGTGAAATAAGGCAATAGGACAAGCAAATATCTGCATTGTATAGTAGTTTAATAGTATCATTAAACCTCTTGAAGTTATTATTTCATCCCACACATTTAACACGTAAACATAAACAAGGCATTGGATCACTTGCGCAGCCATATCTCTCTTGCGCGGTTTCACAAAATTAATGTCCATTTTTATACTGTACATTATGATGTTCTGATGCCTAAATTTACATTTAAAATGACTTATTTTAGTTTTTAGTGTTTTTTATTCGTTTTTAGTGTTTAGTTGTTTTGACATAATCATACAGAACTTTAATATTAACTTGAATATAATTATTGGCATAACGCTATCGGACAGAATATCAATGTCAGTGCATCACTAATCCGTTCTCAATTCCACGCCACAAACACAGACAAGCAAAGTGATATAAACAGGGAAACGTTACTAGGTTGTTTTTTGGTCTTGGTTCTGTGTCAGTGTATAGGTCAAAATGAAGAGCTTTGTGATCTGCGTGAGGAGATGCAGCGCTGGCAGCAGGAGACCCTGGAGCAGAAGGAGAGCCGGGTGAAGGAGGTGCAGGACCTTAAGAGAGAGTTGCAAAGCACACAGATTCTCCTGCAGCTGCACAGAGATAACCTGGAGAGTCTGCACCGACAGCAGAGAGACACAGAGGACGAGGTGAGGCAGCACAGCCGACTTCAGTTTCACTATAACCCAACTTCTGTTTCTAAATATAAGTGTTTGTGTGTGTCAGGCCTTCTGCAGGGAAGCAGCTCTCCACAGTCAGGATGCAGAGATGGTTCAGCTGAAGTCAGATCTATTGGAGGCTGAGAAACTGGCCACAGATGCTGAGGCTCGACTACAACCTCTTAGTGAATCCCTCGAGTTCTGCAAACACAAGTACCAGGCCTGCCTCAGCAAGATCGCCCAACTAGAGAACACTCTGCTTAGCCGAGAGGAGGACCTGAAAGAGGCCCACAATCAGGTTGGTACTTAAATTAGTCTTAGTTACCTTTAGAATTAAGTCATTGCATTGCAACTAGTGATGCACAGTATATTGATATCATTACCATCCAGCGTACACTACCGTTCATTTGGGGTCAGTATGATATATATATATTGTTTTTTAGAAATTAATACTTTTATTCAGCAATAAATCTTTAAAAAATGAGAATAAAGACTGTCACTTTAAGGTTAAGGTTACTAAAGATTTCAAATTAATGCTGTTCTTTTGATCTTTCTATTCATCAAATTATCCTGAAAAAAAGTATCACAGTTTCCAAACAAAATGTTTGTTCTTCTTATTCATTTAAAGACTTTTGTCGATCTTCGACTCGTGCGTGTGTGACTACAAGTGACTGCAGAAAATCAGCATATTAGATTTCTGAAGGATCATGTGACTAAAGACTGGAGACATTTGCCATTACAGGAATAAATTCCTTTTTGAAATATATTTAAATACAAACCAGTTATTTGAAATAGTGATAATAGTTCATATAAATACTATTTTTACTGTATCTTTATTGGTAGTGCATAACCGCATAAAGAAAACCATCACATTACTGTACATCATCAGTCTGTCTCGTTGTACTGTACTTGCAAACGGGCCTAAAATTAACAAAATATGTCAAATATGACGCCCTAGGATGAGAATGCGTTGAAATATTCAAGTGCAAGAAGACACGAAAGGGAGCACATTATTTGCAAATACTAAGTCGTCCTAATTCATGTCGTCTTGTGCTTGAGCGGACATATTCACACAAAATTAAGTAATAAAAT
This sequence comes from Rhinichthys klamathensis goyatoka, assembly GCF_029890125.1. Classification (NCBI taxonomy): domain Eukaryota; kingdom Metazoa; phylum Chordata; class Actinopteri; order Cypriniformes; family Leuciscidae; genus Rhinichthys; species Rhinichthys klamathensis. The sequence continues at coordinate 625,427 of NW_026606762.1, forward strand.
TGTATCCTAGTCGGTTATGTCTTAAGTGAACATAAACAGTTGAGAAAGTAAACGTATGTGAATCAGTATATTAGATCCGTGCATTCGCTCTTAAAGTGACAGCAAACAACAAAGGACAAAAAAAAATCAATCACTGATCTTGACTGAATAACTTTTATAACTTTAATTAGGATTAATAAGAATGTATAATTTTCAGACTATGCAGTGTTATTTTACATTTGCGTACTGTATTAAATTTCTTTACCTGAAAACTACTGTTAGACCAACCTGAAAAGCACTGCTTATTTCATTTGAATATTTGTTATATTGTATTTATTTGTGCTTTTGTTTGTAATTTTGATTAATTGTTCTTATTTTATTACTGACTGTTTACTTGTCTTTAATAATGATAATATTTAGTTAGGATAGTAGTTTTAGCTGTGGTCTTGAAATTAATTGTCAATCTGGTGTAAGTGAAAGATTTACTGAAAGATTTTGGTGTTATTACAGCCTGTTTTTACAAAAATATTTTCATGGCCGGTAAAACATATTTATGGCCGGTGCATTTTCTTAAGTCACCAGCCATTCGCAGGTGTGGCAAAAAAAAAATTTGTTTTAGGCCTTGCTTGCAAATATCAGCATTACTATTAATACAGGTTTCATATTGGAGTGAACAAAGACCAAAGACTTGATTTATAAAAATCTAGCTTTCTGCAACATTTTTGAGCTACAATACTCTGAAGCTAGAGGCTGTATAATGAATTACTGAGAGCAGACATCAGTGCTGATAGTGATATGTGTTTGTCTGTGTGGCTGACTGATTTGGTCTCCTCAGGTGGCCCAGAGGGAAGAGCAGGTCCTCCGTCTGAGAGCTCAGGTTGTAGCTCTGCAGGGGGATCTGCAGGTACACTGCACCCAGCTGGAGAGCGGAGACGATGCCCTTGCCACGCTGAGCCAGAAGCTCCGAGATACACTGGAAGAGCTGGAGCACAGGCGTAATCACACAGAAGAGTGTGAGCTGCTCATCCACACACTCAGAGACACAGCTGCTAGCCTTCGTCGACAGGTAGCCCAACCGGAAACACCATTAACTAAACCATAGCTGAACAGGTCTGTCTCTTCGCAGTGACCATGATTTTAAGTAAGATCAAACATCTTGGTCATTCCTGTCCAACAAATGTAGTCCTAACCCTACCTCTAATCCTAAGCATTAAGAACCACTAAAAGCAAAGAGAATGAAAGGAATCTGACGAGTTGGTGTCTAGGTCATTGATGAATAAGAACTTTCATGAAAACATCTTCATTATCAGTATTCTCACCATCAAAGTTTTAAATATTACTTGTGTAATATAGCAGTTAAATAAAGGTCTGCAAAATTTTAAAGATCAAAGTTCTCAACAAATAAAGTTATGGTCTCCTAAAAAAAAAGAATAAATTCTGAACTGCTGAAATGGGTCATCAGCCAATTCAGTGTCACTTCTTGACATATTCCTCACATTTGCATAATGCCAGCCTATGGTCTTCATCTTCTTTGGCCCACCCTCTAACACTAGTTCTAGCTGAGGCCTGAAAGTGTTTGGTTCGTGTAAACATGTCGAGAAGAGGCTTTCTGTGCAGCGAAAGCAAATCCACTTTGCATGCACTTCCAAATGATGAGGACTCGTGCTGACATTGATATTGTAAATCAGATCCCATCATTACCATTCGTATCACTGTGTATCAAGCACTGAGGAAGTCTCCAGAGTCGAGATTCAGATATGGTAATGGACGTTTCATTTCCAATACATGCACAGTCAACCAATCAAAACTGACTGGGCCATATGACCAATCAGAGCAGAGTAGGCTCTCTGAAAGGAGGGGTTTAGAGAGACTGAATCCTTTATCAAACGGTTTCAGACACTGTGAGAAAAAGAGGTGATTATGCAATGTATATTATGAGAAAATTAAAGTGTATTTTGACTTGGATGCATGTAGATCTATTGTAGGAGACCTCCGAAACAAAACTAGGAAACTTTTAATACGGCTTAGAAAGCACACGACGATGGAGATGGTAAGAAATACAGTCTTTAAACGAATAACAAACTCAGAAGACAAACAATAACCGACAACGACTGAACAGAACAGGAAGTATAAATACACATAGTAAATGAGGACACTAAACAGAAACTGGACAAAGATGAACTAAACAGAAACCAACTAATTGAGAACTCATACAGACACGACAGGAATGACTAAACAGAGCATAATTGTGACAAAAACACCATAATTTTTTCTTTACTATCTTCATCATGATATATGGCCAGTTGTCCTGAAAAAAATATAGAAATGAATATTAATGCAGTAAATCGAAACATGCTCATAAAAGAAGTGTTGTATTTAAGACATTTTATGTATGAATGAATAGCATTTTAATGTGTTTTTGAAACAATATTTAGATCCAAACAAATCTATGAGCATCATGTCATTGACTCAGAAATGTTTTTCTAGGAATGTTGATCCAAGAAACGTGTCCTACTTTGGCTAAATCACCATATTTTCACTCCTGTGAGCTATTAAATTGAGTATCGTGGGTCCCAGAGAGATGCTGCAGATTTGCACTATGAATGCCCCATAATGCAACAGACTTAACACACTCATCTCCTCCCTAGAGTTGAATTCTGTTGGGTTTAGATTGCCAAATGAAACCTAGTTACCACATGTACAGGTGGAAAGTGTCTTGTTAGTGCAGCTTGAGGTGTGAACACAATGGGGAAGAGAATCTACGCCACTCTACGGGTGCAAAAGCCAATCTGAGCTTCAGATACATTTGAGTGTTCTGACTGGATTGTATCGATCCAGGTCAGAACCCTCACGCTTCATGCTATGTGCGGAGAGAGCATTTTCAGGTGTTTCATTTCCCACAGTGTCAGCTGGAGAGCTGTGATAGGCTCTCTTGAGGAATTCTGGGAGTTGAAGTTGTTATTGATTTGTAGTTGTTGGGTAAAGATAGCGTGTGTGGCCCTTTCAGACAGCTCGGCTGGTGTTTAAATGGACCTGAAGTTGTTTTGATTTGCGTGTACATTGACCGGGAGGGGCGGCCGGTTGGCGTAAAGTGGAAAAGCCTGCTGGGTCTGTGGTGTCTAGTCGAAATAATGGGCATTGCTCTCAGCGGTGGAGGGACAGGCCTTGTCCTACAGCCCAGCGGTGCAGTCACCTCTGTCGGATACAGTGCACACTAGGTGTGAGGACCTTCCTGCCCTACCTTCCCGTTCCTTTTCTCCTCTAGCACCTCCAGCATCTCCTCTCAGATGTCTATGATGCTCAGCGTCCCATTAGCAATCCCTAAACATCACACTCATGTATGCTATATTGATCCAACTGTTTTCAGTCAGGACCTCAGAACACACACGTCCTTCAGCCGTTCGCCCATGTCTCCTTCCTCTACGTTTAAGCTTCCCTTAATTGCTCCCTCTTACTCAAAACCTGCTGCGCCCCGGCATTACAGCACATAACCTTCAACAGTGTGAGAAGGGAAGTTTCCTTGATGTGATGTAAAACATCACATCAGTCAATCACCTCACTCTTTTTTCATCTTCAGTGGGAGCTGTCGGCAATAATAATACTCTTAAAGGAGAAGTTCACTTCAGAATTTAAATGTCCTGATAATTTACTCACCCCCACGTCATCCAAGATGTTCATGTCTGTCTGTCTTCAGTTGAAAATAAATTAAGGTTTTTGAGGAAAACATTACAGGATTTTTCTCCATATAGTGGACTTCAACGGGAACCAATGGGTTGAAGGTCCAAATTGCAGTTTCACTGCAGCTTCAAAGGGCTCTTTGCGAGGAATAAGGGTCTTATCTAGCGAAACCATCTGTCATTTTCAAAAAAAAAAAAAAAAAAAAAACATGTTTATACTTTTTAACCACAAATGCTCTTACACTCAATGTAAGATTATTATTTTTTAATTAGGTCTATATTTTCTGTCTATTTATTTCTTGTCTGCATTGTTCATATGTAAGGCACCTTGAATTGCCAGTACGATATCATGTTCTATATAACCTTCCTTGCTTATTCCTAGCTCATCGTCGATTTTGTCTTTCTCAGAACAACAGCAACAGGCAGTGTGACATAACGAAATATTATCTTCGTTAAGTCTGAGGCCATTTGGAACTGTTTTATATTCAGTCTTCAGTTCTGACAGCACTGTGCTGGACTGATTTATCTTTCTCATAAGGAAGAACTTAACAGGCATTAGGTCCTGTTATCAGACCTTACTCTAACTGAAGAAGATCAAGACCAGATCGAGACTGAGCTGCTTATGGTTTTGCATGCTGTTTTACAGTTCAGAATAATAACTACCCAGACTTTCTGTCCAGAATACTGCTTATTTCCCTATTCTATAACACACAATAAAGCGCATAATCATGGCTCATGAATATTAATTAGATGACAGATCATTTTTCACCTACTTAATATTCAGTAGACTTGGTAATTGGGCACAAGTGGCCTTTGGGGTTATTCAAGATATATATATTTTAATATACGTGTTCCCTAGGAATGAAACCTATATGACCATGGTGTTTCTAGCACCATGCTTTACCAATAGTTACAAAAATACAGTTTTATCACTTTTATCACAACATAAATTTGAATGTGTGAACAGTCTGTTGCTGGAAATATGGATTTCCAGCAGGATTGTAAATCTAAAGAACTTTTGAGAGCTGAATGTGACCGATTGTGTGTGTATGTGTGTGTCTTCTAGGCTGAAGAGCAAGAAGAGACGCTAGTGAAGACACAGGCTGATTTTTCCATCTACCGAGCCACTCACATCCACTCCGACTCAGACTACGAATCCCAGCTGTCCCGCGTTCAGGAACTAGAGCAGGTGAGTGAAGCAATGTCTTTGTAGTTGAGAAAAACGCCACATGCCACACTCACATCTGCATGGATCCATCACTGTAATCTCTGCCTGTTACAAAAATGGGCTTTAAATGGACCCACCTGCTCCCCGTGTCACACGTTACTGTATTCATTGACACTGTGCAACTCGGGGACTATTTATCAGTCATGAGCTGAGGCTTTGATTGGATCCGGAGAGGCTTCGTGCAAGTTCATGGGCACCTTTGTGACTAATTGTTTGTTATGTCAGCATGGCAGCCAGCCATCCAGCTTTAATGGAGTGTAGTGGAGCGATCCATCAGGCTGTCAGAGAGCTCGCACGTCAGCCCGAGTGTCAGCGGTTCGTCGCACTCTACGCAAACGGCGACGTGATTTAGTGCCCTCCTCGCGCCACTGCCCACCCGCTCCCCGTTCTCAGATTGATTACCCTCCGGTCCCGCTGACAGTGCCCGCCATCTTCTGGCAACCTTTTAGCAGAGTTTTATAGATGATTCCAGCACCTCGTTTGGCTATTTATACATCTGTAAGTGGCCATGAAATATAGATTTGTCTTGACACATGTTCGAGTTGGAGTGGCGAGTCCCAGCGCCTCGTAACACCTCGTTATTTTAATAGTGCCAAACGAAGGGCCCCCGACCTTGCCCGTGTTCGCAGATTATGCCTGTACTTTATTAGTTTCGCAATCAGATCTCGCTCAAACCTGTCCCGTTTGCACACAGCAGACGAGAGCATGGTATGTGTTACCCGCACCGTTGTGACACACCGCTTCAGCTGTCAGGTCGACGTTCACACACAACCTGGTTGCCAGGGTAATTAAGAGATGGTACGGCATCCCAGAGACTTAATTGAATGGTTAGCGTGTCACAAGCGCATGCCGCCGGATTGGAGGCGACACCTGTCAGAGACAAACCTTGTGTCGCAACCTCGGCAGGCGTATGTATACGTGCCACAGTGAGGATGCTAAATGAAGGCCAGGTTGGAGTGGAATGGAGTCGAAGAGGCGAGCGGAAGCAGCGGGCGTAGCGATAGCCTTAGGGATGGAGACAGCTTGGGGGATTCTTATCCACCTTAGGTTGGCCCCTCCAGTGCCCCGGGCATCAACACGACTCCCCCAAGGCACAGTCACAGAAGTTTGACAGCTGTGTGACGACTTGGCATGTTAGTGGAGGTGTGTATGTGTTTGTCCTTAGGCACTGTTCCAGTCGCTGGAGCGCTGCGGTCAGAGCGCCCAGGAGATGCGGGTCTGCCAGCTGGAGTTGGCGCGACACCGACAATACAGTCCGGCAGGTGAGTGAACTCGCTACTCAGTGGCTACGTTTACATGCAACCAAATAATCCATTAGTAAACGGATTGATGGGTCAATCGGACTGAAAAGCCTCCATGTAAACACCTTAATCAATCCGATTGAGCTCGAATCGCATGACATTTCGATCGGATTGAAACGGGTGGTTTATTCCTTTTCTAACACTTGATCGGATTGAAAACCGAAACTGAAAGGACTGCGCATGTGCAATGACGTTAAAATAGCGTCATGACGTATGACGCGCGGAACGAGCTGTTGAATAAAGTGTCATATTAGTGTCCCGTCATTCTAAAATTCTCCTTTCTCCCAGTGTCTGTAAGGTGGAACAGATTTTAAGCTTGAGACATATAAACGCGCACATCAACCCGATCACATGTTTAGCGTTCATGTAAACACTAACAATCGGAATGAATTCAGTCCGATTGAAACAAAAGTTGTGCATGTAAACGTAGCCACTTCCTCACTCGATTCTACCACAGATTCTGATCAGCTGTGTGTTGCAGAGATGCAGCGACTGCAGGAGCCGGTGAAGAAGCTCCAGGCGGATGCAGCGGACGAGGGCCGGAGACGAGCACAAGCTGATGCTCTGGAGCTGAAGGTAGCCAATCTGGAAGGAGAACTACAGGCAGCTCAAAGGCAGTGTGACCAGGTAAACAAGTACACACACACACTCACAGGTGCAGATCAGAAACGCTTTGCCTATGGCAGAATCTCACAGCCACTCTCTCTCTCAGGCTATCCAGAAGAGAGACGCCCTACTGAGACAGTCCGAGGCTGATCTTCTGCAAGCGCGGGAGAAGATCCGAAGCAGGGCGGCAGAGGCTCGAGGGCTGGAAGCTGATCTGCAGAGAGCCAAGAAAGAGAAAAGGCAGAGGGAGAAAGAGTGCGTCTCACTCAAAACGCAGCTGCTTCAGCTCAGAGAACAACTGAAGGAGGCTCACACCACTTGCAGAGAGACGGGTAACAGTGCAACACCTGTAGAGCTCACATGGTGGACTGCCATGATGTGAATAATTGTAAATATACGCTTTATTGATATCTTCGAAAGATTCTTACCTGAAACTTCAAATGCAGCAGCCCCGAAAAGGTTTTAAGCCGCCCTTAAAATTAATGTCATTGCTTTGCCAAGTGGCAATCATTTTAAAGAAAGGTAGCACATCTTTCATGCAAAACAGTTCACAAAAAAGTGATTGATATACTGTCCTGACACTTTCGTGTTGTCATACGCTACTGGATCGTGTTCATAGTTTATGTCATGAACTACACATGTGGTCACTCTACTAGGACACATCTACTAAAACCACCTTGGCACCAGTTGATTAATAATCATTAAAAAAATGGCTAAGAAAAGTCAGTTTGTTTGCAAGTGCCACTTGAAATGTTTTCATAATTAAGTGCAACTTAAAGGGATAGTAGGGCCTACTCAAAAAAAATGAAAGTTCTGTTATTAATTACTCGCGCTCACGTTGTTCCAAACCCATAAGATATTTTATCTGAGAGATTTCTGGCCCTTCCATTGAAAAAGTTCATAAAGACACAGTAAAAGTAATCCAAATGAATCGAGTGCTTTAATCCAAGTCTTATGAATAGACGCGATCGCTTTATATGACAAACAGATGCAAACATTAATACATACAAAATTGTAAACTATTGTAAACAGAAGCTCAGAAGTGCTTGCTTAACAACCATGAAAATTCATGCTGGTACAATTTGGTCATTTCAGCAGGACCAAAAGAGAAAAGCAAATGCATTTAAATCTGTGTGATAGTGCACTTGGGTTTGTCAGAGTATGTGTGTGCACCTGTTTGTGTTCTCCAGCAGTCTGAGTGTCCCGTCTGAAATTAATAAGACCATCAATTCAGAGCCTCCAGCCATCAGATACATAAACATTTTAACACACGCCACTGTGGGAATGATGCTTATTAGAAACAATCAACAATATATATCATTGTATACCCTGGAATGGTATATAAAAAAAGCAAACATGGACTTTGTGTATACACTGGTTTTGTGTATATACACACACAAACACACATAAATATGAATATAAATAAATATATATATATATATATATATATATATATATATATATATATATATATATATATATATATATATATATATACGGTGGTGGCCAAAATTATTAGAATGGTAAGATTTTTTAATGTTTTAAAAGAAGTCTCTTCTGCTCACCAAGGCTTCATTTATTTAATCCAAAATACAGCAAAAACAGTAATTTGTGAAATATTTTTACAATTTAAAATAACTGTTTTCTATTTGAATATATTTTAAAATGCAATTTATTTCTGTTTTGGTAAAGCTGAATTTTCAGCATTATTACTTCAGTCTTAAGTGTCCCACAATGCTTCAGAAATCATTCTAATATGATGATTTGATGCTCAAGAAACATTTATTATTAGTATCAATGTTGAAAACAGTAAAAAAAAAAAAAAAAAAAACAGGATTATTTGATGAAAAGAAAGTTCAAAAGAACAGCATCTGAAATAGAAAGATTTTGTAAAATTATCACTAGCATTCAAAAGTTTGGGGTCAGTAAGAGGTTTTCTTTTTTTTTCTTTTTTTTACTATTATTGATTCCTGAAAAAATGTATCATGGTTTCCACAAAAATATTAAACAACAAAAACTCTTTTCAACATTGATAATAATAAGAACCGTTATTAATAATTGAGCACCAATAATACGTGATAATAATTCAGCCGTAAATTAGCATATTATAGTTATTTCTAAAGGGTCATGTGACACTGCAAACTGGAGTAATGATGCTGAAAATTCTTTGCATCCCAGGAATACAAATTTTAAAAACATTAAAACAGAATACAGTTATTTCAAATAGTAATATTTCTCAATATTACTTTTAATGTGTTTACTGTATTTTTGATCAAATAAATGCAGCCTTAGCAGAAACATTTTTGTTATGCTGGTTGAAAGGCAATGATACGATGTCCTACCTGGCTATCAACGTATGTATTTCCATACCTCCGCGCACCTGCTCGCGCAGACATCACAGCAGCCATCTTTTACAAGTTATACCTGAACCAAAACAATGAGCTTATGCTGCGTTCATGCCATAATTCAGAAGGAAACCTGTGACGTTATACTCAGAGCGGTTTGTGACTTGAATTTATGCGTTTCAATGGCAACACTGTCAACGGCGAAATGAATCTGCAGCAGTCAGGTACTTTTTCAGTTGTTCAGTTCATGTTCATTATTATGGTAATGTTATGTGGTTTTAGACATAAGGTAATTTAACGCTGTGTCTCGTGATGCTTTTGTTTGCTCTGCTGAATGCCTTCATGTGTTTTGAAGGAGGCGTGGCTCTGAAGGGAGGGTGGGATCTTATGATTACAAAGCTAGCTCGCTATTGCTAGCCTCTCCAAAAACTGCCTACCCTACCTTAATGAGACTTTAAAAAAAACTAAAAAAATGTACCTACCCCAAACTTTTGAATAGTAGTGTATATACAGTGTGTGTGTGTGTGTATATATATATATATATATATATATATATATAAATTGTTTTACAAATCCAAAAATCGGACACTCTTGAAGTGAGGTCTTCACAGATATCATGGTTTATATGTGTGTGTGTGTTTTAGGCCAGGAGCTGACGCGGCAGCAGGAGATGGTCCAGATGCTGGAGGGAGGTCAACATCTGGCTCAGGAGCAGCTCTCCGAGCGTGTGGCCGAGGTGGTGCGGGCAGAGAAAGCCCAGAGGAGACTGCAGGCAGAGCTCAAGAGAATAACAGACAGTCTGGAAAACACCCAGCAGGAGCTGCAGGACTCACGGTAAGCTCCAAACCAGGAGGTCTGCTTGGTCCAGTTAGCCCCTGCTCGTAGATACCATAACTACACCCTTATATTGGGGGAAAAAACAGGTTGTTTATGACTCAAATCATTAGCCGCGTTTCCACTGCCGGGCCAGGGCCGAGCCGTGCTAGTGCGTGCCAGAGCCAGTCGCGTTTCCACTGTCACTTCCGGGGCTTACTCGGGGCCAACGGCCAGGATTTCTGGCCCGTCGAATACCTTGGGCCAAAGCGGGCCAGCTCGGGCTAGAGGCGTGGTCAAGGTAAAAGGCGGAGTTTATCGGTGTTATGGAACGTTATGATCTGAAGCAAGATGCACATTTCACTTTTTTATATCGCGCAAAATAATCGCTGCTCGAAATGGTGAATCGCCTGTACTGGTCTGTCGAAGATACCAAAGCTCTTCTGAGCATTTGGGCAGAAGAAAGGGTAAAACGTCAATTTGACGGCGTGTGAAGAAACGAAGACGTTATAAAATACATTGATGCTGAACTTTCTAAGCTAAGCATTCAGCGAGCAACGCTTCAAGTTCAGGAAAAAAAAAAGTTGCGGGCGCAGTATTGTACAAGGCGATTCAAACGCACAATGGACAAAGCGGAGCTCAGAGAAGGAACTTTCCAAATTCCATGGTTCGACTTGATGGACGGTGTGCTGGGTCACCGTCCCTCTGTTAGTGGCGACTCGCGAGACAATCTGGACACTATTGCAGGCTGGAGCCACGGCCGGTGAGTTAATATACATGCTATCTTCCTAACTTAAAAAAGAAATAAATTCATAATACCCGCTGAAATGGGTTGGGTTGTATGACGTTTGATTCAGAAAGGCGTGTTAGGGGCGGGGTTTAGGGCAGCGCTGCGGGGCTGCAAGCCCGGTGTTTGAGGCCCGAGGCCACTGGCTCGGCTCGCTGTTAGCCCTGGCCTGGCAGTGGAAACGCGGCTATTGTTTTAGAAATGCCTCAGTGTCCAGAATTGAACACCCGCGAGAAAAGATCAGCATGGCCTGTTTTTCAGTGTGCTCGAATGCGGTTTGAGTGATTATTTGGACTGCATAGTACAGCAGACAGCTTTCCAAACTCAGTTCCTCAGGATGACACTCTCATATCACACTCATATTAAGGCTGCTAGTGAAGCTATGAGCCGATTAATCCAAATTTCTCAGCTTTATACTGCCTTCAAGTCATGTCTAAATGATTGTATTTACCAGATGAGCGCACATGAACGCCACCACAATGCCAGTATTACCAGTGGGGAACTCTGGATTTTCTTTGAGCCCTGACTTTCCTAGTTTTGGAATATTGTAGGAATATTCCTGATCAAATACGCTAATCTTTATGGATGGCAGCTGTCAATTGCCACAGAAAATAATTTAGTAATTTAAAATTAATTTTAGAATTTTAAATTACATTTCCCATGAAGACTGAGAATAGAGTGCAACTGTCAGGTTCCAGAAGTAAATATCCCATTCATTTTCTCCATAGGGAAATTGATGAACCTTTAAAGACAGACCTATTGTGAGGTCTGAGGTTGATAATCAATGATAAATGCTTTCGTTGAAGCCATCAAGGTATATTATTTCAAGTTATTTTTTATATTGTCGAATAATAATTAAAATATTTGTATGCATAATGTTGTATTGTTCACCTTGAATCTGGCCGGTTTGGTTCATGGCTTATAACTCTTTAACAAAGACTTAAAAATGAATGGGAAAAATACTTCTGGAACGGCGGAACCAATGGATGAGCATTGTTGCACCCTGTGGAAATCATGATACAATTCAAATAAAAATCAATTGCACACCTTATACACATTATTCTGTCTCCATTTTGTGTTGCTTCTTTGCTCTGTCAGTAGATGAAAAAAGAAGGGAAGAAATCTGAAATTCTATCCGATCATGAAAAGACCAGGTGTAAATTCCCTCCGAAATGAACAAACCACTTGAGGAGGTTTGCAACGTATTCAAGATGCAACTATACAAGTGTAAATGCGTGTGGTTGAGGAAGCCACATATGTGAACGTTTGGCATCACATCCTGGAGCTCAAAACATTGTCATCTTCATTAAAAGTGGTGAATGCTAAATTCTCACACCAGTGTTGATGCCACTTGATGATTGAAATCAGCTGATGATAAAATGCAATGAATATCTGTTGCTTTTGGTGACATGAACACCATTGAATTTGTATAGTGACGAAGTGAAGATAGAATTTATATTAGTTTTGCAGAAACGCATTTAATGGGTAATGTGTAAATGGAACAGTTAACAGATAATAAGTGTAAATAGTTCCCATTGTGTTCCAAACGATATCACTTGCATTACATACACATTGTCATAATTACATAGTTATAGTTATGAACCCATAAGGCCTGGGACACACTAGATGATTTTCAAACCATGGGAGACCACAGACATAAGGACAGTTTCTACCGATTTTTAACATTATAAACAAACACACACACTAGACTAGATGATTCGGCCACAAACCTGCCGATTATAGTAATGATTTCACCGTGGCAATTCCACAGACACGAGTGCTGCTTCCCAATTCGCCTACTTATACTATGCCCTAAAGTATGTACTGTTTTTGTAAAGAAAAAGTACATACTTTTGAGTGTGTAGCAGAAGAGTAGGACATACTGTACTACTTCGTCATAATAGCGTCTTTAACAGACCACTCTGTCGCTTGGTTACGTGCATCCTGTCACCGTTTAAACTGCCCTGTCAATCATCTTGTCACAGTTCAAATTCTCCACATTCAATTTAATTACATATTCTATCGTTTCTGAGAGAAATGTAGTAGCATCATGTGATCTGCCAGTCATGGGTCTTTCTTGCGGAGAACTCTCCTTATGTTTGCAATTTGCATATTGATGCATTTAAAAGTTAATGATCAAACGTACCTTTACAAGAGTTAACAATGCTGTTACCGATAAATTTGAATGTGGACAACATTGAATAAATGTCTTTTCATCAGGTTATATACTGATTATTAATCACTCAAACCCCTTTAATCTAAACCTCTCTCCTTAGCCGTCGGACTCGCACATCCGCCATGTTTGTAGTTTTTTAACACTTTTATTAGTAGTGTTTGTAGTTCTAATTGAATCCTCATCCAAAGCGCAACGGGTTGTGGCCAATATTAGCCATTTGAATAAGCAGCCCGATCAAGAGTTGTAAATACCGTATCACGTTTGATATTTAAGATTTTGGAGACTCCAGCTCGATCAGGAGCAGTAAAATAATCATAATGACACCACACAATTGAGGATTTTATCAAGCCTCAAATTCGGTGCAACGCACCCCCGATCGTTCGCAATTCGGGCTTAAAATCTTCAAGTGTGTGCAGCATAAATATAAGCTTCCCAAGAGGACTTGCATGCAGAATCAGTTGGACATGGACATGGGATTGAGACTCAAACCGTGTTCCCAATGAGCAGCTCTTACGTATGTGCACAGTCCACTGCGCCACTGTCTCTGACACTAACCGAGTTTTATTAAGCGAAGCTGCAATTCTCAGGACGGTTCAGAGTGTGTTTTAGTCTTCATGACCCTTGACGTGCCGCTTTTACCTCCCGCGCTGCCCTCCTTTGAGAAAGTGTGGCGCAGCTGGCGCTCAATGGAGGAATCACGTGGGTCTGGATCCGTGTGTGAAATCAGATGTTTAACTGGCTGGAAGAGGACGAGCAAGCGCATCTTAACTAGCACCTTGCCAAAGGTCTCTTGTTCAGTCAGCCATCCGCTGGTGCGCAGCACAACTTCCCGTCTGCCAATACACATTACAGAGGATTTAGTAATTAAGTGGTAAGTTGAGGACTAAATTGGGTGTTTGCGGGCCACAGATCTACCCCGAGGTCCCTGCAGCCATGCAGATAGGGGATTCTAATTGCTAGGGATATTGATCATTCCCGGCGAGGGCGTGCTGGGGGATTTCGCGAGCGATCGATTAGCTGTTACCGTGGCCGCTTCGCCAATGGCAGAGAAAGAGGTAAGAGAGCCACGTGGGTCTTTTGCAGGATCTCCCCACGCTCTTCACCTCCTGAAAAAGTGACACATCACCTAGTCAACCGCTCGCTTCGGCGCCCAGACACCCTCTGTAGGACCGCCCTTCACTTGTTTGGGTTTCATCTGAAGGTTGAGGAAGTTCGGGTTGGTCAACACCTCTCATTTCCGCTGCGATAAGCTTTTCTCTTTTGGGAGTGATTTGAGACGCTGTGGTGGGTCTGATTTGTTGTAGTAGGGTGTGATTTGTTGATCCATGCTGAAACGGTGCATGAGCTCATCGTCGCCCTGCTCTCGTAATTAGTCTCGGCCCCGCTCATTAAATATTCACGCTTGCCTACTCTAATTAAATCGAACCTCTCTCTCCTGCTTATCATTCCTACATGTTATCATGCCTCAATTAAGATGCGTTCTGGTCTGTTTCACTGACTAGTCAAGGTGAAGATGTTTTGCTGTGGACTGAAGTGTCCCATTCTCTCATGCCCATACACAATCTTTTCTGTAAATGAAGATTCCGCACTCCATGCCCTGCTAAAAAAAGACCAGCTTAAACTAAACTTGGCCTCAGACAGCCCTAAGTTCGTTCAATAATCATCTGATGCATATTGCACATGAGAATGGTTGGCTGTTAATCAACCCCTTGTGAAAAGGACAATTGTATACTTTTTAAAAAGAGAAATTATTATTGAAATAACATACTACTAAAAGAATATACTTAAGTGTGAACTGAATGTAATGTTTTCGGACACTTAAATGCATCCTAATTTCAATTAAATAAAAATGCATTACTGTTTTGACCCACTTAAGTAGGACTATGAAATATGGTTAAATTTTACTGCTGCATGTACTGGCATATATATATATATATATATATGATAAACTAAAATATTTTACAGTCCTTGTATGTTGCATGTAGTTTCTATAGTAATAACAATAGTTTATGCAGAATTATATACATCTAACCCTAAACCAAACCTTAACCCATAGTAAGTACATGTAGTTAATTCGTATTACTCAGTGCTTAAATGTATAATTGCACTGTAACAAGGACACCTTAAAATAAAGTGTAACCATCATTTCCACTGAAATTGGTATGCTGTATTTAAATATATTTGCAATTACGCATTTGTAATGATGGAATTGCAATTTAGCACATTTAAAACATGTTAACCTTAAATGTTTTATCAAATAACTCACTACAGTTAAAATTATTATCAAATATTTGTGCTTTAGTATGTTATTCAACATAACAAGATAAGTGTTGTACTATAAGTATGCCAAAGGATCATTAAAACAATGATTTACTTTTGCAAAGTGAACTTTTTAAAAGTTTACATAAATGTGTTTAAAAACAGTCATGAAAGAAACTTAATTTATTTATATTATTTTCAAGTACAGTTTTTTTTTTTTAATTTAAAGTACACTACAAGTGCACATTCTATACAATTATGTGTACTTCTTTATAACGAGGGTCTTTTGTAGTAAAGGCACAATAGTCCTATAGAGATATTCTATTACATTTACACATCTGGCAGTCACTCTTATCCAAAGAAGCTTACGCTGTATATTATCTGTTCACACATTATCTGAGAGCCATGCTCTACTGTTTGAGCTACAGGAACAAAAAAGGAAACAAATGCAACAAGCGTTTTTGAGGAAGAACTAATCACTGGATTTGTAAATCTTTACAAGTAGCATCTAATTTACTTGCAAAGGTTTTTGTTGGTAGCAAGTTAATTGGATATCCACAAGCAAAACTGTACTTTCTGTATCTGTAAAATAATGACTTACTAACTAATGAATTCGAAATTATGATTACAGTGTCAAACATTTGCACTTTTTTGCAGTTATTAGTTGTTGTGTAATTATTTGATTACTTTTTTATTGCGGTATAAACTATTTTAGATTTATCTGCCACTAAAAACAATATAAACTGTGACTGATTCTTGGCCAGAATATGATTGAAAGTGTACCAGATTTATACTAGCTGCAAGAGACTAAGCTTAAAGGCTTAGTTCACCCAAAATAAAATATTATGTCATCTACTCACTCTGATGCCGTTTCAAACCCATAAGACTTTTGTTCAATTTTAAACCCAAACCCTTTAAAGGAGAATAAATTCCAGTCTGGTTTATGCTGGTTTGGTAAGATCCTTCTTCCTTTTGGTCTTCCCTTGTGACCTAGGCCCTTGTTTACACCTGATATTAAGATGCGTTTTGATCAATCGGATCACAAGTAGACGAGGGAGACGCATTCCCTTTACACCTGGAGTTTTAATCCATCTCTTTGCCACTTTCAACCACTTCTGTCCTGATTTCTTCAAGGCGAGGGTCTATGGGTGGGTAAATGTTGTTGTTGTTTTTTTCAGATCTTTCTATCTAATGGACAAAATAAGCTTGTGCAATTCACATATGAACACGATCAGAGACGACGGAAAAACATACAGAGAGCATCGGCTTTCGTTTCTGCTCTGATAGACACAAGACCAGCCGGACGCTGTGAGTGTGTGTTAGAAATCAAGAATGGTGAGAGAACATTGTGCTTGGTACGTTTTTTTTTGTCTTCAAACTAAAAGTGGGTCTTCAGCCGACAAAGTTTAAATCCCGTCTGGCTAGAGCGCTTCCCATAATGTGTTCGCATTAGGTCAGTAGGCGGAGAGTTCGAATGCTTTTGACCACTTGAGCGTTTACACCACGAAAGTAATCCGGTCGAATGTGTTTTCGACTACCTCTGGAAGTGGTTGAAAGTGGACGACAAGCTCAACCGTTTTAAACCGTTTCAAACCCCGTTTACACCTGTATTTAGCGACGTCCACTTGTGATCCGATCGACCAAAACGTATCGTAAAACCAGGTGTAAACAGGGCCATACATGAAAAACACCATACACTGGTGACCAGCAGGATGGTGTGGTGATTTCACCTTTATAGTGCTCTCATGTCAGGACTGATGGAGAAGGGAGTTTGGTGAAATAAGACTTGTGTGCTTCTCTACAGGAGGCTGGTAGAGCGCTTGAGAGCAGAGGCCAGCAGCAGCAGATCGGATGTGCTCAGCGCTCAACATGAAGCCGGGAGACTCCAGCAGGAGAAACAGCAGATCCTGGATGAGCTGGACATCAGCAGAGAGACTCTCTCAGCCCTGCAGACTAAGGTGAGAGCCATTTCACACTCGTCCCACACTGATTCGGGGCTTTGAACGGCAGGATTATGAAGCAAAAGTGCTTCACAAAGCCATCTGTAAGGTCATGATCTCCTGTATTGATCTGTATTGATTACTGTGTGCCTGAGGAACGGCGCAAGCTTGCATGTGTGTATATGGTGGATGCATTGTCATGTGTGTATGTGGCTTTGTGGAAGAGCACAAGCTTCACGTGTTCGTGTAAAACCTGATGATCGTGATATCCAGCATGATTTGAGGATAATCCTTTTTGTGCTTCAAGAACATCTGACCGTCAGTTCATATGGTCAGTGTCACACATTTGCTGAATATTAAATATTTCTTCTTTATTTTATATCATATTTTTTCTTTGTTTTAAATCCATTGAATTCTAAAACTTTATTTCTTAGGTTTAAATTAGACTTAATTAGTCTTAATTTTCATTGTGGCCTCTGTATAATGGTGTGAACACGGTAAACATTTTCGGGAAAAAATGTCAACCAAATCGTTTTGTTTTCAACTGAAAATTAATTTTAGCATCCCCAAAGTTATGATTTAATTTAAATGTTGCAAACGTGTACAAATCATGAGGAAATATGATTTGATTGCTTCTCTCGGTGCTGAAGAGATGTTAGTCTGAAGCAAAGCTATTCACTCTAGTTGTAAATTTACTTTTCTATATTTAGAAACTTTCATAGATCTGATGTAAAAGTCTCTTGCTCAGTAACAGTTTCAAATTAATCTCCCTAATCCCAGTTTAATATCTGTCATGCAGGAGTATATCTCTAATTTAGCCAGCCATCTGAGTGAATATGTCAGCCGTGGAGCTCACAGTTTATCTGTGATGCTCTGCACTATCATGAGGATTCAAATATGCCTTGATCTTTTGAAAATAAAAGTGTTTAATGCCGTAGCGTAGCCACAATGGGGCCTGTGGGGGGGGGGACTAGGCCCCCTCATTTAGATGTCCGGTCCCCCATATTTTCTGGTTGTTTAAAAAAAAAAAAAGTGAAATTGTTACTATAATACATTGATTAATCATTGATCATAAAATGCAATGGCTGTTTTCAAACTGGTATTATTTTTGTCACTTATGCTGTCTCCTTTTGCGCATGAGAGTTCATTAATTAACACATGACGATGGAAGGTGCACAAATTCCAATATCCCGCTTTTTCAGTAAATCACGAAAAGCCTGCTTCACCTTTCCAGGACGATATCAATACTGATTAATGCGTGCAGTAGCTGCGTGTTTGACTGGTGTTCTGGTTTTTATTTTTTCAAAAGTCAAGCTGAGGGTGCCATGTGAACACTGGTGTTTCATTTGAAGAAGCATAACAACACATTTTCCTTAAACGTCTGCATAGGAAAATTGAAGATGGTCACTGTTTCTCTTCCCTAATGGAAGTTTTGAACACTTGATGTCTTTCCAAACATGAGTAGACTGTAAAAGATAATAAGTTATTGCGTTTAAAGACATTCGCAACAAGAAGCCATAGGCAGTGTGATCATTATCTTTTACATTCAACTCATGTTTGGGTACGTACATACTGCCTGGCCAAAAAAAAAGTTACTGTTCGGATTTAAATAGGCAAATGCTTAAGATATACAGTCAATGCAAATGACTGTATATCATCTGGCATGGAAAGAAAGCTTGGGAGAATATAGGACTGAAATTGTATCGAGAAGGTCTGCTCATTTCTCTCAGATTATTGCAAGTAATCAAGATAACCCAAGAAAATTGTTTAATTCTATCAATAATTTTCTAAACAGAAATAACATTTCCAACGTCCCTCCTTCTGTTCAACTTTGTAACAAGTTTCTTGTGTTTTTTGGTAATAAGATCGAGGGGATACGAGATCAGATTACTACTACTAATACAACTGTTACCCCAAAATTAAGCAACATGGAATTTTCTGGTGTTTGTCTTTCAGAATTCTCCATGTTAGATTCTCAATCCCTGTGTAATGTGGTTTTAAAAATGAAGGCTGCCACTACAAGTGTTGATCCCATACCAGCTGGGTTGTTTCAGTCATGCTTTTCTTCTTTGTGTCCGGCTGTATTGAGTATTATAAATGACTCTCTGCTGTCTGGTGTTATGCCATCTGCACTTTGCTGCTGTAACCCCTGTTCAAAAAACAAATAGCCGGGACTTTGAGAATCTGGCAAATTTTCCGTCCCATTTCTAGTCTCCCTTTTATTGCTAAAATCTTAGAACGTATTGTTGCTTCACAATTGCTTTCTCATTTGTCTGCAAATAATCTCTTCGAGTCTGTTCAATCTGGCTTTCGTAAAATGCATAGCACTGAGACAGCATTAGTCAAAGTTACAAATGACTTATTGATGGCTTCCGATGCTGGATGCTTATCAATACTGATTCTGCTTGATCTCAGTGCCGCTTTTGACAGTATTGATCATAGCACCTTACTCTCACGCTTAGAGTCTGTCTTTGGTGTGTCTGACTCTGCTTTGAGCTGGTTTAAGTCTTATTTCTCAGATCGCAAACAATTCGTTGTGTTAGGTGGCTGCAGATCTGAGGTTACCATGATAAAATGTGGTGTTCCTCAGGGTTCAATTTTGGGTCCCTTACTTTTCACTCTTTATATTTTTCCTCTGGGCCAACTCTTGAGGTCTTTAGGTCTTGATTTTCATTTTTATGCGGACGACACCCAGATATATGTTCACTCAAAATCTGATGTAAATGTGGCTGTATCACATCTCTCTAACTGTATCACAGTTATTAAAAATTGGATGTCTGCAAATTTTTTAAGTTTAAATGGTGACAAGACCGAAGTGATGCTTATTGGTTCGCCTCACCAGTTATGCAGAGTGCAACCTGAAGTGTTACATGTGGATGGCTCTGTAATCCAGTTCCAATCTAAATTAAAAAACTTGGGAGTAATTTTCGATTCTAATTTAACTTTTGATCTTCACGTACGTAATACTGTTAAAGTTTCTTTTTTTCATCTTAGAAATATATCCAGATTACGGCCCATGCTGTCTTTTCCTGTAGCTGAAAAATTAATTAATACTCTGGTTTTTTCAAGAATTGATTACTGCAATGCCTTGTTAGCAGGAGCATCAAAATCTATTTTGAATAAACTTCAGTGGGTACAAAACTCTGCCGCACGTATTCTGACTAGAACAAGACAAAGGGATCATATAACACCTATTTTAGAGACCTTGCATTGGTTACCTGTTAAATTTCGTGTTGATTTTAAAATTCTTATGTTGACGTACAAGGCATTGAATGGACTCGCTCCGCAATATCTCGCCGAGCTTTTAATGCCTACATTCCGACACGTAATCTTCGCTCCGCCGATGCTGGTCTCTTAGTCGTTCCGGTAACGAACCGAAAAACAATGGGTGATAGGGCGTTCTCTTCAGTTATGGAACTCCTTGCCTTCCGAAATAAGATTTGCACCATCTTTGAAAAGGTTTAAATCATCCCTTAAAACGTATTATTTTACGGAAGCATTTGGATAAAGGTGATATTGGTGGTTGTTAATGAGATGTATCTTATGGGTTTCTCTATGTCTTGATATTTATTTTTAAATTTGTTTTTAGGTTTGCAATTTTGTGCGAAATACTTGTTTGTATTTTGCGACCATTTAAAAAAAAAAAAAATTATGTGTTTTCTTATTTCCGCTTATGTAAAGCGCTCTGAGAATTAACTTTAAAAGCGCTATACAAAATAAAGTTATTATTATTATTAAGAGTCCATGAGTGGATCATTATTCTAGTGACTATTATGTTTCTAGCATGTTATATGAGTGTAGATTTTCATTTCTTAAAAAACCCAGACCTTAAATTCATTGAAAGTCTTCGGGGTGTGCTGGAGGAGGCTTTAAAGAGTTCTGGACTCTTGCATTGTCAATACAAGATCTTGACCAAAAATGGATGCACCTCTTGATGAAAATAACATCTCGACATTTACTTGTCAAATTAAATTAATCAAAATTGAAAACTCTTGTACTTTCCGAAATCCTTGGATTTCTGATGTCAGCAAGAAAGAATGAATTACATTAATACATTTACACATCAACAATGCCTGGTCATTGTTCAGAAACTTTTCCCACCAAGCAATAAGAAAGCAGAATATATGCTATTATTTTTAAAAATGGGAACAACAAATAATACTCGAACAAAAAAAATCCTTATAATGTACTTCACATTGAAAAGTTCTGAAAAATATGATTTTTCCCCCCTCACAAAACGCAACATTTGTTCACAATGGCAATAAACAGTGATATTATAACAAATTAAAGGTAAACCATTTCAGATATAGATGAAGAATATCATAAAAAAATGTGCTTGTCAGCTGGCCTTCTCTATGTGTTTGTGTAGCTGTGTGAACAGGAGAAGCTTCTAAACACACACCAGGATCTGCAGCTCTTCACACACAGACTTCAGGAGGAAGGACTGAACTGCCAGACTCAGCTTCAACTGTGCAGGAGACAACTGGAGACCAGAGATGACCAGGAGCAAAAACACCACCAACAGGTATTATGGGAACGTCACATATTAAAGGGATACTTCAGGATTTAGCATTAAGCTTTGTATTAGTAGAAAACCTGTAGTATTTTCAAATTACAGCGCTTTCCACCCTCATATCCCCCTGAGACGAGAGATTTATGTATTTTTTGTCTGGAAAAAATCCTCCGATGACGCAAAAATCGTCATTTTGCATCATCGGAGTATTTTTTGGCCAGAGGCTAAAGACTACAGTCAGTAGAAGGATCTGTCCCGCATGTTCTCAACCCGCCCATAGAGGGTGTGATCTCACTCACAGAATACACACATAGTGTCAGCCATCTTTTTTGGAAGCTAAGCTAGCAGGCTCTTGTTCTGTGGAGAAAGCTGAGTAGTAGGGGTTACCATCCCCTTTTTCCGTCGAGATCGTACAAAATGTCCTGGATTCAGCTTTTGCTTTCTGCTGTCGCCATTCATTGTTTACATGCACACCTTTTGTTTCAATCTAACTGAATTCATTCCGATTGGTGAATCTGAATGAGGTGTTTACATGAACGCTAAACAAGTGATCGGTTGATGTGCGTTTTAACATTGCTAAGAATTCCCGCTCCTCCGTGAGAGATACGAGACCGGTGCGTCTCACAGGTGTCGCTCATCGGTAATCACGCCACCGGCCTCGCGCCGTTCGCACTGTTCTCCCGCGGCCCTAGCCTCGTCCTGCTCGCCACAGTAAACATGATGAATGGCGACTGTAGAACGCAAAAGCCGAATCCTGGACATTTTGGGCGATCTCGAAACACATCTTCAGGCAGACTCATCGCGGAGACTCACTAGTAGCCTAGACTTGTTGTTTAACACTGCGCTCTGTTACCGGTAGGCGTGGCCTCCTAGGGTAGCGAAGCAAGTGCATTCTGGGAGTTGTTGTCTTTCATCCACATAAGCCAAAAATACATTTTCTGGCTTTTCTCAGTCTAGAAAGCTCCAAATTCAAAAATAATTTCACATTTCTTCTACATAAATGACCCATTTTAAATACACATTCATCTTTCCAGAGGTGAAGTATCCCTTTAATATGCTAGTCCAAACTGCTGCTGACATGATTTCTAACCCTTCCGAAGCTGATACAAACTGGTGGTTGATCATTGGACTATGAGTTAGTAGGGTCAAAGTTGGCCATACTGATTAACCTGGGAAAAGGAATTTTTGAATTCCTCTGTGATATTTTATGATGACCTACACTAATGATAAAAGTTTGGGGTTTGCAGGATTTCTTAATGTTTTTAAAAATAATCTCTTCTGAATCTCTTGATGAGTCGGATTTATGAACTTTGATGAAAATTTGAAATGATAAATGTCTTTACTGTCACTTTTGATTTATTGAATGCATCCTTGCTGTATAAAAATTCGTACTGACCCCAGACTTTTGAACGGTAGTGTGTGATATGTGCTCTTTGGCTCAGATGAGCAGTCTGCAGGCTACAGTGTCCAGACTGAAGCTTGATCTGGAGCAGGAGCGGGAGAGGTGGCGTCAGGCGGTACGAGAGGCAGCCAAGGCCGATCAGAGAGGCAGAGAGCTGAGACTGGAGCTCAGCACAGCACAGGCCACTCATAAAGAGTACATGGAGCTGGTACGATCTCTTCCACTGCCACAGACAACGTGATCGCTCCTAACACACAAATATCAACATGCGTTCTGCGTGTTGTAGCTGGCGGAGTACAGTGGAGAGGTGGCGTCCCAGAGGAGTGAGCAGGCCCGTCTGCAGCAGTGCCTGATCCAGCTGACGGAGGAGAAGAAGGCTCAGGACGAGCGAGTCACACAAATGAGTGCAGATCTACAGAGACTGCACAGTGAGAGCAGGAGCTCTGAGGAGGAGGTAAGATATTGGGATACACTTCTTTTTTTTTTTTTTTTTTTTTAAAGCAATTTACATTGCATTCAATAATACATTTGTATTATTAGTTCATGCATTCCCTGGGAATCGACGCCATTATCTCCCGAGTATTGCTATACTTTCTTATCCACATGAACAGCAGCCACTCGTGCCATTACTGATGTTTTTTTGCAGCTTTGTATAGTAGATGTATATGTATGGTCTTAATTTAATTAGAAATGGAATTTGCAAAAATGCCGTTCCAAAACCCTATAAGACTTTATTCATTTTCATCTTCTAAACACAGATTTCTGTCCCTCAATTGAAGACCTACGCAAAATTTTCATTAAGACATAAAATCATTTAAAAGAGTCGAATCCAACACTTCAGAAGAGCCGCGATTTCTTTATAAGATGAACAGATTTAATTAAGAATTTTATTCACATATAAAAACACACATTCATAGAGCACATCACAAACGGTCATCATCATATAAAGTGATATTATCTCTTTGCAAGATTTGGATGAAACTGCTAATTTCATATGGATTTGTTTTACGGGCGAATCCATAGCCCATACGAAGTTTTGTTTATACAAAGAATACAAAGGAGGGAGAGAAACCTCTCAGGTCTAAATTTTGGTTTCGAAAATGAACAAGTCTTCTGGGTTTGGAATGACATGAAGTGAGTAAATGATGTCAAAATTTTTGGGTGAACTATCCTATTAAGTAACTCCTAAACTTATAGGGAAATGGTTGGCTAATAATAATGTTTTGAAATCCCCAAACCTAATCCTAAAATCTGATCCGTTGATGAGAATGTTGTTCCAGAACCAATGAGTATGGAGTTCTCTGACTTTGTCAAACCCCTCTGTGACACTTCATCCTGAAGTGCCTGAAATGTGTGCAAAACCGCAGTGCTCCTGCAGACAGTAGAGTTATTTAAACCACTCACTCTCATTCTTTAAGTGCTGTCAGTGTTGTAGGGGAACTCTAATTGGTTTTGGATAACCATCCTCATCATTTTATGGTCAGCAAACTCTGCGGGATAACAATAAAACTGAAAAATAAAAAATTAAGTGTCTGCACACTGTCCAGGCCCTAATGTATACATGCGCACACAAACATACACACACCGCGCCACCGGTCGGACTGCAGAAATAATGATTATGCGCGTGTTGTGCATCGGTTGTCTGTTTTCAGCTCTGGCTTTTAAAAATAATTGCTGTTGGTTCTGCAGCCGTATCAGAGGAAGGCCAGTAATGATTCTCGCCAGTCGTGTGGAACGCAGCATGCGGGGAAGCGGGGCGAGACAGACGCCAGAATAAAGGCGGCTATCATTTCTGTGTGTGTGTTTGTCTGCCTGGCACATAATTATGGTTGCATAAGCGTGTGTGTGTGTGTGTGTGTGTTGGTAGAGGTGCTATAATTACAGTGAGGTGTGTGTGTTTGCAAATATTCTCCAGCCCCTGTTTATAAATCAGGTGTGAATTGAAGAAACTGATGAGTCGAGAATCTCATTTGAGTGTGTGTGTGTGGGATCACAGAGGGATTAGAGTTGGATATAAAGCTGCACAGGTGACTACATCATAACCCACTTACACACACACACACACACATATACTCGCACAGCATTTTAATTGTCTTTCTCCTTTTCTTTACCGCCTTTTATTAGCTCTCGTCTGCAGTGTGTGCGCTCTGGGTAAAGGTCACTGCGCTCCACCATCTTGCACACTGACAGCGTTACTGGCCATGAAACTAGCCTGCCTTTTAATTTAAGCTGAATTCTCATATGCTGAAAACCTGAGATCTCATATGAGGTAAAATTGTGTGAGCTGCTATAGATTTGCCACATCATAAGAGTGTAATAGTGATTTGTTGAGGGATAGAGATTTTAACGCAGCTGAAGATTGTCGACGCTTATATATATTGTGTTCTTTGCCTGCAGAGGAATATTATCAACATATTATATACCCCAAATGTGCCTGCGTGTGTGTGTCTGTGGCCTGGTAAACCCTGTTATGGGGATACAATTTCCCCACAAAGATGGTAATATCTGAAATCCTTGTCCTTGTGGGAACATTTTCTAAACCCTTGAGGAAAACAGCTTTTTAAAAATGTGAAAATGCAGAATATTTTCTGTGATGGGTTAGTGTTAGGGGACAGAATATACAGTTTGTGCAGTATAAAAACCATTATGTCTATGGAAAGTCCCCATGAAACGTGAAAACACAATGTGTGTGTGTGTGTGTGCATACACAACTGGTCAAAAGTTGTTGTTTTTTATGTTTTTAAAGGTCTCTTATGCTCACAAAGGCTGCATTTATTTGATAAAAAAAAAACAGTAAAAAAAGGACATTGAATTATTATTACTATTTACTTAGTTGCTATTAAAGCTGTTTTCATTGTAGTGTATTTTAAAATCTTAATTATTCCAAATTTATATATAGAGAGAGATTATATATATATACTGCTACAGTATATTATAGCAATGTTTATTTGATCAAAAATACAGTAAAATTTTATTTATATGTATTATTTAGTAATATTGTGAAATATCATTGCAATTTAAAATAACTGTCTTGTATCTGAATATATTTTCAAATGTAATGTATTCGTGTGATGTGATGGAAAGCTGAATTTTCAGCATCATTACTCCAGTCTTCAGTGTCACATGATCCTTCAGAAATCATTCTAATATGCTGATGTGCTGCTCAAGAAACAGTTATTATTATTGTTCAAAACAATTGTGCTGCTTAATATTTTTGTGGAAATCGTGTATATCGATGTATAGAATGTTCGAAAGAACAACATTTATTTGAAATAGAAATATTTTGTAACATTGTGAATGTCTCTATTGTCACTTCTGATGAATTGAATGCATCCTTGATGAATAAAAGTGTTAATTTCTTTCAAAAAACAAAACCAAAGCAGTGTTTTGAAACTAACACAGAGCCACGCTGTGAGACAACAAATAAACGGCTAATGTGTAGTCATATTCCCCACTTATATATATACATTATATTTGAGATTTTAACATCAGCAAAACTTTACCTTTAATTATGTCCTAGTTTCTCTCTCCGTCTGTCCCGTCAGGCTCGTGCGAGTGAGGGCCGACTGGCGGAGCTGCACACACAGCTGTCCCGCTCTCAGCAGTGGACACAGGAGCTCATGAGCGTCCTGCGGGACAGAGAGGAGGAGGTGCTGCTGCTGAAGATGGAGACGGCCGCTCTCAGAGAGAACTACACTGATAAAGTAGCTCAGGTCAGCCACAGTATCCTAACACCATTCATATCATTCTGCTGTGTTTGTGTTCATTCATCTCTTCATGCGCAGGTTGAGGCTTTGCACTCACAGATGGACAGTGTTGATCAGAAGTATAACGCAGCTGTGTGTGAAGTGGATGTTTTGCGGCAGTGCTTAGGAGACGCACGGAGTGACAGCTCTCGACTTCACAGGGAAAGTCAACTAGTCGTGACCAATGTGAACCAATGGGTAAAGGAGCAAAAGTAAGACATGCAATCATTCAGTACCACGATATTGCCATCTGGTTTACCACAGCACTTCACAAGTCTAAAAAGCTAAACACACAGCTGTCTGGAATACTTGAGTCTGATTGGTTGACTACTCTACAATTATTCCACAAGCAAATATTGTAGCATAATGACCACTAAAGTATACAATTAATAATCCCAAGCAGTGTCATTATTGTTAACTAAAACTATTAAGAGTTATTTTCGGTAATTGAAATTGAGCTGATATACAACTTATTTCTTTTAATTGTTAAGAATAAATATATATATATAAACAATTGTGATGCTTAATTTTTTTGTGGACATCGTACTACATTTTTTTCAGGATTCTTTGATGAATAGAAAGTTCAAAAGAACAGCATTTATTTCAAATATAAATATTTCATAACATTGTGAATGTCTTACTGTTTCTTTTGATCAATTTAATGCATATATGCCTCAACAAAATTTGATGAAGCTGTACTAAAACTACAACTAAAAATACGAGAAATATTAAAAATGAATAAAAATAACAAATACACATTATTTACAACTTTGAAACTCAGTTTTTACAGTGTATCTAATTTAATGTCTCAAGTATCCCTCCACCTTCTCATATTACTAAATAATTTTAACTCAATTCAATATTTCATGTCCATTTGTGAATTCATATTTTGTAAATATTATGTAGTTTGTAAGGAACCGTGTAATTGACGGCAAATTGTACAGTCAATATTGTAAAATAAACTCCATCATACCTCCCCCTTTTGGTGTTTGTTTTGCAATAATGACCTAGCTGTGTGTTTTCCCTTACGTAACATCAAATCTGGCTTCTTACTGCATAACGTGTCACAGATTGTATCACATGTTACAGTGTTGGAACCAGTATATAAATTTACGGAGTATAGAAAGTGTCTGTGGCGCATCAGAACTTTAGCATCCAGTGTTATAATGGCTGTATCATTATCATTCAGCATCATGGTTGATTGTGACTGCAGCTCACAGCTTCCTCACTGCAGCCCATTATCTGTGCCCCTGCTCCTCTCCAGGCACACTAATGAGAAACTGGCACTCAAGATCAAAGACCAGAGCAGGAAGATCATCCACCTGACAGCCGAGAGAGAGTAAGCCCCGCTCACCCTGTCCAACGCTCCTCTCAGCTCCCAGTGTGTACAAACATGGAGTTCAGCTCCAAGTAGCAGGGAAATGTGCATGCAAACATATGGAGAAATGGGTGCGCTTGTGTGAAATGGGATTTGGCTGTAATGTTTGTCCTGTTTTCATGCAGTCACCTTCAGGAGAATGTGAAGGGTTTACATGGGGAAATCAGGAGGCTGAAAGCAGAGAGAATGGAAGCAGAGCGACTGAAGGTAAAGCCCTGAACACACTCCACCGCACATCTCCATCGATTTTTTTTAAATCCACATCAATTTCTAAGTTGAAGACGGCATGAAACGGAAGTTTTGACTCCGTATTGTGACGCATTTATGAGTGAATCAAGTTTTGAGCAAGAAAAAAAACAGGTGGGGGCATGAATTTCTAAAAAAGTGAGCGTTGCATAGAGGAATGGAGGCGGATCTCAATGCGATTGGCTTAGCTGCAGCGTGGCCTTGCGTACGTCATGGATGTCGAACTAGTCATAAGAGCAAGTTTTGACATTTTGATTAACTTTTGAACTGTATAGTGTATATATTGCTTTGACAAATTAGAATAAATCTTTAAATTAAACTGAATTGATTAAAAGTGAGTCGATTCTAAATATTTCAAATAAATTCTGATCTTTTGATCTAAAATAAAATGTATCGCGGTTTTCAGCTCTGCCATCACAAAAATGAATTGCCTTTTAAAATATATTGTAAAATGTAGTAATGTTGACACATTTCACTGTATTTTTATCAATTAAATAGAAAATCTTACCGATTTGACCAACCCCAAACATTTGCACGGTGTTATATAAATGCACAATAACACTAGTAACGTGTTAAAATAAATAGCTATCTAGCTATAGCTATTAATAAATAAATATCAATTTTGATTTCATGCCGACTTCAAATTTTATATTAAATATTATAGTAACATGTAAGGGGAAAGTGTACATCTCATATGCTGTCAGCATTTTTAGTCACTTTTCATTCACAATCATTGTTTGATCATGTTAGTTCACCGTGCATTAACAATATTTTAATAAAGTATTAGTAAATGTTGAAATTAGCATTAACCCTCATGTGGTCTTCGGGTCATTTTGACCCGGAGAAGATTTTCTTTTTCCCAAAAATACTGGCTAATGTTATCGCATTGGACTGAAACTTAGTGACTTTGTTCCCAAAGGGTATAACTACTTCTCAAATGTTTTTTGAAAAATTTCGTACTTTTTTTAGGGGGGGTTTGTTACCTTGTTACACTTGTGGTCTTCCCGGGTCAAAATGACCGGCCTATAAAAAATAGCTTATAAATCACTCATTATACCATATTTTCACCAAATCTTGGATTCAATCTTTTTGTCAACTTGTTCTCGTTCAATTAGGACTGGTTTTGTATTTTCATTTGCATCTGATTAATCGTGGGCCTCATTTATCTAAGAGTAGGCATCTCATTTTTTTGAGTAAAAAAATGGTCTTCCCGGGTCAAAATAATGCTTTTTTCACTCAAAAACTAAGGTGCATAAGCTCGGATAAATGACTCCTACAATTAAACCATTTGAAAATTAAATACAAAACCAGTCCTAATTGAAAGAGAACAAGTTGACAAAAAGATTGAATCCAAGATTGGGTGAAAATATCGTATAATGAGTGATTTATAAGCTATTTTTTATAGGCCGGTCATTTTGACCCGGGAAGACCACAGGTGTTATAGGGTTTTGAACACCACATGAGGGTTAACAATGCATTAATAAATACTGTATAAGTCCAGTTCATTATTAGTTAATGTTAACTAATGTTGTTAACTAATGAACCTTGTTGTAAAGTGTTACCAAAAATATTTTGTCATCTGCCCTCTAGCCTTCTTATTTTATTTGCAATGATCAAGTGTATTTCGTGTTAACCGCAGCACCTCGTATAGTTAGAGTCGTCATTGAGTGAATATTAACATTCACCTTTGTGGCCGTATCACATTCTCCCCCAAATCTTCCATATAAACAGGTCTTATATGCAGGTTTTGCCTCGAATCACCTGTCCAGTTTGATCTTTCTTCTCCTCCTCTTATATTTCCTGAATGACCCAATGCTGGCCATTTCCTATTACACCTCTCCTTTTCATTATTTTTTTCTCTCTTCCTCCATTCTCTGTTATCCCGTCCTCATGCATAGCATCAAGCGAGACCGTCTTTGTTGTGATTAGGTTGGTATTTCTATCAGATGCAGAGAAAAGGTGTCCTATAACCACAGTTGAAGGTCCATGTCACCATTAGCCATCTCATTCTGGAGTGCCTGTCCTCTCGCCGCCGAATGATCCGGCTCTGTAGGTACAGGCTTATCCTCTGTAATAGGGTCTGATCTGATTCACACTTGTGAAATTGGAAAGGAAAAGTTTAGAGATGATTGAGAACTTTAGCCATGGTAGAAGCCGAGGGCTGGAGCTGCGGCTCTGAACCCAATCATTCAGGCATTGTTGACCGTGCTGATGAGGGTGGAATCCATTCTGCTCCCTGTTTGTTCTGAAGGTCCAGAACCTGCTCCACATGCCACCTTATTCCATTATTGATAATAGAGAGAGCAAGAGCTAGAGAGTCAGAGACCTGCTCAGGGCCTGACTTAACAGAGTTATACTACTTCAGAAGAGTCAAAGAGAAGTTGAAGAGCTGGTATTGTTACCCCAGAAAGAGTCTTGACTAATAATGCATACAGTGGTTGTAGGTTGCATGTTGTCCCGTATGGAAACAGCTCACCCAAAATTGAATGTTCCTCATGTTGTTCCAACCCTCTATGACTGCCTTGGAACACAAAAAGGTGTGACATGTTCTCCGTCAGGTTTGATGTCGGTGATATTTGGTCATGCGACACTTGAGAACAAGTTAAGTTTGGCATTAATTGAAATGCCACCAATGACATGGACAATTTTAGTCTGTTCCTCGCATCTATCGTGTGACTTGGAATATATCTACAAAACTGCTTCACTGCTTAGTAATATTTGAAGAAAAAAATTGTCAACAAATCATGTGGTCCAACCAACATGCAGAAAAAAATTAAATACAACTGGAAATGATATCATAGGACCACTCATGATTAAGTGTCTCTTAAAATATCAGATAATTTGACATTATGTTTCAATTTCAAGGTTAGTTAAAAATGTCATGTGGTGCGACTCCCGAAAACTTCTTCTTTCATAATATTTACTTTTTATGAAAATAATGATAAGGATGTGTGCACTTGTGTGTATTTAAGGTACAATGAATATTTTGCATGTGATGGTCACACCACATGAAATAAATACCAAGTATTTTGTAACAGTGTTATCTTATTTATATACTATTATAGTATATATTAATATTTTGAATTCGCATTTATTTGTATATTTTTAGTTTTCATTTTAATTTTAATGTTTTACTTAGCTCTGGTCTTAGTTAAATTTAGCTTTAATTCGTTTTTATTTCAGTTTTAGATTTAGTCATTTTAGTACCTCAACTGAAACTGAATTTCAGTTATATGAGCAACATTTCTCATTTTCGTTTAGTTTTTATACATATTTCATTTCAAATTACAAAAAAAAAAGTTTTAGTTATCAATAGTATCTCTGATTTCTAAGAACTTGGCACATGTGTTTTAAACTAGATTGTCAATAGATTTTTCTTTTTCTTCTTCATGGGCACTCCTTACTTTGACCCATAATTAACCCATAAACTATTTTATGGTGCTTTATTTATGGTGCTTTTTTCATATTTATTCAAGTTAACTATATGGAAAAGAAGGACCAAGATATTCTTAAAAAAAAATCATTGGTAACACTTAAATTTAAGGTGACGTAGTTACACATTACTAACATGTACTTACTATAGTAATGACAGTAAATTATTAGGGCTGTCAGTTAAACGCGTTATTAACGGCGTTAACGCAAACCCATTTTAACGGCGTTAATTTTTTTATCGCGCGATTAAAGGTCTTTTTGGCCTAGCAAACTTTGTCGTTTTTTTTTCACATGCTTTTGCAACAGGACGGCATGCGGGCCGCATCGCTATGAAACCCATTCATTTCAATGGCTTGCGGCGCGAGGACGTTTTGAAAGCGCAAGCGGATCTAGCTAGACCGGAAACAAAACAACAGGCACGCCGCACACACTTGTTTGGGCTTGCGAGCCGAATGCGCGAGCGCGAATCTCTCTGCTCGAGTCGCGCGCGCTCTCAGATACACGCTGCTCTTGTAAGAATTTTCTCTGGGCTCACTCAGAGAATATGCCTGCACTTAAAACGTGTTCAGTGCAATCGCGAATCTCTCCTCTTCCCCAGCTAACAATTTTAGGTTATAAGAATGTTTTCATAACGTTCCCATTAAGTTATAAAAACGTTATTTCTGAATGTTATAGGAACGTTCAAAACGTCCAGTTTTGAGTGGATGACGAGCGTGAGACGCCGAAATGGATGCCAATAAGATTCTGAATGGAAAGTTTACTTTTAAAAAGTTGCCAAATGGTTCCATTGACAAGACCAAAGTGATCTGTGTGTTTTGTCGTTGTGAACTGAGCTATCATCATCGCAGCACGTCCAGTCTGAATACCACTTGATGATGGCCAGCACACACACACACACACACACACACACAGAGCTGATGCGAATTCTCCGCCCCCTCGTCAATATCAGGACCTCGTCAGTATTTATTTCACCCTTTTATTGATGGACAGTGTTATATTGTGTGAGAGATTATTTGCTCCAAGTGATAATGTTTTAGTGTGAAATTGAACAGTATATGCCAATATTGTTTTCAATAAAAAACATTTGCACAAAGCAAGCCGATCCACTTTTCCATGTTGATAAGAGCATTAAAATGAGAAAAAAATAATGGGACAAAAAGAAATCAAGAGACATTTAGAATAGATAAAAATGTGCGATTAAATGCGATTAATCGCGAGTTAACTATGACATTAATGCGATTAATCGCGATTAAATATTTTAATCGTTTGACAGCACTATAAATTATGCAACTAACCCTAAACCAAACCCTAACTCTATAGCAAGTACATGTAGTTAATTAATATTATATAATAAGTTCAATGTACGTCACCTTAAAATAAAGTGTAACCTATTTTATAGTTTACAGGAAAAAAAAGTATGATTTGTAATAACATGAGGCTAAATAATGATAAAATTTAGGAATTTTGAATTTACCTTTGAACTAAGTTACCTAAGTGTACATTCTTGTTGATAGATGAGAAACCACTCGAAAGGACAAACAAGCAGCACACTGCCCATTTGCCAAGTTCGGGTAGCAAAGTGAAGCTCAACTAATGTTCTTCCAGGACACCCCAAGAGAGACAGAGTAAATACAAATAAATAGATAGGAGAGGAAATGGCTTGTAGGCATGTGGATTATTTATGACATGCCAGGCTCCTTCTGCATGCATGGATTCCCAGCTTTCATTAAGTGTCATTACTAGAGCTCTTAGGCCAGGTGTGACCTTACAAATCTGCTGAGACCTGACATCCAGCCCGGGATGGGGCTACATGTATATGGATGGACTCTTGCATCCTTTGGATGAGCAGATTTGGCTGTTAGTAAATACATAACAGTAGCACTGCTTGATTTGTTGTGATAAATAACTTATAATAGCCTCAGTCGCTCCATCAGAAAGGGATGGCCGTGTTTATTCCGCTGCGGAGGAGGGCATATATGGCCGTGTTTAATGGCTGGCCTTGATCAAGATCATCGGGAGGGATGTTTATCAGTGCGCTCTGAGCTTTTTTTTTTCTCTCTAATGTATACGTTTTTGAAGAGAACTAAAACAGACGCTTTTACAAGACAACTTCCCCCCCCAAACCCTGCTATTCATTAGCAATTTCCACTTTCCAGTTCACTTCTTGCAGCGTCCTCTGATTGATGGAAAGCCTGCCATGTTTATTTGGATATCAGGGAATGAAATATTCATATTGTACGCTTTTCCAAGCAGAAGTTATCTGGGTGCAGCGTAAATGGTACTTGGGATTAGATTTTCACAGCAGATTGCAGTTATTAAAGAGCAAAAAAGGAGGGGGATACAGGGAAGCTGCCATCTTCTGGGGAGGTAATCTATTTCTTTTCACGCAGACTTGGAGCGGCTGCATTGCCTCTTAATGCACTGGAGCAAAAGTGCTTTGGTCCGCAACCTTTCACGCCTTCCTCTCCCTTTTATATGATTGAATACTTAATAACTTTGACTTTGCTTTGAAAGCCTGCGCCATGGGGCCTGTTGGGGTTCCTCGTGGTGGGGCTGGTGTACCTGAGTGTTTGTCTGCTGCTAACTGCTCTTATTACCGGCTGTCTGTCAGCCTTTTGCCCACAGCTCATCCAGAGTCATTTGTGTCCTCTGCACGTCATCTCCCACTCTTTCTCTTAACATCAGTCTGACTTTTAGGCTGTTTTCACACTTAAGCTGCTTTTGTTGGTCTCTTATGATTGTTGCTTGTCACATGTGACCGCAGTGAGATCTTGGGTAAAAGCCTAGGCAGACTTTGCAAAAATCAACGGTTTGTTTTTCAGACAATAGGCTGGTCACAATAGGCTTTATGCACAGCTTCACTACTTCCTGAACTTCAGCCAGCCCTTTGTTTCCTGTCTGTCATTATTGGACAAACTGATTAATCCAGGTGTGCCTGATTATTGTTACTGAGGCCAGGCACACCTGGATTAATCAGTTTGTCCAATAATGACAGACAGGAAACAAAGGGCTGGCTGAAGTTCAGGAAGTAGTGAAGCTGTGGCATAAAGCCTATTGACAGGGTTTTCTAGGTGATCAATCACGTGATGTTCTGACATCCTTATCGGTTCAGCATGCATGTGTACCGAAAAAATACAGCGTTGTTTTAACTGCTGAACTTTTCTGTGTGCGGAATTTAATTTCAAACTCAGTGTTGCACTTCAAACTAAATCATAAACCAACATGGCTTGTTTTCTTCCACTGCAGTACCGTAAACGTACCGAACCGTCATTTTTTGGCTTCACAGTGCATGGCTGCGATTTTCACATTTTTTTAGGAGACCAAACTTAGCAGAAGACTAAAATTCATCAAATGAATCACCCATTGCTAAGCATGTCATAATAAAGCCCTAAGTATACTTACTTTTTTTTTTATGTACAACTTCGAAAAATAATTTTTAGTGTAGTTTAAATGATACAAAAACATTTTTATCGCTCATAACTTCTTGAGAGAAATAGCGCAAACACTAGACAAACTTGAAACATTCCAATGTGTGTGTGTGTGTGTGTGTGTGTGTGTGATCTGACTGTTCTAAGCATACTATTCATACGCCTATTCATTATTTTTCTCATGTGAATAGGGTAAAAATGTTAACCTTTAGATATCATCCTGAAAATGACTGAGTTGATT
Source organism: Rhinichthys klamathensis goyatoka (assembly GCF_029890125.1). Taxonomy (NCBI): domain Eukaryota; kingdom Metazoa; phylum Chordata; class Actinopteri; order Cypriniformes; family Leuciscidae; genus Rhinichthys; species Rhinichthys klamathensis. The sequence continues at coordinate 660,924 of NW_026606762.1, forward strand.
ACTTACATCAAGACAAACAAAAAATGTATTACAAGTTTTTTGAAATTGTTTGTTAACATGGGCAAACGGTGCATAATCTAATTATGTATGTGCTAATTTGCATAAATAACACAACATATCTAAACATTGGGTATAGCCAGGTGAAAATATCTTGTAGAAACTGTCAATTTTGTCACTGCCCCTTTCGTCACCGCCAATTATAAATACACCAATTTGACGCTGGGAGAATGAAGGGACGTGTTTTTAAATTGACCAAATTAAGTTTATTGATGTATCTTTCACGAGCGTGGCAGGCAGGGTGGACATAAAATGACTTGACATGTTTAATCTTAGTGATTTCTTAAGTTATTCACGCCTGTTGGCTGTGTACGGACATTGTTTTGTGACGCTACTTTGTATTGAAGTCTATGGAAAGTCTAGTTTATTTTCCCCTAAAAGTGGGCGTGAATCTGTTCAGAGACATTCTATGGCGTTGCGCCGGTTGTGAGTATGGTACAATTGACGTCATTGTTTGGTGGCATCGGTGGAGGACAAGCAGAGCTGATGTTGTTATGGCAATAGGTGTTTTTGTTTTCGACGCACTGTACGCGGTAAACCAATCACAACAGACTGAGCCGTCTGGCCAATCAGAGCAGACTAGCTCGCGGAAAGGAGGGATTTAGAGAGATTGATTGATTCATCTGACGAGTCGTTTGAGAGTCATTGAAAATGTGGTGATGCGCAAATGTATATTATGAGAAAATTAAACAGTTTTTTGACTCTTGATGCATGTAAACCTGTTGTAAGAGACTCCAAAACAACATTATGAAACTTTAAAATAGCATAATAGGGGCACTTTAAATGAACAAAGCAGCATTTGAATTAGTAGTTCACTTCTGTGACTTGGAACAGACTGTTCCTGCCAACTGTGTACCTCAGTTCAAATAAATTGCACCCCAGACCACCTTTTGAAGAGAACTCGACGGTTGCTCTTTATAACGAAGAAAGAAAAAAACGAACTCTGACGTCAAATCGACTTCCGTTCACACCAGAAGCTTTGGTGTGAAAGTGTCCTTAATGAAGTGCTATCTATACCACCGTAAGTGCTCTGGTTGTAAGCTCTTTATTCAGGCGGTAACTGTCTCTCTCTCTCTCTGACACGCACAGATCTCATTAGCACATGGAGTGCTTGCAGCCCTCGCTGAATGTGACCCTGCCTAATTGTGCAGCAGGTTCATTTGCTCGCCCTGCGTGATGCAGTGATTGCTTATTTGTTCTCCTCAGGGCTTCTCACACACATTAAAATGATTGACTCATTTCATTCAGGGTACATTTACCGAGCTTTATTTGATAAGCTCATGCCCAAGGTACTCACATCCATCTTATTCTCATGCTCAAAAGTTATAATGTCTACCACTGTGGATTATTATTCATACAGCTGATTGTTTCCCTGGTTAATTATCTGTGTTTGAATAATTTTGCATGCGCAAGCCTGTTTATCCTTCCGGAATTAAACAGCACAAAAGGTCTCGCATTAGCCATGCCGCTGAAGTCACCGACAAACCCATTGTATATGTTAAGCTGTCTGACGGAGACAGCGAAGAGTTCGGGGAATACGTGCAATGGTGATTTTCTCCTTAAATAAAGGGTGAAATTTACATGCAGCCACAGAGAGACGAGGCGAAAAAAGAGATGCGTATTTGGCTAATAAGCTGAATTTATTTCCACAGAGAGCAAAAGGCTCGACTAAAAACCTTGATGAGCTGTTCAAGAATGAGAGTGCTCATTATATTTGGGGAACATGGCATAGATATCATCAGTAGCCTTTGACCTTTCGTCTTCCATGCAATAGTGTTCAGACCCTCAGTGCTCAGAAATGAAAAGCCAGCCAAGAGAAAGAGAGAGAGACGCTGTTTGAATAGAATTTAAGCATGAAATCTCGTTTGCGTTTGAAAATATATTTGCCGATGTCATGTACACAAATGTTATTATGATGTGCATAATGGTTGTTAATTGGAGAAGCCCATTGAATCAGTAATTACCTTGTTCATGAGCTGGCTGTAAATACATGTCAATGTTGTTTGCTTCTTACAGTGAAGAAAGTGTCAGAGGAAGAAGAAAGCACTTCCTGATCACCTGCAGCGCAAGTGCCTGGAACAACATGGATGGACTCGATGAGTTCAAGGAAAACATGACTTTTCTCAACTCTCCATGGACATACAAACCTCCTTTTTGGGCAAATTCCCAACATTATGTTAAAAAGGTGTTGTTATGGTATATGTAATTCAGATTACTCCATTCATAAAGGCTAGTGAATGGAGTTTCATTTGCTCTGTTCGGAAGCCACACCGTAATCTCAAATCAGGTTCTGCAGTAGATCTCATGAACTACTAAACTTGCTAATTTAAACTCACTACATTCACACTAAGGAAAGGAATTGTAGAATACAGTATGGTGGATGTTTTTAGAAAGGGGAATCATTTATTTCAATTTGAAGGTTAAAGGTAGGGTAGGCATTTTCAGAGAGGCTAATAGCAAGCTAGCTTTGAAAGCATGAGATCCCACCCTCCCTTCAGAGCGCCTGCAAAGCCACGCCTCCTACAAAACACATCAACACACAGTTACGAGACGAAGGACAGCGTTAAATTACCTCATGTCTCAAAGCATAACATTACAATAATAATGAACACAAACATCTTACAGAGTTTTAGTTGTACCACCTGGCTGCTTCAGATTCATTTAGTCGTTGACATAGAAATGCATAGAACGTCACAGCATAAGCTTGTTGTTTTGGTTCTGGAGGGACTGTAAAAGGTGGCTGCTGTTTGTTTGTGGCGCTCGGTGACTGTCTACAACTCTGCAGAGACGTACAGAACGCGCTGAAGACAGTCGTTCATTGTGTTCATTTTACACTTGTTTACCCCATTAAATACAAAGACTACATGTATGCAGCCAAAGTTACCTTTATTTTAAGAAAAACACTTTATTTACATCTGCTGAACGTGTCCATTGCACATATTTTCTTTTGTAAATGTTGATATTTGTATGACAGTTGTCTGATGACTTCACACTTGAGTACATTTCCTCATGTATTTGTACTATATTCTCATCATCTACCTTTATATTTAGGGTACGTTTACACGACAACGATATGCTTAAAACTGAGAAGTTTTTTCTTTTGAGTTTTCCGCGTTCAGACGACACCACTGTCAAAACGATCCCCATTCACACGGATCCGCGAAAACGCTGTATTCTTCTGCCAGGCCATTAGATGGCGATAAAACATTATAGACTGAACACGTAATACGCATGTGCATGACGTCATCCTCTTCAGAGATTCGGGTTTTTGTTGTTTAAACGGAGACGTTTTTCAAAAAACGTGCACTTTGAAACCCGTTTTTAAAAGTTTGCGTTTTCAGTCATCCGAAACGCCGTTGTTGTGTAAATGAACGGCCAAAGTGCATAAAAAGTTTTACATTTTTAGTTGAAAACGGTGTCGTGTAAACAGGCCCTTAGTGTTTCAGCATAACCTGATATAAAAGCTTGTACATTCAGTTTTGTTGTTCCACTATGATCAACTGTATTTGAGGTCATTTATTCCAATCAGGTACATCAGTGAGAGTGAGCCGTTTGGTGGACATATGAGCACCCGCCCTAGAAAATCACTGGGCAAGGTAAAGTAATTACTATCGTACGGTCAATTGGTTCACTATACCTTGCTGAAACCAGTCTAAGATGGTTTGCTTGTCTAAGCCAGTTTAGGATGACCTCCCAGGCTGGTCGTTATCTGATCTCTTCCAGCCTGACCAGTCAAAAAAGACAGAAAACCACACTGGAAGACCAGTTAAGAGCAGCAAACCATCTTACAGTGCTTTAAGCTTTTTCCCTGGTCGCTTTACTGCAACCAGCAAGACTTTCTTGGTCAACCAGCATCTGAGCAACACAAACAAACCTGGACCAGCATGATAATCCATCTACTCATCTTCGACATGAGAAAATCTCATCTATGTTCATACAACTTGATTCATTTCTGAATAGTATCTGATTCCCCGCGTGTTCATTTATATACGCACATTAGCTGCTGATTTATTTTTGCATTTCAAATGAAATTTGTTGACATACAATACTTCATATTTAATGAACATTCTACTGTGAATTTTTCCCCCTAATTACATTACAGTTTACAGAGATGAATGTGAGTGTAAATTCTAATGGTAGGTAAAGTTTCAATGCTGCTTCTGTCATAGTTTGTGGTTTAGGAAAGTTAAAAGTAATACTCGTATTTGTTCATTAATCAATCATATAATAATGCCTCGTATGAATGATGGCCTAATATATAATATTTTATTGGATTTTACGTTGGAAGAGGCAATGAAAAGATTTCAGTGATGTCATATCAGTCAGCCAGCGACATTAATAGCATTTTTAAATTATTAAATAATGTCGTGCCTTATTCGCTATGTCATCATGCATTTCCTATAAACACAAATCAGTCAATAAAAGTGATGTGTTTGTATTCGGCTGCTTTCGTAACTAGTCAGGATTAAATGAAAGCATTTCAGTGGATGACATGGAAGACAGCAGCAAACGATCTATTTTCCTAACATGTCAAGCACATGCTTTCATTTTCTATTTCAGATCATGATGCTATTTAGAATAATATCCTCCTGCTCGAGTTGTACTGATACTTGTGTTGCGCTCACATATGCAGAGTGTGTGTGGAGAGCGTGTCAGTGAATGAAAGGGGTTGTTTGAAGTGTTCTGAGTCAATGAAAGTTGAACACAAGTGACAAGCAGCGAAATCAATAGGCAACAGTCAATATCCAACACTAAAGGTGCCTGTAGAAACTAATGGAGACCAATCAATGTTATTAATACTGCGGATTTCCCTGTGCACTGTGTTTAAGGCCAATTCTTGTGAAACAGACTTCACAAACACATTGGTGCCCTGAAGCTACACAACCATAATCGCATGCAAAACAAGGTTGTGACTGTCGTAAATAATGATGAGGAAGGACAGCAGTGAACAATAGCGTAAATAAAATGCGGGTCATATGCATTTGTGTAGTACTGTTGATCTACACACATCTCATTTTCAAGTTCATCTATGAGTGGGTTGTGTTCCAAAAAAAAAAAAAGGAAATAATGCGACTTTATTCATGCAGCATTATAGATGACTCATTTATGATTATTCCGATTAGGTAACAAGTGACATATTTACATATTTTAAATAAGGGCTGAAGGTACTTAAACTTTATCTTAATTACACAATATTTTATCCAATATAGAACTCGATATAAGACTTTTTCAGTTTTAAATCACTTGTACATACACTGTAAAAATATATTTTGAATTGGTAAACAAAGATTATTGGAGTAGGTTTTACAAGAAAATGCTATTTCGGGATTTCTACTTTTAAAAAATTCACATTTAATCCAATGTTACTTCTTTCTACTTTTTGTAATTATTTGTGAAATTTACAAGCAATTTCTGAGTGAAAATTGTTTTAAAGTAAATTCTCAATTTTTCAGTGCAGCCTACATTATTTATTCAGACATACCGTGTGGCTGCAGCTGAATATGCATATTTCCCTACTATATAGTAGGTGAAAACAGTAGCCTATATGAAAAGAGTAGTATGTCCAAATTCTCAGTAATCATAAACAAAACAGTAGACGAAAAGTACCAGTATGACCTACTTCCGGTGAGATTCTAAAGTGCGCACGGGAATGGATTTGTTAATGGCAGTCAAACGCAATATGATGATGAATGTCCGGATTACATTCGTACTATACACTCACCTAAAGGATTATTAGGAACACCTGTTCAATTTCTCATTAATGCAATTATCTAATCAACCAAGCACATGGCAGTTGCTTCAATGCATTTAGGGGTGTGGTCCTGGTCAAGACAATCTCCTGAACTCCAAACTGAATGTCAGAATGGGAAAGAAAGATGATTTAAGCAATTTTGAGCGTGGCATGGTTGTTGGAGCCAGACGGGCCGGTCTGAGTATTTCACAATCTGCTCAGTTACTGGGATATGCCTTGTTACCACTGTGCAGGCTGGTGGTGGTGGTGTAATGGTGTGGGGGAGGTTTTCTTGGCACACTTTAGGCCAATTGGGCATCGTTTAAATGCCATGGCCTACCTGAGCATTGTTTCTGACCACGTCCATCCCTTTATGGCCACCATGTACCCATCCTCTGATGGCTACTTCCAGCAGGATAATGCACCATGTCACAAAGCTCGAATCATTTCAAATTGGTTTCTTGAACATGACAATGAGTTCACTGTACTAAAATGGCCCCCACAGTCACCAGATCTCAACCCAATAGAGCATCTTTGGGATGTGGTGGAACGGGAGCTTCGTGCCCTGGATGTGCATCCCACAAATCTCTATCAACTGCAAGATGCTATCCTATCAATATGGGCCAACATTTCTAAAGAATGCTTTCAGCACCTTGTTGAATCAATGCCACATAGAATTAAGGCAGTTCTGAAGGTGAAAGGGGGTCAAACACAGTATTAGTATGGTGTTCCTAATAATCCTTTAGGTGAGTGTATAGAACATATAACGGTCGTGAGGTTAAAACGTATTTAAAAGAAGTACCTACTCAGAGTATTCGATTTCAGACGCAGCCTGACAGTCTGCATAATGAGGATTTTTTCAGCAAGTTACACTGTTACGCCAATAGATGGCGCCGACAAATAGCTATGAGTAAGTCTTTGAATCATTCACTTCAATCCAACTTGTTCAATAACATTAGTTGCAACTGGAAAAAAACTGACAAATGCTGCCTTCAGAGGACCCATTCCAAGGTAGGAAGGCATCAAAGCATGTCCGAATGTAATGTTAGTTTCACTTCAAGTCTCTTGAGATACCTTCATTTGATACATTTTTGAAGCCAGCATAGATGTATCCTTTGCTGCCTTTGATATCCCACAATCCTGTGCTTTCCATTCTGTGACAGTTGAGCTAAAAAATAAAGATGGCGCCTAAAAGTTGCGGTTGGTGGTCAGTTTGTGTGTAAATGTATGTTTTTGACCTAAACCAACAGTTTCCACTTTTGATGTCATTTGCAACATGTAATTACTATTGTAGTAATTAAATATTCTCTTAGTTATCACCAAAACTCACTCTATTTTGCTGTAGATCATTAAACTCTTGCGCTGCCTCATAAATCTGTCCAAAATCAGTTTCGTGACAAACCTTTGTGTGCAAACGCTGCCTGCAAAGTCATTGCCTGATAGGGCAGCGAGACAACAAGTCAGCTGCCTATGGGTACGTTTACACGGCAACGATATGCTTAAAACGGAGACGTTTTTCTTTTGAAAAAAAGAATTAATTTTTGGCCTAGCAAACTTTGTAGTTTTTTTCACATGCTTTTGCAACAGGACGCGGCATGTGCGGCGCTGCGCTATGAAACCCATTCATTTCAATGGCTTGCGCCGCGCGAGGACGTTTTGTTGCTTCGTCGACCAAAGCGCAAGCGGATCTAGCTAGACCGGAAACAAAACAACAGGCACGCTGCACACACTTGTTTGGGCTTGCGAGCCGGCCAAATAGTAGGTTAACGTTACGTTTTGAGTGGCTGACGAGCGCGAGACGCCGAAATGGATGCCAATAAGATTCTGAATGGAAAGTTTACTTTTAAAAAGTTGCCAAATGGTTCCATTGACAAGACCAAAGTGATCTGTGTGTTTTGTTGTTGTGAACTGAGCTATCATCATCGCAGGCTAGCAAGTCCAGTCTGAAATACCACTTGATGATGGCCAACTTGGCCAAGCACATACACACAGCTGATGCGAATTCTCCGCCCTCTCGTCAATATTTCTTTCACCCTTTTATTGATGGACAGTGTTACATTGTGTGAGAGATTATTTGCTCCAAGTGAGAATGTTAGTGTGAAATTGAACAGTATATGCCAATGTTGTTTTCAATAAAAAAAAACATTTGCACAAAGCATGCCGATCCACTTCTCCATGTTGATAAGAGCATTAAAATTAGAAAAAATAATGGGACAAAAAGAAATCAAGAGACATTCAGAATAGATTAAAAATGTGCGATTAATTGTGATTAATCGCGAGTTAACTATGACATTAATGCGATTAATCGCGATTAAATATTTTAATCGTTTGACAGCACTACTGAAAACGCATAATGCACATGCATATTACGTGTTCAATCTATAGTGTTTTATCACCATCTAATGGCCTGGCAGCAGAATACAGGGTTTTTAGTCGTTTTCGCGGATCCGTGTGAATGGGGAACGTTTTGACAGTGGTGTCGTCTGTAAGCGAAAAACTCAAAGGAAAAACCTCAGTTTTAAGCATATTGTTGTCATGTAAACGTTCTCTAGTTTTTAGTTGAAAACGGTGTCATGTAAACATCCCCTTAAGTTTTTAGTTAAAAAACGGAGTCATGTAAACATCCCCTAAGTTTTCGGATACAGCCATTGATTCATTCAGGAACAAAACACCTCTAGCGGCTGAGCGCTGCTGGGTGACCTGCGTCTTTGTTTGAAACTGCCTGTGTCAGTTAACAAAGCATAACTGAATGTTTTAGGCATTAGGCTTTCCCATTGAAAGTCTGAGTGGAGACTCACTCTTTATTGCTTTTCTCTTTGTTGACAAATACATGACATGATCCTTCACTCTTCAGTCAGCCTAAATCTCAGAGCAGAGCGGAGGACATCTGGTCTAAACCCCTTTGTAAAATGAACAGGCTTCAAGACCCAAAGCATCTTGGGATCCCAGAGCTCATCTGTGAGGTGAGGTTTTACTCTTAAGCCACTGGCTCCTCTTCGCACAGACACCAAGGCCATTATAATTCACTCCATCATCACAAAGACCTTCAGCGGAAATCTCTTGTAAAGATGACTGCTGGCACTGCCATTCAGGAAGAGGATTTTAAAATGTCAGCCAATATCAGAGATTTGCCTCATTAAAGAGGGTGAGGGGAGCTTTTTCCAGAGACCATCATGAGAGGGAAGAGAAAAATACTGTATGGTGGTCTGTCTATTATTTCATATTGCTAAAAACACTAAAATACTTATTTTAAGGGGAAATAGGGTACAAATTTTAACTAACGGATACATCACCAAGTGCAATGCAAAGCATCGGATGCGTGTTCTCGAATCACGCTTCTCTGTCTAGCAATCCGTTTGGCGGTTGCCAGGAGTACGGTACTTGCCTGACTGCACTGTGCCAAGTGTAAAGTTTGGTGGAGGGGGGATTATGGTGTGGGGTTGTTTTTCAGGGGTTGGGCTTGGCCCCTTAGTTCCAGTGAAAGGAACTATTAATGCTTCTGCATACCAAGACATTTTGGACAATTTCATGCTCCCAACGTTGTGGGAACAGTTTGGGGATAGCCCCTTCCTGTTTCAACATGACTGCGCACTAGAGTCCTGCGCGGGACTGTTTTCTTCATCCCGCTCCCGCCCGCCGAATTTTTGACCATTACCGCCCGCTCCCGCAACGTATGTGTTAAACTCCCGCCCGCTCCCGCAATACGTATGTCCACTCCCGCCCGCACCCGCAAAACTCGGAGAATTTATTCCCACACAATAATAGAGATGCACTGACTTTGTGTCTTCTCCCGTCCCGCAGGAAAAAAACGCGTATTTGTATTGCTATTGTTAAAGAGATTCATGGGGTTGTTGGTTTCGTTTCCCTGGCCTGCATGTATTCTGACGCACTGATCAGGAAGATGAATAGTAAATGTCAGACTTGCCTTGCTCAGGTTTTGTACTGTAAATACCTCGTTTAAGGTTCTTTTCCACATCATTGACATCTCCATCATGTCGTTAGGCTACCTCCCAATCCCGCAGGGGTTTTATTTGTCCGCCCATTCCCGCCCGCAGCAAAGTTCAAACCGCCCGCTCCCGCGAGATTTGCGTTGGGTCCCGCGCGACCCGGCGGGACTCAATCCCAATGCAGCCCTCTACTGCGCACCAGTGCACAAAGCAAGGTCCATAAAGACATGGATGAGCCTGACCTCACAAATGCGCTTCTAGAAGAATGGTCAAAAATTCCCATAACACACTCCTAAAGCTTGTGGAAAGCCTTCCCAGAAGAGTTGAGGCTGTTATAGCTGCAAAGGGTGGGCCAACTCCATTTTAAACCCTACGGATTGAGAATGGTATGTCATTAAAGTGCATGCAAAGGCAGACGTACACAAGTTATGACAATAACGATAGAATAATGAGACTGACATAAGCCTGACAACATCTCATTCTCAACTGACGTATCTTAAACGTCAGTTGAGACCAGCTTTACCAGCTCACAGATAAGGAATCGGTACAATGTGTTTTTCTAAGGCCGTGTGTCCACCAAAGCATTTTTCCACGCGCCTGGCGTATGTTTTCAATGGGAGCGCCGCGTTTTTAAACGCCATGAGCATAACGAGGCGCTGAGCGTTTTTTTCACGCTGAAGCGCCGAGCGCCCCGCGTTTTTTACTGGTCGCCGAGAGTTAAAAAAAATGTTCAACTTTGGATAAAACGCAGCGCTCATCACTGTCACTTTTTTACCCAGCCGCCCAATCACAGTGGAGGAGGGGCGGGACTAATACCACACCGACCAACTGTCACAACATTCTTTCTGTACAACGACATCAACCAGCAGAGCTAACCGAACAAAATGGATGAAAAATAAATTTTTAGTATGAAACAAATTATCTGTGAATCAGTTACAAGTAAACTGTGCTGCGGATATTCTGTATCATAGCAACGAAACGTCTCAACGGAAAAAACGCTGTGCTGCCAAAACGCTCTTAAGGCACTAAAGCCCAATTTATACTTCTGCGTCGACCTCCCGCCATAGCTACGTCGTAGGCTGTGTGTAGCGCGCGTACCCTGACGTGCACTCTCCAGAAATGTAACAACGCGTCAATTCTACGCGGACGCAAGCGCTGTGATTGGTCTGCTAGAACCGCTCCCTCGGGTTTCACATATGTTCCCTCTGCGTGCATCAACTCGGACAACGACGCAGAAGTATAAATTAAAACAAACGCGTAGTCTACAGCGTAGAGCAGGGGTCTCAAACTCAACTTAACTGGGGGCCGCTGGAGGTAGAGTCTGGGTCAGGTTGGGCCGCATAAAGTATTCCACAAAAAAATAGTATTCAAGTATTCCAAAAAAGGAGCACAACTGATCCAATCTTCTCAATATTTATTATTAACGTTTCTTCTGAACTGTTCCTCTGAATTTGAACATTCCTTTCTGTACATGATTGGTTCTTCATGAGCTGCACTCAAAAAAATGAATTTTTGATGTTGTTCACTTTGTTTAAACCATTCATTTTGATTTAACACCATTGTATCAGGTTTAATGTTCAAACACTATTGCATCATGTTAAACTGACTTGAAACGGTTACTCTTTGACTTAACTTGATGTTTTCATTTTAATAGAACACGTTCCAATCAAGTAACTCAGCAATTAATTTAATCTGATATCTTACGTCTATGCCTGACCACAAAATATATATATATAAAAATGTCTTAACTTACTCCATGATTTCTAATTTCTTTTAAATAATTTTCTCTGAGAAATTACGTTTGTAGGCTATCATATAAAGGGCTCATTTTATTATGCTGTTTTCTTTTATAACTAAACTAAAAGCTAATCAAATAAAAACATAAACAATAGTAAATACGTAAATCTATTTCATATTAAGCATACATTAAGCCTTAACTACTTTTTCTAATGGCAAAATATTATCCAGGAGTGTTTCACAAGAAGCAAAAAAAAAAAAGAACCGCGCATTTTCTCTCAGGCAGGCAGTCGTTTGCCCAGCCGCCCATCCCCCACTGCGCGCTCACATCACTCCACGGGTCACTGGCTGCAGGACGGCTAACGGTCAAGAAAAATAACAGGTAAGCATTTCGAACTTCTTTATCCCCATTTAAATCACATTTGAACGTTTTATGTCTTATTGTCGTACTTCTCTATCTGAAGGTTAACCATCCCAGTAACGCTAATGTACTTAACGTTAACGTTAGCTAGCAAAGAAGCGGAGCCAACGTGCCATTAGCAGCTAACTTAGCTAAGTTAACTTACATCAAAGACAGTTAACTTATCAGCGGCAAGTGTTAAATATGCAGCGTTTTACGCCACAGTTTGTCAGTGGGAAATTAATAAATATTTTGTGTGCTTTCTCACAGTTGGACACGGACAAACAAGTTCCGGCATTTTTTATTATTATTTTAAAACAGAGACGGCTGATAGACGGACCATCTTCCACATCTCTAACCGTCATTCACACCACGTAAACAACAGGTAAGTTAACTTAACGCAATCCCACCCATTCACTACATTACAATGTTTAAACTTTTTGTTAATCGTTTTATGACCTGTTTTTTTTGTCAATTTTATCTAGCATATCCATGTGATGCTTATTAAGTTTACTAAAGCAGCCGAAGTCTCGCAGACCTGCAAACTTGTCGCTTTTCGGCGATAATCGCCGTTTTCTTGGTCATTTGGGTCATTCACGTGAATCGCGTAGAACAGGAGAGTTTTTTGGGGGGTGGGGTGGGGGGGTGTAGGCTGCCCTTAATCTGCACGCAGGCTAGAATTGCGAAACATTATTGGATAATTCTTATAATTGACATTTCTCTGGGCCAATCGGAATCTTAGTACTTTTTCTCTTGGCCAATCGGAATCTTAGCACTTGCGTCAGAATCGCCATTGGATGAGACACCTGGCTACTACGCGAGTCTGATGGAAACTCAGAACGTGAAGGAATCTTATGTGAAATTCGAGGTAAATCAAGCTTTTTTGGAGCAAAAACAACATCTAGTTGTTTGCTTGATTCAATTAAGGTTAGCTACCGCTTTGTTATGCTGCGCTCGTGACAGGGCGCTGAAAGAAGTCGAGCATAGGCCTATATATATATATATATATATATATATATATAGAGAGAGAGAGAGAGAGAGAGAGCCGGTCGCGCGCGCGCGCACTCTCACTGTATTCAAACTGCCTTGCTCTCCCTCTATCGCGCATATTAATCAAAATCTATTGAGAAGTGACACGATAGTAAAAGATCAAAAGACCAAAGTTTCACGTGGAGATTTTTTTTCCTGAATTACCGCTGGGTGTGAATTGCAGCCTACTAAAATTGCCCTATCCTCTCTGAAAAGCTTTCCGCACATTCAGCTGACATAAACCACATTTTCAATAAACAAAAAACCTATCCAGTGATTAAATGTTTTCTGTGTTGAGAGTTGAGACAAATCTTGTGCGATGTCCTTATCTGCTGGGATAATCACACAACGCGTGCCGTGTGTGTCAGCTAATGGCACGTCCGATTCGCGAACTAATGACTCATTTGAACCGATTTACTTTTATGAATGGTTAAAATAACTGATCTGTCCAACATCTGTCTCTTCAAAAGAGATCTGAATCGGTGTATAACAAATCTATAACAACAAACTAGTTAATATTAACTATTCATAAACTGCACTTCTTAATCTTTATATATAAATAGCATTTATTAATCTTTGGTAATGTTAATTTCACTATTTACTAGTAGCCTTATTACAATTAAAAGTTATATTTGTTAACATTAGTTAGCCTAATGCACTGTGAAGTAATATGGACAAACAACGAACAGCTGTATTTTTATTAACAAAGAATAATAAATACAGTAACAAATGTGTTGCTCATCATGGTTCATTTATATTTAACTGCCTTTTTTCTCCTTTGCCAATCCTATGATAATTATATATACAGTATAGTGTTCATCCAGAACAACATAACTGTAACTGTAACCATGTAACTGTAACCACACCCTAGCACCCCCCTAGCTTTGAAGAAATGCAATATTTTTAGAATGAAAAAAATTCAATTAGAATGTTCCAAAACCATAATTTTGTTAATCTTAAGAAAAATAAATAAATAATATATTTCATACTTTGTCATATTTTATCCATTGGAAGGCTTGTATAAAACGGCTTTATTCATATGGATTAGATATCTTTATGTACTTCTTGAAGCTAAATATTGATTGTCTATAGACTTTTGATGGATTGTCCATGACATATATATATATATAAAAAATAATAATAATAATTTGTTCCAAAGCTGAACAAGATTATTGTTTGGTGTGATGTGATAGTGAGTAAATGATGATGACAGAATTTTTATTTTGGGGTGAACTATCCCTTTTAAGCACCACTTTACTTTCTACTTTGTAATAAAGAACCGACTGATGCCAAATTACATTTTATTAATGACATTTTTTTTTAAGCTCTAGAACATTCAACCGATAAACCCCTGACATTTTTTCCCAATAAAATCCTTCTGACAAACATCTCTGGAAGACGTGTAGTAAAAAAAAGTACAACAGGGTTTTAAATGGGCACAAACCCTACTGGATAAACACTACTCTGATCTTTCATGTCTTTATTTTAATTTATGAAAATTTAAATGTCTGTCCTCACAAGGGTCGTTTTTATGATATGTGGTGACATGCACTAACACTTTCTTTTTTTTCTTTCAATGCATTTAGAAAAAGGGGTTTGTAAGGAGAAATGTAAGGAGTTTGACCAGGTGCAGCAGTCACCATCATTGCTGTTGAGGAGGAACGGTGTCTTTAAACTTACTGGATGTTTTGATTGAAGATGAGGTGGTGATGTCTACCAAGTCTTGGTCAGTGCACTGCTGCTGTTTTTTGCACTTATTTATGCCCTTATTTAGAGTACACTAACTTCTCAAAGTTCATTCATAAAGTGCTGTTGAATCTAGAGGAAACATTTTACTTAAAAATGGTCCACTCTTTGTTTCAGATATTTTATTATAATAATATTATTTTATATTTACACATTTTTACCATTTAAAAAAAAGGAAATCTTAAACAAGCATATTTCCTTGTTTGTGCAGTTTTCACTTATTTGGTGAAAAAGTCTGATAATATTGTTTTAATGTTATTTTATTTATTTTTTACTATAAAGCCCACTTATTTTGTTTTATGCCTGAAAATGTTATGTGAAGTAAATGTTGTGTCTCAATAAATACTTAAGAATACCCTCCTGGTCTGTCGTAATTGCAATGTACCAGTGTTCTTTGATAAAAATAAAAAATGTAAGCAAGATGAGAAAATAGGGAGACTTGTTAATGTTTAATTTTCTATTATGTTGGTATTTTAAACGACTTTCTTATATGTAGGTGTTTATGGGTGAGTTACCATTGTGATAAAGTGTCGCATGTGCTTCGGTGGAGGACATGCTAAGAATTCAAGTTGCTTTAAAAGCAACTCCAATGGGTTTGCTAGTGATGCAATCAGTACCATTTTTAGACTGCCAACATCGTATGTATTAAAAGAAAAGCTATATTTAGGTTGATTGTATGTTATTTTAACTCTGTGTGTCTATTAAATAGACACAAATAAATAACTCTTTGGCTGAACATGATTCAAGCATGGACAGTGGTTCCACATGATGGAACCATGTTATCTCAACCAAAAAACTTCATGTTGGATGAACTTAAGCGAAGTGAGTAAACGCAATTAAAATTAGACTCGTCCAAATAACTTGATTTAATCATGTCCAAATAACTTGATTTAATCATTTCCAAATAACTTGATTCAGTCTTGTCCAAATAACCTGATTCAGTCGTGTCCAAATAACTTGATTCAGTCTTGTCCAAATAACCTGATTCAGTCGTGTCCAAATAACTTGATTCAGTCTTGTCCAAATAACCTGATTCAGTCATACTCGAATAACTTGAATCAATCACGTGGAACCACTGTCCATGATTAAATCATGTTCAACCAAAGAGTCATTTTTTTGAGTGTGTCCTTCTGACAGTTGAAGTTCATTTTTTACAAACTTTCTTTGTCTATAACACATATTTGTGATATTTATATTTGCTTATGTCCTTTTTATTTTCTTTATACAACACATTAATGATATTGAATGTTTTTTGTTTTTTTGGAAGGCACATTTCCTTTTATTATACTTAGAAAAACAATTATTGCTTTTGAAATACAAATATTTGCAGTCATGTCAGCCCGTCTTATTGAGTTCTTTCTACACATGTATAGTGTCTCAAATTACTGACTGCACAAATCAAAGCAAACCTTCTTATCAACCTGTTGGACACATATTACAAGCTCAAAGTGATTATTTTCAGTTTTCACATTGTTTTAGAGCAGAGGTCTCCAACACGTCGCTCGCGAGCTACCAGTAGCTCGTGGCCTGATTGGTGGCACCTCGACAAGGGGCCGTTCACATATCGCGCTCACATATTTTGCGCGCTCAAGTTCGTTATTTCAAATGTAGGCGCGCGGCAAGCGCGCTCATAATTGAAGGGACGCGCTCATTTTTTCCAGGCGCAGTATGTTTGTACTTCGCGGTTGTCTATGACAACTATTGACAACAAACCCACCGTAAGCTGTCACGAGACTATCTATGGTAGACCATAAGGGATAAAAAAATATATATATTTTTTTTTAAACGCGGCACACGCAACGACGGGCCGCACTAACATTAAACTTTAATGTCAAGTAGGGGGCCACAAAATATCACCCTGCGGGCCGCAAATGGCCCGCGGGCCGCGAGTTTGAGACCACTGGCGTAGAGGCTCCGGCGTAGGTCCGACGCAGAAGTATAAATCAGCCTTAAGAAGTGACAAGTGTCAACAACACACGCTCTTCTTTCAAAATAAAAGTCTTGCGTAAGAAAAAACATTTAGAATTGCGTTTTTGACGTTGTTGTTGTTTCTTTGACTGCACACTCTGCAACGGTCTTGAGAAACCACTGTGCTAGGACACATTTCTTCACTACTTGGGTCACTTTTTCAAAACTTTTCAAACTATGGTTCTCATGACCAACTTTCAGCTTGGCACAGCAGTTCATTTTACGTTCAAAATCCACTAAAACTACCAAAACACTACAGCCCGGTTTCACAGACAGGGCTTAGATTAAGCCAGGATTAGGCCTTAGTTCAATTAAGGGCATTTAAGTAGCTTTTATAAACGTGCCTTAGAAGAAAAAACAATATTACTGATGTGCATCTTGAGACAAAACAATGGCACTGACATGTTTTAAGATACGTCAGTGCAAGTTGCTTTCAGTTAAAACAGCTCACACATGCATTTTAGTCTGGGACTGGCTTAAGCCTTGTCTGTGTAACTGGGGGTACGTCTCAAATCAAGTCATTCTACCATAACATTAGCAAAGGCTTTCACACAACAACACGCTTTGTCACTCATGGTTTTGTCTGTAGTGTCTAGCCTTAAAACAAACATTATAATCGGTTAACATCATGTAATATGTAACCTATTATGCCCCTCTTGTGTTGTTCATGTTCATGCCTTGCAAAATATATAAAAAGCCAAACACTCTAAATCGAAGGACATTTTCTCACACAGGGTCATCAATCATAATTATAATCAGAGTGTATTACCTCACCTCTGCCTGATGGACGTCTGATTAAATGTCCCCTGGCTGTGGTGAATAATTGAATTCTGGGAAGTCTGTCTGGTGAGATCACACTAATAGTGATACAGAGTTGATCTTTCGGCTTCTCTTTGAGCTCACCGGGTATTTTACTGCACTGTGGAATATCAGCTGTAATTGGAAAGGGAAAAAAAACACCAATTAATGGGAAAATAACATAGGACACCTAAAATGAATTTTTGATCAAAGGATAGCAGCAAATCTTATGAAAGCATGTGTATAGAGGTTACAGAGAGCTCAGTGCTTCAGTTATGAGCACAGTTCAGTTCACTGCTGTTCTCAGATCAGCCCTGCAGGTGTCAGTGTTTGCACTGACCATAGTTAATGTAGCCTGAAGACAGCTTGACTGCTCTGGGAGTTATGAGCTGTTCCTACTCATTTTATTCTGCAGCAAAGATCATCTGCAGGTAATAAAAGGGAATCTGAACAACAAGCATTGTTTATCACTGACCTTACAGCCTAAATTGAAATGTTCATCAGTGCCTAACCATAACTGTAACAATATAAACTGAACATATTAATTAATTACTCACATTAATAATTAACGAACTATACAACTGTATATCCAACCTTACCCAAACACATACAGTACATTCACGTTAAAGTCGGTATGAAACAAAGTTGATAGTCTTCCTTACTGTGACTTATGTATCCAAGTGAAATGGCTTCTTGAAAGAGGAAAAAATTAAAAAAAATGCAGGGCGGGACTTGATTGGTTGGTTGTGGTTTGCTATTGGTAAAATGCTATAAAAAAAAACCCACACATTTTGAACAAAAATCGTATTTTGTTAACGACATTTCATTTGGTAACAAGGCAGTTCTATCGTTTGTTTCTGCTTCTTCGTGTTTATAGGTTTTGATCCTGAAATTCTTTAATCTTTCAGATGTGTAATAGCGCCCCCTACAACATAACAGTGAAAACATAGGCCCTGTCCCAAATGGCGCACTTAATGCGGACTTTCGGTCTCGTGGACTTAAATTGCGCGTGCTCGCCGAGTCTATGAGTCCGTAGGCCGTCCCATTGGGCATTTTAACGCTCTGAAGTGTGCTCAGCAGCGCCCCCTTTGTATGGTCTTCCGCGAAGCCCGCATAGATGCAGGCTCCACGCACTTTAACTACCCAGGAATCCTTGCGCAAGGCCAATCAGACAACGGATGGGAGGAGATTTCGCTCACGGACAATTGTTAACATGGCTGAGAAGAAAATATTTAAGTGTAATTATCATTACAGTTTTTATGACAAGTTTATACAAACATTATGATCATCGACCAGTGGTTGATGTCTAAAACATAGGCTAATAATAGCGAGCTGAATAATACGATCGCATTATGATTCATTAAATAAATAGAACAGAATGTCAGGGCTTTACTGAGTCATATGTAAACACAACAACAATAGGCAGCATATTTCCCCGAACCTGTAGCTCCTGTTCATAACAACAATCAGACCGTCTTCCTGTTTCCGGCGAGACGATCGAGTCTGTGCCAAAAATACCTCTCAATGCGCCCTCGCGGTCTGCAAAACATGACGTCACCGAAGTGTGGACTCTGAGGAAGTCCACAAGTCCGGAGTGTGCCATTTGGGACAGGGCCATAGAGTGCAGAGAATATACGGTAGAAAAAAAAAGTGCGGGTACTTTTGAGGGATGACATCGCGTTGGGACGGGAATAATAATGAATAATATAACGATAATATAATGGGGGTCAGAATTCGGAACAACACCGGTGCGTACAGGCACACAACATTACTCATTTTGGATTTTGGGGTTCCGCCGCTACCCTGTACGGCCGCGTCTGCAGTTTAACTCAACACACCTGCCTGTAGGTGAAGTAATCCTGGCGACCTTCAACAGAAATCTCTTGTGTGTATAATTAGGATAGAAGCTCAAGTCTGCAGAAATGTGGAAGGTGAAGGATTGACAGCCCTGCCTTGTGGTGTGTTTGAAGACGAATAACTGATGATATGGATCATGTGTTTTAAATCAGGGAGCCATCCAAAATGTGCCATGCTGGGCAACTTCAGGCTTCCCACTGATAACTACTGTAGCCTACTGACTGGATTGTTCATTAGAGTTGCCGGTTGTCATCCTTAGTAATTTAAATGTTCATATTAACAAATGAAAGCGTTCGCATAATTTGTGAGCAATAAATTAGCATGATTTTTTTTTTCATGACTAATTGTTGCTAAATGATGACTATAGTGATTTTTATAAATTCTTATAGGCTATCATAAAGCAACATTTTGAAGAAAAAGATGGGTTTTTTTTTTTTTTCAAAGACTACAACGTGCATAAGAAATGCTTTTATCGCTTATTTCTGCTTTTTCTTTGCATGCGTTTTAATACGGATTGTTGTGTAATAGCGCCCCCTACCATATAACAGTGAAAACACAGAAGAAAATTCTGTCAATGGCGGGAAAGAGTTTTTAAAAAGTCCATAGATATCGCTGTCGGTTCATATACTGCCGTTAACACTTTCTCCGACAAGCTAAAGGGAAAAGACTAGTTTTCCTGTTTTTTCATGCTAAGTTTGACAAAGTTTTGTGCAGATGTATTAAAAATGCAGTGATCCAATTACCACATTACAAAGTGCCGCTGTGTTCACTTCTTTAATCTTGAAGATAAAACCATAAAATTGAATCACAGAATGAATTTGACATTTTCAAAAAATATGGTTATTCCTATTTTCCTGCGAAAACATAATTTGCCAGAGTCTAGACATGTTTTGACTTCTGCATATCTAAATCATACACACACAAAAAAAGAAAGAAACACAATATACAGATATGCTGTACACTAATGAAGTTCAACACACTATTTCAAAGCTTCCGGAAATACAAACAGAACAGCAGAGGCCTGAAAATCAGAGAGCAAGCGAAATAACCCTCAGTGGAAAGCAGTTGGTCATGTTGTGTTTTTTGTGGATTCTCAGCAGAGGCCTGTTATCTCTGTCAGTACACAGTAGATCTGTTCAATGACTTGCAGCCCAATTGCATCAAAGACGACACAGGGTTTGACCGCCGCCTGGTCAGTGTTGATTCCAGCAGTATGATGAAATATTCTAGCAATGTTTTTTTTTTGTCAGAATAACAAAGACATGCCTCATCCACAGGGGATTAACCTATCAAAGTACAGGAAGTTAATATTCATGGGCGCTCTGTGTTCTCTGAAAGAATGATACAACTGCTGCATTTCACAAGCCGAAATATGAGAGGATGCGAATTAGAATTCCAGGGTAAAGTGAATATTACAGAAGCACATGAATAAATTTGGCGGCTCTGGTTTATACAAACACTTCAAACTTTAAAAAAAACAAAAAAAAACCTGTTGTTGGGCTAAGTATACTTATAATGTCAAATAAAGACTGTTTTCTTTAGTTAAAGTGCCTTCAAAACTAAGAATGACGAAGGTGTTTGTTTTTTAATTTAAGCATTGAATCAATGTAAGGTCAGGTGCTGTGCAACAGTGCAAGCATCCTTTTTTCTTTTTCAGTCCCTTTTTTCTTTTTCAATCCAAAAGAAACAAAAAAAAATACACTATGTCTGAGAGGAAGAGATGATGACTGGAAATTTTCTCCTTATACAATTGCTCCTACTGCTGGCTAAACCTGGAAGCTGCATGCGACAAACACTATGATGATCATTAAAAAAAAAAAAAAAATTGCACTGAAAACAGCAACTGAACATAATAACAATATATTTGCAATATTATGCGGGTGAAATTATTGATACTATAAGCCAAATCGGGCCGGTGTCCGTTTTGGCGTCATAGGCGCTTCTTCTTTTCTTCCTGGGGTGCAGATCTTGATTGACCTGATTGAAAATGATGAAAAGACATTTTTTATTACAAGATGTTGATTTAAATAGAAAGATTGTGTATGTGACTGTAAATGTGCCATGCATCAGAAGTTGTGCGATTTGCTCTAAGGTTGAATGAGAAGAAAGGACAGTGTGTGTCTGTGGGGACCTGCGGGACACGGGTCTGATGTAGCTGACAGGGCGATGTATCATCTTTAATTACAGCAGTGCACAGCTCTCCTCCTCACACACATCCATCAGGCCGTGACCCTCCAGCTCCACACCTCCATCAGTTCACTTACTGATGCTCCCGGCTCAACTTTTAGCCATTTTAGACCTTTATTTAATCAAAGATTACAATTAACTAGATTTTTTACATCCTCTGATAAAAATATGAGTTCGAAAAAAACTCTCTGCCACAATTCGCAATTGAATTTAGACATTATTATTAAGACATCATTAATATTACATGAATCCCTCCTTCAAATCTAAAGGTCCTAGCACACTGAATCTGAAATTTTCATACAAGTTTTTTCATATTCGTCATTGAATTGCTCTGATTTGTCAAAACACCTCACAAAATGCTTGCTGCAATGAAAAACGCAGAAAATCTAACCGGATCCGAAAAATTTTTTTATAACGGATGAAAATTTCAGAGGCAGTGTGATGTAAATGTAATTGACACAACATGAGGTCGTATCGATTTTTTTAAGTGCGCAAATTTCGGTCGACAATTTCGGACTCGGTGTGCAACGGCCTTAAAGCTCCTGTAGGTAACTTTTGAAAACATGTATTTGCTAAAACTGTCATTATGTCCTGACAGTAGAATATGAGACAGATAATCTGTGTAAAAATCAAGCTCCTCTGGCTCCTCCCAGTGGTCCTATTGCCATTTGCAGAAATACACGCTCCCGGTCAGAAACAACCAATCAGAGCCAGGAGGAATGTCTTAGCAGTGTCAGTCACGCTCGTGTACGCGCTGATCACACCCCTCTCTTGCACAGCGCGAGCCGTCGTTAAAACTCAAGATTGCCGGCGTGCTGCAGCTGTGCTCATGACGGAGAAACAACCTAAACTGCCAATTCTCGAGTGACACCTGCTCATAAAACAAAGAGGTAAAAGGAAAAAGACCGATGACGATAAACAAGCGAAAAAGAAAGAATTACACAGAGCCCATTGACTCTGTGTCAAAACTCTAGCCGCATAACATGTAGATAAAATGTCACGCACTCTGCTAAGCAACAATTGAAACCTGCTAATTCACTGGCTTGTCATGTTGCTGAAATAATGTACTAGCACACCTTATCTAGCATTATATATCGCTAGAATAATTACTTACATACCGTAACGTTAGTTACCGTTATATTAACCTTATCTTACTAGCTATTTATAACTTATAGAAAGAGTGCAACGTTATAAAGTTACATGTAGGCTATTGGAAAATACATAGTGATTTGAGGACCAAGTTTGTAGTCAAAGTATGGGCAGGCCATAGTCAATGTAAAGCATATTATTGACGTTTAGTCCCTATTAGTGAATGTGCCATATAACTTTTTATCCGCCTTTATCGGTGGCCCTGTTTACTAGCCTGCGCGTTCACGACAGGCTCCGCTGTGGAGGACGAGCTGTGGAGGGAGGGCTGTAGCGCAGCAGAGAGCAAGGGGGTGGGACCTGTAAGCTGTGCTTGTTCAAATTTTCAGGCTAAGTCAACGTTTTCTCAAAACTCCCTACTGCAGCTTTAAGTCTGAGATTTGAGTTTGAATGAATCATATTTGATACACAAATTTCTAAGGCCTCTTAATATGATCAAAACTTTGCTGAAAAAACCCTTTGTACACAATATACTACGGTACATGCCTTCTTGGGCCATCTGATTGATAGTTTATACTTTTTTAGCTAGTAAAAGGCCTTATAGTATCATTCTGAAAAACTTTTTTCTGTGAAATCTTTCATTATTTTTATAAAGTAAACGTAAGAACAACTTTTATATTGTTAGTAATATTTCAAGATGAACACTTACTGGACCTAAGCAACTTACTGTATGCTTACCTAATTATCCATACATCACTTTTTTTGTAAAAATCGTGTTAAAATGTGATCCATCAGGCTTTTGAGGAACGTTTAAATGTGCATCTCTCAATCACCATTGTTTTGCATTGCATTATATATTTTCTTATTATATGCTTGTTATGCTGCCTGATACGGCAAACTAGTATTTCTTACCATATTATTTTAATGTATTGTCTTAATCATAAACACACTAGTTTGTAGCGCAAACAGTTTCACCGTTACTCTTCTCGTTACTTCCCCACAGTGGCTAATGAATCGGAAGTCTTGCACATTCACAAAAACTGCTAACGCTTTACAATAAGGTTCATTAGTTAACATTAGTTAATGTATTAACTAACATGAACTAATACTGAGCAATACATTTGTTAATCTTTGTTAATGTTAGTTCACAGTGCATTAACTAATGTTAACAAGTTTTTAATAAACTATTAGTAAATGTTGAAATTAACATTAACAAAGATGAATAAATGCTTTATAAGTGCAGTTCATTATTAGTTCATGCTAATTAATGTAGTTAACTTATTGTAAAGTGTTACCCAAAAACTTCTTATTTCCGCATTGAAAACTAAGGTGGATATAGCACTGATTTCCAAAGCATTTTCTTTAGCAGAAATGTAAAATGTCCTCTAAGTGACCTAAGGATTAAGGTCAGGTGAGACGAGATGAGCTGTGATCTCATCTTAGATTCCTATCAGCTTATTTAAAACCCCATGAAGGCATCAGAACCCAAGAGGGAGGCCGGCACCTTAATTATCCATCTCCCCATCATGCAAATCAAAAGTCTAATCCCCACTTTTAATGTGATTATTGTCAGGACGTCCATCAAGCGGACAGTCAGCCGAAGGCTTTGATGCAGAGATAAAAAGTCCTGATTAATTAATGAAGTGTTATTTTAGAGGACACATTTCCCGCTTTTGTGGAGCTGACAGGTGTGTGTAAAATTAATTTCCCGGATTAGTGGGAAAAATTAGCGTCTGTCTCTCTCTTCCCCGTCTGAGGCGGTACAATTTAAATTGCTACAGTAATGGGGGTCAGGCAGGAGTCAATATTATTTCTTTTTCTCTCCTGTGGAGACGGGAGGTGAGAAAAGCTCATCATGGAGAAGACAAGGAGACGCTAGGTGAGGAAAGAGAGGAGGAGGGTGCGAGGGGGATAATCGTCTTCCCAAAAAATTGCGACATTAGTATTTCAGCACGGCAGCCGTTTGATGGCTTCCTTCTAAATAGGATGATTCAGATTTCATGAGTGCGAGCAGGAAGTGACTCTAAACCCTGAGTGACAGCGGTTTTTGTGATGGCTAAAGTACCTGACACTGCCCAGGTTGTTCTTCCTGTCCTGCTCCTCTTTCCGTGCCAGGATCTGTTGTTGTGCGAGGGACATCTCCTCCTCCATGATGGTGATCTCCTCCTTGGCTCTCCTTCGGTTCTCCTGGAAGAGGGACCAGAAGTGAGCGAGACCAAAATAGAGGCGAATATCATATGTACTGTAAGTGTTGAATCTGTGATATTGAGGAAGGATGTTTCTCACCTGTCTGCTCTTGTTTGCATGTTTGATGCTGTAGAACATGGGCCCAAGCTCAGCCAGCCACTCGCCGTCCACTGCCGTCACACACTGCATGTACTCCTGAAACACAAACACACATGCGTGTCATCAAATAACTCTTCACCAGGGCTCTGGGATATGATATTTACAATATACTGAATAGTATTTGATTTGTGTGTGTGTATATATATATATATCAAAATTAACGCACACGATTAATCTTTTTAGTTTAACATGTTAAAACCATGTAACGCAATTAACGCAGCACCCGTTTTTTTACATCATGCTTTGGCTGGCGTTGCACTATATGACCATGCTCTTATTCATGCAAATGCTTTTAACCTCTTAACCAGCGCCCCATTTTTTGAGAATTTTCTGAAAATGACATACCCAAATACAAATGTCTGTAGCTCTTAAACCCTATGGTCCACATTCATAACTCTGATCTTTTTTTAAACTAGACACTTGAAACTTTGTTACCCAAGAGTCATTATTACTCAAAGTAGCATAGGAACAGAGTAAAACAAGGTAAAATTTACATGAATGTGACTCACGATTTCTTTTAATTAACTTCACTTAGGGAAAAAATGATCAGACTTTTATGTTAAGGGCCTGAAAACACCATAAAGATAAAATTGAATGTCTGACCATGTTTAGATTCAAATTTGAGGATGATACTCCCAAAAATGTAGCTTCTGTAAGCTTTTATTCAAGAAAAGTATAGGCGTCCTTTCCAAAATGCAATTTGGAGACTCCAAATGGACACCTGGCACCCAAACACTTTACATAGGGAGTAAACACTATAGGTCTGCAACAACAATTCAGAACTGTTATGCCCTTCAAACCACACAAGAAAAAAACGATTTCAGCACAACATTTGAACATTTTACCAAAATTATCTTTATTTTGAACAATTCTAATAGCAAAAACAGTGATTTCTCACTATGTATAGACATTGCAGAAGTGTTCATTTTCCAACTAATGTATAAAATATATAAAAAGAAAAACATAAATGTTTTAGAACATTTGTAATTACAAACGTGGTTTTTACCCAAATAAATTGCAATAAACTGATACTTATAATGAATATCCTATTACTTCCTGTTGCTCTTCGTCATTTTCTGCAAAAAAACCTTCAAATCTCTTCTGTAGTCGACGATCCATGATACAGATGCTCAGATATAAGCTTTAGAGTAAATCCGTGCATTTATGCAAGCTCCATGTGTCAAAACATCGCGTTTATGTGTCTGTTTACATTCTGGTCGGAACTATGTGTGTGCGTGCTGCGCGCGTGGCGAAAGCGCACATGTGAATGAAAACTTTGCGCAGTTGAATTTGACGAATGTGCTTGCATGAACTGTCTATCACTGCAATCGATTTTAGTTGGCTAATACTCCCATCAATCAAAACGTAGCTCAAAGGACATTGGATAGCATTATCCAGGCTTTTATCCAGTCGAAAGCCCAGCTGCGCGATGGACAGCGCGCTCAGCCTGTCAGGGACTCTCTTACTGTTTTGGTCTGTAACAGAGCCTGTGATTGAAGGACAGAGAAGTAGGATGTATCATTCGATCCGGAAGAGTCTAAACTGCGGGGGTGAGATGGCTTTTGAGTGTTGGAATATGGATTAGAATCGATATTTCTTTGAAAATGAACATGATGCGAACTCTATCTCGAAAACGCTCATGAAAACAAAGGAGGATATTTCATTTTTTTCCCCTATTTTTCGTTGTTTTGGATTAAAAAGTGGGATGCATTTTGAAGAGTGGACCCTTACATTGAAATGTATGCTGTTGTTTCTTGGATTCTTCCGAACTGATCTGAACCATACGAGATGAAAGATGAGTATAGCGGTTCATTTTTCTCATTTTCAAATGAGCAGTCCTTTTGCATTTTATTTAACCCTTTCCTCTCTGGTGTATTGATTGCAAAAACAAGTCTAGAACATGGTTCTTGAGTGTTTTAGCTTTCAAATGATGCATAGTTTATGATAGTCAGATGAATATTTGTTATAAAACAAAGCTTAAAAAAGGTAATAAAAGTATAGCCACGCCCTCGACGGCCCGCTCGCGGGCCGATGCGGGTTAAGAAGTTAAACCATTCACGCATAATAAGACACAAAAGAGAAGGCAGTGCTGTACTGGCGCGCGTCTGTGAATCTCCTGTCTATGTGACACACACACGACTTGTGCGCACAGCTTCAGACAGCGGTTGAACAGACAAAAATACACACAATTATGCCAAAATGCTTGTTTTGTCGAGTATCCTCGCAAGCAAAGTCTTAAATGAAGCCTTAAATCAGCGGTTCTCAAAGTGTGGGGCGCGCCCCACTGGTGGGGAATAGAGACGTGACAGGTGGGGCGCGCCAAACGGGAGGAAATTTTCCTTTTTATGCCTTTATATCTTTATCCAGACATCCCAAATGTTCCGGGAGTCTCCCGCATATTGATAGCGGCTCCTTGACGCCCGCAAATGAGATCCAATCTCCCGGAATCTGGAGCAAGACGGCGCACTAGAGTAGAGAGTGACTGAGCGCGCGCGCGCGTGTGTGTGTGTGTGCGACTATTAATGCAGCGCGTGTGAGAGCAAACCGTCCTTATAGCTGTGTGTTGCCGCTTATTAGACAGGTTCACCCCCGGGGGCGACAACAAGTAACAGGAATTCCCCACCCCCAAAATAATGATTGACGTGACGTCGGCATATTAATTGTAGCGGAACAAACTTTTGCGCCCATAGATATGTAGCCTATTATGTTTCGCGCCGATGGCCAGGCGCGCTGGAAGCTGTTTCATGCGTAAGTGGGGGCTGAGGGCAGGGTTGGAAAATATGTGACGTCATTATGTTGTGGCTTACGACAAGACATGAAATTTCTCTGAACATTGAACATGATTTGAGAGTGGCAGTATCAAGCCTGCAACCCTGCTTTGAGAAATTGTGCAATGCAAAACAGGCTCATTGCAGTCACTAATGCAGGGATAAATAGACCTGTCTTGCCAAATGGATTTCTCTTTTCTTTTTTTAACAGATTGCAAAGTGGCACTTTTATTTCTTTTCTATTTTTGAGGCACTTTTATTTTCTCTATTTTTGAATTTCATGCAAGTTATGACACAGATGCACTTCATTCTCTGTATTTTTTTAACTTGCTGTTATTTGATGTAGATAGTTTGTATTTAGATACAACGTGTTACTATACTGATACTACTTGTTACTTCAATAAATTGGAACATTTTAAGCTTGTTACGTATTTCATTAGCATTGTGTCGGGGCGATGGGGGCAGTGGGGCTTGAAAATTCCCCCTTGTCCAAAGTGGGGAATGACCGAAAAAGTTTGAGAACCACTGCCTTAAATGAACGTAAAGAGGTGTGTGAAAGAGTTGCGTCATGTGTGTCAGGTCTTAAAGTGACAGCAGCCTAATAAATCTGCTGCTGTCTGTTATCAAAGATAATCAAAGAACAAAAGACAGAAATTAATTCACCCACTGCTCTTGACCGAATAATGTGTGTAGCTTTAAGAAGGATTAATCTATATTTAATTTATAATTTATGCAGTGAAGACTGTGAAGTGTTTGATAACTTTATTCAACTTCTGTATATATCCTACCTGTTAGACCTACCTGAAAACTGTTACATGGGTCAAAAACAACAAAAACTTTGAGCATTTTGACTAGGCTAGTAAAAACCTGAACCAGTCTGACTGGGTCAGTAGAAAAAATTGAGCCCTGATATGTTAAAGCGCACAGGTAAATGTGACATTTATTATAATGGGTTTATGTGAAGATTGTTTTAAGTTCGCTTAAATTAAAAGTTGTTATATTATTTTATTTGTTTGTGTTGTATTTTGTGGTTTTAAAATTTTGTTTTGCTGATTGTTCGA
This sequence comes from Rhinichthys klamathensis goyatoka, assembly GCF_029890125.1. Lineage (NCBI taxonomy): Eukaryota > Metazoa > Chordata > Actinopteri > Cypriniformes > Leuciscidae > Rhinichthys > Rhinichthys klamathensis. The sequence goes on from NW_026606762.1 coordinate 689,642, forward strand.
GATAAATAAATAATAATTAAAAAATAATTAAAAAAATAATGGTGAATGCCTATAATTAATGGCTAAAATTGAGAAAAAAAATAATCAATTTCATAGAGACATCAGTAGTGGTATTGGTATCGGTGACATTGGCCATTAAACAAATATTTAAAATATAGGCTACTGTCTTTATGTTGTTTCTACATTAATTAGGAGATTAAACGTGAAATTATTAGAGTACAAAAATTATATTGAAAACATTAATGTTAGTTTTTATTAATGACGATTAATTACAGATTAATTAGTTAACTTTTTCAATCGATTGACAGCACTAATTACACTACAGTAATTGAAAGAGCTCAATACAACAAATGTTTCAAATGGTTTTGAACTAACTAAAAATGCAACTTTTAGTGACTTCTGCAGTTTTTGTTATATATAATAATATAATTGATATTTAATATTACTCAGTTCTTAAAAGTATAACTGCACTGAAACAAGGACACCTTAAAATAAACTGTGACCATAAATGCAAATAGTTTATAAACACAACAGTGGAAAAAAGACAATAAGGAAATAATCTGAGGAAAATAAAGGAACAGGATCAGGAAATGTTGCAAGCTAAATTCAAATTTGCATCACCCATATAAGCGTCTCATACTAACTTATGTCACTTCACATTGAGGGGCTGAGGAGGAAGTAGTAGTACCTTTGTGGTCATGACCAGTTCATGGTAGATGATGTAGTCAGGGGTGTAACCCATCCCGAACAGAGCGCTGGTGGGGTGCAGATGGCAGGGCATCCCAGTTCTCACATTCACATACTCCCCTATTCCCTAAACACACAAATACAAGGCATGAAGACACTTCAGATGTGACTTGATGAAATTGAATCATTACAATGCCAAAAATGCTAAGTAGCTGTGAACCTTTAATTTAGCAGCCTGGTGAAAGTACGCAGCACAGATGCACTTCCTGATCACATCCCAGTCGGAGCCGCTGGAGATCAGGTTCATTTTCTGCTGCACCATGATGTCTTTGAGCTGAGATCGAACCTCACGCACCTGTGACGCGCGCACACACACACACACACACACACACTGTTAACTTATTTATTGTAAACTCTACTAAAATAAAAAGCATACTTAATTTTGCACCTAAACTTGCAAAGCAAATATACAGTTAAACCTGTTAGATGGACATACATATTTAAATAACATCTGTGAATATTCTTCAGAAGGATCTCAACATTAGAAAAGTTCCTTATTTCAGTCTGATCTTATGATTGGCATTTAAAAAATGTGGTTGTGGTCAAATAAAAATTGTGTACATTATATATATATATATATATATATATATATATATATATATATATATATATATTTATCTTTAGTGTTATAAATTCATATATTATGAATTTAAATCTTTATACTTTTTAAATGAACCTGCACAGGGAATAAATGTGGCAAAATCCGGCACATATTGCATTAATCATTATTTGGATGGATGGATGGATGGATGGATGGATGGATGGATGGATGGATGGATGGATGGATGGATGGATGGATGGACGGATGGACGGATGGATGGATGGGACAGAGGCAACTTATATTGCGACTATTTTTCCATGCAAAGAGAATATTGACATAGAAGTCTTAAAGGTACAGCAGTAAAGAGCACATTAGCTGTAATGGTCAGTGTACTTCAGGAGAAATTTAAAATAACATGTCATGGAATGATATTGCCCCTTTAAATTCATGAATCTGATTAGTTGAGAGTGACGCCTCAGGTTGACACACCTTACGCATGGCTTTGGTGTGGATGAAGTGATCATTGCACCAGATGCTGGAGTAATTGTTGTTCTTCCACTGCAGGTAAACGTTGAGGTAGGTCAGGTGATCACTCTCAGGCACTGAGAACTTCTCTCTCACCTGGTCACTCTCCTCCTCTCGACCCTAGACAAGTAACGGCAGTTTGAGCACTTTGAAAACAGAACCCGCATGCACAGCACATTTGATAGTAAATAGGTTCTAGTAAAGAGCCTAGTAACGTACCTTTGGTCTGTAGAAGATGGACGGCACTGACAACATAGAGACGATGATAAGAATGTCAGCGCTACAGGCCATGTCACATGACACGATCAGCATTTTGGACAGAGCCGGATCCAGAGGAAACTCCACCATGAGCCGCCCGGTGGGCGTCAGAGCGCCTGAGACAGAGACGAGAAGAAAGCATCCTCAAATACAGGCAAAAGTCAAAAGGGATTAGAAAGCACCTCTTTCCAAAGTGCTGATGGTGGGAAAATGACTCCACTTTGAGATTCTGATCAAACTTTTCAGAAGCTCAGATTTCAAAGATTACATGACAGACTAAGAAGATTAGTGAGAGAGCGCCGTGAAAAGCAGAGAAGATATTTGGGCAGGTAAGCCTTAATCAGAAATAATCTGCTGTTAACACGAGACGAGAGCTAGAGGGAAAAGCGCTCCACATAGTCAAATCCCCACAAACCCCTGAGAGATACGCAGGAAATGAGATTGAGATCCCTCTCTGGTCACATAGACAGTTTTACTTCAGTTGCTACTGCTGAACTTTGAGTAAGACCTTAATACTTGACTGCAGCACTTCACAAGCTTAAGTCTCCTCAACTAGAACGCAAGTTACACTCGAGAGATTTATCCCAAATAAAAATAATGTCACTACCATCCGTTATCTTTAAACATTGATATATCCAAAACACTGGTGAGTGAATATATACTCAGCAAAAAAAAATAATAATAATTTTTTCAGGATACTGTGTGTTAAAGATAATTTTTTAAAATACAAATAAGCTTTACAGATCTTTCTTGGAAAGGGTTTGAACAATGCTTTTCATGCTTGTTCAAATAACCATTAACACACAATTTACAAACCCGTGGAACAGTCCTTAACAGTTTACATACTCTTTTTCATACCGTTACAGCAGAATACAAAAGAAAAAAAATCCAGCGGCTGAAAAGAGCTCTTGCCTAGATATTCTTATACCACGTCACATTAAAATACCAAGTGTAACGTTATTCTCTAGAAATTTTACAGCTCTTTCAGTCAAACTGACGGATAAGGATTATTTGTAGCGCAACCTTATGATTTGAAATTATTTGTTTCAATCTTTTTGATTGGAACTTCACCAAAACCGGAAGTGCCTCCCATTTAAAAAAAAAAGGTGGATATAGTGAAGTGATTTACAGCTCAGGAAAGTTCGTTTTCTGAGGTGAGAGACTTTTTATTTTGTAACAGGTTACAAAAATAAGGTTAGATTAATGACACACATATAGCCTGACATCATCTGACAGCAGTACTGAGTCAGGTTAACAGGTTTTTCTCAGGCACTCTTTACCTAAACTGCGTCTGACAGAAGAGTCAACAGCTTTCATGCACGTCTTTCAAAATAAAAGTCTCTCATCAGAAAAAACATTTAGAATTACGTTTGTTGTTGTTGTTTCTTAGACTACACACTCCCTGACCTGCTCAAAGTGGCTTTGCGACCCACAAGTTGAGAAATGCTGCTTTAAACAACGTCCAAAATAAATTGTAGTGATGTAGTACTCGAGTCTGGTCTCGAGACCGATTTCTGCTTTCTCGGACTCGTCTCAGACTCGTTCCTTCAAAGACTCGGTCTTGACTCGGACCACAATGGGAGGAGGACTTGTAATTTCAGACCGAGTCCTCAAGATTTTTTTTTTCCAAAGCATTTTTTTTTTAATGTTCATATAACATATGGGGGGAGGGAGACTACAACTATACATAGAACATAGTTGTTAACAGCAGTGTGACGTAGTGTGATATACATTATGTGTGTGTGTGTATTTGGGTGTGTGTGTTTGTGGGAGGGGAGGGGAGGGGAGGGGAGGGGAGGGGAGGGGAGGGGAGGGGGGTGTAAAAGAGTCAGTATTGTCATTAACTGCATTACACAGTGCAATTGTGTTTATGTAATGTTTGTGTGTGTTATGGGGGAATAAAGTTTTAAAAGATACTGAATTCGAGTGTATTGTCAAAATATTTAAAATTGGGAAATATTGGAAAATGTTATAAAGTAGCTAAGCCTACTAATTTAGACATGCCACTAGAAATTTTTGATTTGCTCTGCATGTCCTAACTATGATTAAAAAAGTCAGGATGGGCTTAACATGTTGATGACAGAGCAGCACTGTTGAAGCATTTTAGAAAAATAGGCAGAAGATGATGCATGTGGTAGGGATTTTTTAATGATAGTAAAAGCATAGTCCATATTAAGACTGCTCCTCTAAACAATTCCCAATCTAGCTTAGGTTGTAGGCCTAACTGTTGATTATTAACTGGGGTGATATTAAATCATGAATATCAAAACTGACATGTCGAGACAAAATCTCGACTCGGACTCGACCCTTCAAAGACTCGGTCTTGACTCGGACTCGACTGTATTTGAAAACCAACGGACTCGGTCTCGACTCGGACTCGACCCTTCAAAGACTCGGTCTTGACTCGGACTCGGCATAGGTGGTCTCGTCCCCATCACTAATAAATTGCAAAGATTGCAATTAAACAAATTTATAAAAATAAAAAAATAATTAAAATAGTTTTATCTACACTGCTGGCTTATTTTCTATTATTATTAATTAGCTTCTCTATTTAAGCAGTTGCTTTGATTCTGAAACGTCCCCATCAAGCATTTTCCCGGTTTCCCGTTATGGATGTGGCCTTACACCGCATACTGAAGACTTTTTGACTGGAAAAAAATACTACATAATAAATGTACACTTCATCCTGACGTTATTTGATCATTCCTGATACCATCTAACTACACAGTTCAACTCTAAATACCAGATTCACTCTCTACTGAATGTGATATAATGTGATAAAAAGTGGCAAAAAGAACAAAAAAATAAAAAGAAAGAGATTGATGTGGTCCTATGCTGCCTCAGTGGTCTCACCTGTGTTGTCAAGAGCTCCCAAGATCCACAGCTGGTACATGGAGTTCAGCATGTTGTCTTCAGGTGGGGGATCCATGAAGTGGAAGAGCAGAAGGTCTTGCACTCCCAGTGACTTGAGCAGCAGCACAACATTGGCCAGGTTAGTGCGCTGGATCTCTGGGATAGTGGTGGTGAGCATTTCATTCTTGTAGGCACTCTGAGTGTATAACCTGAAGTGAACAGACGCAATGGAAAGAAAGATTCATTCATTTTCTGTAAACATTACAAAATGTCCCACCCGACACAATGTGACACAGTGGTAAGCAAAAAAATCCAGTGTATTCCTTGTTAGGGTGCTAACACACTGCAGAGAGCTCTGCGTAATATTTAGATATGAAAGGGATGGATCAGTTAGATTTCCAAAACCATAACTAGACTTGCAGTTATCCTTGGTCAATCAAACTTCAACTTAAAAAAAAGTTACCTTGGCAAGTTTAAGTACTAAATTTCCTAAACAATAATAACAATAAAATTGCCGAAAAAAAGAAAAAAAAGAAAAAAAAAGTACAATAAATTAAAATTACAGTGAATTAAAAATATAACTGATACTATAATAGTATATAAATAATACTAAAATAACACTGTGGTTAAAATATGCCTATATATCCGACTGGAGTTACTATTTTCTCCATTTTTCTCAGCATACGTCATTATGCAACAAGACGCTTGCGCTCGACTGCCGTGAGCGCGCTCAGGACCGTTTGCTGAGGCTGTGGATTACAGGTAATATACTGTTGTAAATAATGTTCAGTTTCTTGCACAGACCGGTCGTTTCACTTCATAAGACCTCAATGTATCATCAGGAGCCACGTATTGATTTTGTCTTGCCTGTATATGTTTTTTGACTCTTAAAGTGACGGTAGCCATTGACTTGCATTATACGAATCACCAAGGACCACGGTTTCAGCAAGAAATCTTCTTTGCGGTCTGTTAAAGACACAATAATGACAAAGTAGTATCTCCCAAAGCTTGCCTACTCTTCTGCTACACACTCAAAAATATGTATTTTTCACCATAAAAACATGCATACATAGTGTAAGTAGGCGAAGTAAGCGTCATTTGAGCTAGTCATTACCAGTTCCAACCACAGCAAGTGACACTGCAAGACAATTTTAGTGCTGTTGATCTAGGTAGCTCCGCCCACAGTGAAATCTCATTGGTCCAAAAACCCACAAACCCCTGAGATATTTACATATTAAATATGTTTTGACTGGCAGTGATTTGCTTCATTCACTGCACCAGTTTGATGAATTAAATGCTTCATTATTATACAAGTCATGGAATAAAATAAAGAGAATTGGGCGAGATAGATGAAAATAATCTGTGTAAACATTCAATGCAAAAGGTCCAAATAAAGACGTATACATGACATATGCATGCAGCACATTCCTGAAAAAGTTTTCTACCTCCAACCTTTAGAAGAGCTAGAGCCATTAACAATGAGCCATTTCCAAGCTACCTATGAGGATCTTAAAATATCACAGCTCTCCTTGCTGCTCCATAGAGACAGATCTGAGAAAACAGCAGATTTCTGCAGCTATTCAACAAAATCGGTAATCCCTCAGAAGATGGCGTGAAGAAGGAACTCTGGGAAGCTCTGTAGTACAGCGTATGCATTTATGTATATCTGTCCTTCTGGCTCTTGTGCCGCAATCACAGCCAGAGCTTTTGAGTTATGCATTCATCACACACACACACGGCTCTTGGCCACATTACAAAGCGTCTGGCTGAACAGAATTGATTCTTGATGCACAGATGTTTGGTAAAGGACGCATGCAACTAATCCGATATGTGCCACACACTTTCACAAGCAACCAGAAACACTCACAGGGAGGCAAAACAATCCCTTGTGTGACAGTGAAACAGCGAGACAGTGTGTCATCAGATCTTTGGGGCTGTGCAGATTTGGAAAAAGGTCACAGTCAAAAAGCCCACAGGAGCCTTTGTATCAAATCCTCAGAGGTGTAAACAAAAAAGAAAATACGTTAAATCCTCTCAAGATCCCCCTCCTGCAGTCACCCAGCCTCACTGATAGAGGTTTCAGAAAAGAGTGAGCAAAAAAAAAGAATAAAGCTCATGAACACACTGTTCATCTGCCTGTATTAGCACAGAGACACCTGAAAGATTCACTTCCTTTGGATGATTCGCTTCAAAAAACTGATTCATCACTCAAGTCTGTCTCACCTTAAAGTCAGCATGAAATAAATATTGTGTTTAATGACATGCGTTTAAGCTTTGTTTTTGTTTTTTTACCTTGTAATTTTTCATCAAATTATGTTAATATTGTCGATCTTCTGATGAAATGACAGACTTCTCTCTGGTGAATTTCGCAGGACTTCTCCAATCAGTTAATGTGCTTAAACTCCGCCCCTTACAAGCTCACGTTCATCTGCCTCCACACATCTCAAAATCCAATCACCAACCATTGCATAGAACCAAGTCCCATCCTACATTTTTTTCTTTACATTCAGATGTACAACACAATATGGAAGAAAAGATCTGTCGCTACTTCCATTTCAGCAAGACTTCAATTTACAGCCTGCTTTGAAGCATCTCTGTCTTTTGAAATAACAAAAAAGCACTGCACAGCACTTTATATTTTACTTTTGTAGTAAAATACACTATCGTTCAAAACTTTGGAATAATTAAAAAAATATATATTCTTAATGCATTGATCAAAAATGCAGTAAAAACTGTAATATTGTGAAATATTATTACAATTCAAAATAATGATCTATCTGAATTAGCCTGAGTTTCCCCATGCTGCCTTTGCGCAGCGCGATTTTATTCACGCTGCTAGGCAGCCTGGATTCCATGGACCAGATTTTCGCCTCAGTGAGGGGACCAATCACAGAACGGGGAGGGAGGGGCAACGCTGGCAGGATCTTCTTGATTGCCCTGACCTAATAACGCTAACCTCTCGGATAAACTCTGTGGTTTTTTCAGGATTAGAGTATCCAGAGCCGGCTCTCCCTATTAGCGAACTAAGCGGCTGCTTAGGGCCCCGCCGCCACTAGGGGGCCCCCTAACTACAGATGGTAGTCGCCGGCGTCGCCGCTCAAAGTGCGGGGCGCGCCCCACTGGTGGGGAATAGAGACGTGACAGGTGGGGCGCGCCAAACGGGAGGAAATTTTCCTTTTTATGCCTTTATATCTTTATTCGTTCATGGCGAGTCCGCATCGTCAACTTAATCTTTGCAACGACGCAGAAAACACCAGTTTATTAATAAACAATTAAATGTCTCCTTGCTATTTTTTTACACATTCATAATCATTAGCCTGGCTACTGTTGCCGGTTCGTGCGCTTGAGTGCGGCTTTATAACACTCATTATCCTGTATAGCCTATTTAAGTTATTAAATCAATATAAAGGGGCGATTTGTCCACTAATGGCTTGAATAAACAACTACTAGTCGACTAGAAAAAAACTTTAGTCGGAGGCAGCCCTTATTCCACATTTTCTCGAACCAGCAGGGTTGAGCGCGCGACCCTGAGCGCCGGAATGAGCGAGCCGAGGAATATTCAGAAATGCGCTCTCCACTCACATGCTCTGATCGGAACAAAGGAATATTGAAATAATTCATCATTAGTTTATATCTCATACATTGCCCATCATTTTAATCCCATATCAAACACAGTAGCCTATGTTATGTCTATTTTTTTTTAAATAGACCTGACTTGCCAAATGGATTTCTCTTCATTTCTTTTTTTAACAGATTGCAAAGTGGCACTTTTATTTCTTTTCTATTTTTGAACTTGATACACATTTTGACACAGCTGCACTTTTATTTTCTCTATTTTTGAATTCCATGCAAGTTATGACACAGCTGCACTTTTATTTTCTTTATTTTTGAACTTTCTGTTATGTTATTTGATGTAGATAGTTAGTTTGTATTCAGATACTACTTGTTACTTCAATAAATTGGAACATTTTAAGGTTGTTGCGTATTTCATTAGCATTAGTGTTGGGGCGATGGGGGCAGTGGGGCTTGAAAATTCCCCCTTGTCCAAAGTGGGGAATGACCGAAAAAGTTTGAGAACCACTGCGTTAAGTCAACCAACCGTGTCAGATCGTTGTCTTCCCTGGACTTGGAAATTTGACCGCAAAAATGAAACAAGTCTATCCATCGGGTGCAGAAAAAAGAAGAATGTGTTTAAATCACTTTAGAAGGAAGCAAAGAAATTACTGGTCCAACTTCTCCCTCTTTTTAAAGTGTGGAAAAGGGAAAAGAAGTTCAAAGATCGAGACTCCAGCAACACCTGTAGCCTATATGCAACAATTTTATTGAAGATTTGTTAGATTGGGGTTAGATTGTATTTGCTGGTTTGCGGTGGCAATACTCCATTATTTACTGCAAGGCAGGGCCCCAAAATTTTCCTGCTTAGGGCCCCCAGATTTACAGAGCCGGCCCTGAGAGTATTCATATATACCTTCTACCCTCATGTTTGTCTTGCACAAACGGCAATAGTCGCTGAACGCCATCGTGTACACATAAATCTCTGACCCATCGTCTTCTTCCTCGTCTAATTTCTGTCGCTCTACATACGTCATCTGGTATAATTGAAACGATTGGCTATGAGCTACGTACAGGCGCATTTGATAGACATTCGTAGCACCCAATAAACAGCTCTGGGCATTCGTAAACCACGCCTCAAATACGAGAAAATGAACGTGGTTCCCAGACCGGTCTGACGTTAGCCAGGCTATATCTGAATATATTTTAAAATGGAATTTATTCCTGTGATGGCAAAGAATGATTTGTTTGCAAATCGAAAACCTTTTTGCCCCACTGCAAAAGGACAATCAACTTTTGAGCATTGTGTCTAAATATGGATAAACAAGTATAATATATGATGTTTTTGGATGGTCTTTTTTGAGGGAGGAACTGACTGATCTTACCTGTAACACTGTCCTGGGCCTGTTCTTCCGGCTCTGCCAGCCCGCTGGTTTGCGTTGGCTTGACTGATGGGGTACACCTGCAGCGCATCCATGCCGATGCGAGGGTTGAACACCTAAACAACACAAAGTAATACTTCTGTTAGCATCAGAAGTGCAATTCCTCCATTAAAGACTGGTCATTCATAGCAGTTTAATTTACCTTCAGTTTGCAGTAACCAGAATCCACCACAAACATGATGCCGTCCACTGTCAGAGACGTCTCAGCGATGTTTGTAGCGACAATACACTTCCTCACTCCATCAGGAGCCTGTCCCGTAAACACACAGGTTTAGTTCACAAACGCCTCATGATCAGGATCTTCCAGTGTCCAACAGAGATAGATGTTTACCTTCTGGAAGATCTTGGCCTGCAGGTCTGAGGGCAGCTGGGAGTAGATGGGCAGCACTGCCAGAGCCGGAGCGTTCTCTAGATCCTCCAATCGCTCCACAATCTGATCTGATGTCACCTGCAGGAACACACACATCATTTGTGTTATACGATGGCACAAACTTACCAAACACTATTTCGAACTAACCTCATACTTCTTATATTCCAAGAAATCTGACTACAATTGGCATATATATATATATATATATAGTCAAACCAAACCAATGTATTCAGACACCTTAAACATTTCTCACATTATCACAGTTTATTCGTTATAGTTTAGAAAATGGTTATAAAATATGACAAGAACTCAGTGTTATCAAATCAGTTGATATTTCACTGGTTTTGGCCATCCTTCTGTTTGACTGTCTCGCAAATAAATTAGGTTGAAGAGCTGTCAGCTGTTAAATTTAACTATACAATTAGATAATACCAATGTAAGTCAAACAATCACCAAGCAATGCTAAATTGTGTTCAGTCTGTGGCGTAAAAAGGTCGCATTAGCAATTAAAGAAAAAACACTTACGGTAAGCAAAACATGGTCAGGTCAAAGTGTCTGAATAATTTTTGGTCCCAAATATTTATAAATTTTACTGGTAGTCCACTGTATGAAGAATATTTTGGGTATAATATGACACAGTTTACTTCATTTTGCTATCCTAGCTTACATAAATGAACTATAGAGTCATGCACCCACTAATAAAACAAAATAAAAAATTATAGCTGGTGTCTGATATTTTTTGGTTTGACTGTATGTGTGTGTGTGTGTAAGATTTATTTATTTTAGTCTTTTTTTAGTCTTTTTAACTTTCAAATCTATAATGCTCGCGAAGGCTGCAGTAATATTGTGAAATATTATAAAATAACTTTTCTATTTGAATATATTTTAAAACTTAATTTATTCCTATGACGACAAAGCTGAATTTTCAGCATCATTACTTCAGTCGTCAGTGTCATATGATCCTTCAGAAATCATTATAATATGCTGATTTGATGCTTAAGAAATAATATTATCAGTGTTGAAAATAGTTGTGCTGCTTCATATTTTTGTGGAAACCGTGACACACTACCGTTCAAAAGTTCGTGTATATATATTAAAAGAAATGAATACTTTTATTTATTAAGGATGCATTAAACCTGTCACACTGTCCTGGGCCCATTCTGTCTGCTCTGCCGTCCCGCTAGTTTTCATTGGCTTTACTGATGGGATGTTTTCAACATTGATAATAAGAAATGTTTCTTGAGCAGCAAATCAGCATATTAGAATTTCTAAAGGATCAGGTGATAAAGTTTTGCTTTGCCATCACATGAATAAGTTTCATTTTAAAATATATTCAAATAGAAAACAGTTATTTTGAAATGTTATATAATATATCCAATAAAAGCAGCCTTGGTGAGCCGAGACTTCTTTAAAAAAATATTACCGACCTCAAATTTTTGAATGTCAGCGTGTATATAATATCAATAGTGTATAAAATCTGATCCCATTCATAACATCTTCTGCACAACTAAAATCTCCTCACCTCAATGTCCTCCTGACCCGGCATGAAGATGAGGATGTCACCCCCCATCCCGCTGAGATGAATCTGTAAGGCCTGTTTCACAGACGCCTCCACATAGTCCTCCTGAGGAGTCTGAATCACACCAGCACTCAGCGTCAGTCTATAGCACACCAACCAGCTTTAACTAAACACGCTATTAACACCTCACCTTGCTGAACAAGATATCCACTGGGAACGTTCTGCCGGGAATGTGGAAAATAGGAACATTGCCGAAGAATGCCGCAAATTTGTCAGAGTCCATGGTGGCAGATGTGACAATGAGCTTCAAGTCTGAGCGTCTAGACACCACCTAAATAATCCAAAATAAAGAAAGAAGAGAGAGAGTGACTCATCAGTATCAACCTCTAAACTCAACAGTACTCTTTAAAGGTACATGTACATCAAATTGGTGTACGAAAACCAATTATATTCACTAGGGTGCAATCAATAGTATGCAATACAATCCTCCTCGGTTCATGTGTAAGTGTGTGAGGAAGACAGACAGCTGGAGACGCGGCTCACCTCTCGGAGCAGCCCGAAGAGCACGTCAGTGTTGAGAGAGCGCTCATGGGCCTCGTCCATGATGACAGCGCTGTAGTGGTCCAAGTCTGACTCCCGCAGAGATTCCCTCAGAAGAATCCCGTCCGTCATGTATTTTATTACGGTCTTCTCTGATGTACAGTCTTCAAAACGGATGGCATAACCAACCTGGTATACACATTAAAGCAATAAAACCCCTTAGCCATGGTAAAAATACAATTATATAACTGTATAGAATACATAGATAATGTGTGTGTATATATATATATATATATATATATACACGCATACATACACACACACACATACATAGATACATTACAAATATAGTTTTTAATTTTTATGTCAGTTAGTTTTAGTACTTGAATGTTACCTTATTTAAAGGTTTTTCAAATTGAATTTCAGTTAACTTTTTTTAAATTTTAAGTAACTACTGACGAAGGCAAAGAGCCAAAACGTTTGTATAATTCTTTATCTCCTGTTTGTAACAAATAAAGTATTCTTAGAGTGCAGACCTTTTTTGCATATTTAATTTTAATTTCAAGTAACACTTTTTTATTTTTTTTAATGGTTTTAGTTTCGTTTTTTTGTTAACGATAATAACCCTGATTTAGAGACCTGCGCGGGACACAATTTTCAGACCCGCTCCCGCAGTGTTCAGTCCCGCTCCCGCAAAGATTTGTCATTTTTAGTGCCGCTCCCACCCGCATCTGTGATATAATGTCCCGCTCCCCCCCGCACTTTCTGTCTGACGAAAGGTCTTGGGGGAAAAAATGCGTGCGCACAAAATTCCTTACCAATACTTGGTAACATATTTATTGGTAAGCCTGCATATGTTCAACCATACAAAACATTAAATAGGCATCAGTAACTAACGCCATAAACATTAATCGTCCCAAATTCCATTAGGCTTAACGTGTAACATAAAAACAGCCTTAGGCATTGCCTACACATAGGAACATTTGTAAAACGGATAATTCTTATCTACTATATTATAGACTTCACTATATCACAGGCCATTTAAACATTTAAAATGTGATCACAAAACGGTCCCATATTACGAACAGCATAATATTCACAACAGTACTAACAGCTAACATGCAGTACCCAAAAACAAAAATATATTCGATTAGGTAATATTATTATCTATCTAATATATAGCTATAATTAGATAATGTTCCTGTCATATTATAGGCTAGCCATGAACTAAAACATTGAGACTAAAAAACTATTTGGGCTTTGAGCCGCTCAGTAAGGAATTGTCTCTAAACAAGTGTGCGTGAGATTAGGCTCCGCCCTACCCGACAACATTCACAAGTTTAGGCTGCTTAAAACGTTTTTATTGCTGCCAATTAGAATCTCCCTCACAACTACAAATTATGTACGCTACTTTAATCATTTATATATTTTACTTTACACTCATATTTAATTTGCGGGAGTGCAGCATATCATCCCTCCCGCCCGCACCCGCAAGTGCACCTCATCATCCCGCCCGCTCCCGCAATGACATTACAAAATTTGTCCCGCGCCGCACTGTTTTGCGACGGGACCCGCGGGTCCCGCGGGACTCCTGCGGGAGTGCAGACCTCTACCCTAATTATCATTATTCCACTGTATCACCCTCTCTTTAGGGCAAAATACATAACATACAAGTCACCTCAAATCCACCAGGTGGCAGTGTGTCCTTTAAAATCAATATCTTCTGTCAAGTACATGAACAGAAAATTGCTGCAAGCACACAAGATGTTGGGCACCAACCTCTTCTCCCAGGTTACTGTTTATTTCTTCGCTGACTCTCTTGGCCACGCTCATGGCTGCCACTCTGCGAGGCTGTGTGCAGCCCACCATGCCATAGCCGGTGTAACCGTCCTCATGAAGATACTGCGTCAGCTGAGTCGTCTTACCACTGCCCGTTTCCCCCACCACAATCACAATATTGTTATCCCTGCCAGAGAAGATACACAACACAAAGAAAACATCAGCATACCGGGTGGCCAGACACATTTAGAGTTAGATTGGAAGCTGATGTAAGTGAATTGATTTGAGTGTCACCCGGACCTGATGATGTTGAGCAGCTCCTGGCGAACAGCAAAGATGGGCAGATACTGTCTCTGCTCTAATAGAGTCTTCTTCTTAGAAAACTCACTGCTCGCTTCATTCTTCTCCTTCATGTGATCAGCAAACTTCTGCTCCGCTCTGAAAGATGGAAGAGAAGAAAGATGAAGAGGCCAAGAAAGGATCTACAGACTGCAAAATTCTGTGGAAAGAATTTAAACATGCCGGAATGTACCAAGGGGAGTGTGTATGTATATGTATATGACATGTATATGTATAACTACACACATATAAAGAAAAAATATCTACAATATTTTTAAAAGATTTTGTTTTTGAAAGAAGTCTCTTATGCTCACCAAAAATACATTAATTTTAAAAAAATACAGTAAAAAAAGTAATATTGTGAAATATTATTGCAATTTAGAATAACTTTTCTATCTGAATATATTTTAAAATGTAATATATTCCTGTGATGCAAAGTTGAATTTTCAGCATCATTACTCCAGTCTTCAGTTTCACATAATCCTTCATAACTAATTTTAATATGCTGTTTTGCTGCTCAAGAAACATTTATTATTATTATCAATGTTGTAAACAATTGTGCTGCTTAATACTTATGGAAACCATGATAGATTTTTTCAGGATTCTTTGATGAATATAACGTTTAATAGAAAATAATTTATTGAAACAAATATTTTGTATTATATGTATTCTAAATGTCTTCACTGTCATTTTAGATCAATTTAATGCATCCTCGCTGAATAAAAGTATTAATTTATTTCCAAAACATATTATTGACCCCAAACCTTTGAACGGTTGTTTATACAACACAAGTCATACTTTGAATAAGTCATACTTTTAATACTTTGAAATGCATCAAGGTATCATAATTGGATCCCAACCAATTGTCTACAAAAGTGAATGAATCTAGAGATTTGTCCCCTTACAGATATACTGTGAAATATAAAATTCTGCTATATTTTTATTTTAATCAGAAAATGACGAGAACACGGATATATCAAAGCAATATAGTGAGAAAAAGAATCACTATAAATATATATATGTATATATATATATACACATACATACATACATACACACACATATTGTGAGACACAATATCTACCTGTAATCCACATTTCCATCTTCTCCAACAGCTTTTCCATCTTTTCCCTCCTCCTCTGATTTCTTGATGCCCATGATGTCACCCAGCTTGGTGCCAGCGAGCTCCCAGTGTTTGTGTTGTGCCTGTCAAGTGGAAGAACCAAACGCAACAACAATTACATCTACACTACTGTCCAGGAGTGAGAGTGGAGTCCAAATGAAACAATAAAAACAAGATATGCACCTTCTTTCTCTCTTTCTGCTCTCGGTGTCGTCTGACCAGCTGACTTCCCTTGCGGGAGATGATGGCCATGTCTGAGGTTGCGTCTTTCACTGGAATGACCGGCTCTGGCTGGAATCGCCAAGACAAACGTGCAATCATCAATTAAAGTCTCAAAAGTTTGGTGACTCACCAATAAAGCACATCTGCATAGAGACGTCTGTACCTGCTTAGTGAAGACAATCCTCCCATCCAGGAAGGGTGGCACGAGGTTATGGACAAGTAGGTGGACTCTGGTCGCATTGTCTTCCTCAAAGTCCTCGTCCACCTCCAAGCGCTGAACCACTCCACTGGTGAGCATGCGGTTGGTTTCCCAGCGTTCGTTATCCTGGAGTGAAACACACATGTGAGCAAACAGTGGGGTGAACACCGGATGTGTATCAGTTTATTAGATCTGTGCATTCGGTATTAAGGCTGACACACCAAGCTGACGTCAAAGAACTAGCTGTGCCGAAAGCTGACTCTATTGACGTCTCAAAAGCTGCTCTTAAACACACCACAAAGACTACAGCTGACTGCCAACTAGCAAAGTGTGTTCTGCACCTGTGTGAAAGGAAATAACTGTCTATATCAGCAGCAGGCATATTTTCTATAGTCTATATTTGTCATTCAAAAAGCAAAAACAAAACTAGAACTGCAGATATATAGACGGTAAACAAAGCAGCGCTTGCTTGCCAATTTGAATTTCAATCATGATGAACCCTTTCTTCATTCCAGGCTGCTCATGTTATTATGAAAATATTTGTGCATTCAAATTCTCATGTAAGGTGACGTAAGATTATAACAGCCTTCTGTCTGTGCTTGCTTTTAATCACTTTCGCTTTTATTCTCATGCACTGACTCGTTCGCTAAGCTAGACTGCCAATCAGAGCGATCTCTCTCACCGCAGCAATTTAACATGCCGAATCAAGTGATTACAGCTGACGTGTGGAACACAACGCAATAACTATCCCAACAGACGCTCACCGACAGGCCGACCGCTGGCTAGGTGTGTCACGGCTCTTAAAGTAACAGCAGCCTGGCTACCTGTGTCATTAATGTTAATCAAACAACAAAAGACGAGGTGAAAATCACTCACTACTAATTAATTCATACAGAGAAGACTATGCAGTGTTTTATCCTATTGTTTGTAATTTGCTTCTAAGTTCTTATTTTTAACAACAAAAAGAAAATAACAAAGGCTGACCATGTTCACCGAGGCTGAATTTATTTGGTCAAAAATACAGTAAAAACAGCAATATTGTGAAATATTATTGAATTTTTTAAATAATTGTTTTCTATTTTAATATATTTTAAAATGTAGGCTAATTTATTTCTGTCAAGCCAACTCCAGTCTTCAGTGTCACATGATCCTTCAGGAATCATTCTAATATGAGGATTTGCTGCTCAGTTATTCATTATTTTTGGTGCTCAATTATTAATAATGGTTCTTAATTTTATCAATGTTGAAAACAGTTTTTGCTGCTTAATATTTTTGCGGAAACCGCGATAGATGTTTTTTCAGGATTCTTCGTTGAATATAAAGTTCAAATGAACATCATGTATTTGAAATAAAAAATTTGTAACATTATAAATGTCTTAACTGTCACTTGAATCAATTTAATGCATCCTTGATGAATAAAAGTTATTTTATTAAATGAATTTATTAAATTATAAAAATATTTCACAGAATTACTGTATTTTTCATCAAATAAATGCAACCTTGGTAAGCATGAGAGACTTCTTTCAAAGACACCTTAATTCTTCGTTCAGTGCTGAACAGTGCAGACGGGTGAGGACGTGTTGCGGTACCTCATTGATTTGCCGCTTCTGCGCTGAGATGCGTTTCTGGGTCTGCTTCTGTAGGATCTGCTCCCTCTTCTTCACATATTCTTCTGAGGTGGACGTCAATGGGTTGTGAAACTCATCATAACCTTCATCCATCATGTACCAGTCTCGATCAGCTTGCTGTTTGGACATGACAGTTAGTTAGTACTTGACAAAATACCAACTTGAACATGAAATAAAAGCCCATTTTACTTTCTATATTATGATGGATTACTAAATGAAACAGGATATTGATAACACTTTGTTTTAGGTCAAGTCAAGCCAAATTTATGCTTCAAAGAGCTTTACAGAAAATATCCATGTTAATGTTTAGAGTATCTTCATATTTTCATGCCTTATAGTCACATTTATCATAATAGCCCTGGGTGATAATATAGTTGCAAGTATATTGTGCTATCAAGCAGTTGAGATATGCTATATTTAGCATATTGTATATTTCGCCCTGCATGAGTATGCTGTATGTATGCAGATCGAGTTGAACATTATATATATATATATATAAATATATATATATACACACACACAACTCATATAAAGAGCTATATGTATTGTAAACTATCACACAGCTTCATATATATATATAAGCTGTGTGATAGTTTACAAATTGTGATGACATAAGCAGGACTTTATTAAGCATATATTACTTTCTGTTAGTATACTGAATGGTTACAGATAAAGTAGGACGTACTATATTTACATCTTTTAATATATCGCTGGGCAATAATATATTTGACATTTTTTTGATGATATAACAATTAAGAGATTTGCTGTATAGTGTAATTAAAATATATAGCACTATATATGTTTAAAGTGGCTTTATTATACAAGTTACATGCACCTTCTATAGTAATAACAGTAAATTATGTATAATTAAAAGCACCTAACCATATCGTAAATACATGTTAATTAATACTATTCAGTACCTTAATATGAAATGTAACTGAATATTTAATAAGAAAAGTGAAACTGACTGGATCGTGAGTTGTTTGAATTATGAATAGTGGGCATTATTAACCAGAATGGAGCCAGAGTTTTCTAATGTGACTTAGCTAAAACAATGACTTAATAGATATTTGGCTATGGCTATTGCTTATTATTTTCCAATAAGCCATATGGCCTACACATGACATCAGTGGAAATGGAAAATCAATTCAAAGATGGATCTAGGTATTACACTTTGATAATATTGAAAAAAACATTTGACGCACATTAAGACTAGGAACATATATTAAGAATCTGAAGAATGTAAAAGGGGTCAATTCTGATTTCCAGCTGACTTTAAAGAGCACTCACCCTCTGATCTTCCTCCCACTGTTCCTTCTCATCTTCATCATTAAACAGGATGCCGTCCTCTCTATCCTCCCTTTTATCTCCTACAAAACAAGAAGCCATATAAATACAACACTATAGGCGCTGTACATACACTACTGTTCAAAGGTTTGGGGTCGGGTTTTTGAAAGAGGAGTCTGTTCACCAAGGCTGCATTTATTTCATTAAAATATACTTAAAACAGTATTGTGAAAATTGTGAAAGAGTATTGTAAATATTGTGAAAAATTATTACAATTAAAAGACCTGTTTCCAGTTTTAATATATTTTAAAAATGTAACTTATTCCTGTGATCAAAGCTGAATTTTCAGCATCATTACTCCAGTCTTCAGTGTCATGATCCTTCAGAAAACGTTCTGATATGCTGATTTGATGCTCAAGAAACATTTATTATTATCAATATTAGTTGAAAATGTGCCGTTTGTGTGAAAAGTGTTTTTTCTTTGATGAAAAAGTTCAAAAGAACAGCATTTATTTCAAATGCAAATATTTTGTAACATGGAATGTAAATGTGTAAATTACTATAATTTCTGCTCAATTGAATGCATCCTTGCGTAATAAATGTATCAATTTCTTTAAAAAATAAATAAATAAATTCCTACTGTCCACAAAAGTTTGCTTAATATGTGTTCTTGATATTAAGATGGGAGATATTAGTAACACTCTGGGTAAAAATAATGAAAAAAGATTATAAAATATATAAAAAATATAAAATAGGAAAAATATTAATAACCAAACGGTAATAAACAGTAAATAAATCTAGAATAAATCTGATATAATGTACATTAAACAAAGTTTAAAATTTTCACATTTGAGTTAAAAGGTGTACACAAAAAAAGTCTCACAAATTTGACCACATTCTCCACATAAAGAACTTGTAAGGTGTGTCTTTACCTTTTCCTCTGGACAGGCGTGGTGTGGAGCCAAGATGCTTCCTGTCATTGGCCCACTCGTTGTACTTATATGATGGGGTTGGTAGAGGAGTATCTGCCGGATACTGAGGTTTACTTGACCTGAACAACAAAAGTGACAAGGAAACATCTATTAATATTCCTTCAGACCAACACAAACCATGTCACCACAAATAACCTTCAACCACACATTGATCACTGAGGCTTTGAGGAAGTGAGTCACACCTGTCTCTCCTCTCACTGTCCCGGACTGAACGATGGCTGCGCTCGGAGCGGTCAGTCTCCCGGTGCGAGGGGGCAGGAGACGGGCTCTCCCAGTGTGAGTGACGTGAGCTGGAATATCCACTGTCATCTTCATCCCAGCTGGAGCGTGACGGAGTGACCAAGCCTGCGTGGACATATGAAACACACTTAACACTTGTTGTTCCTGAAACAGCATTGCTATCAACCAATCGGATTTTTTAGGTTGATGTTTATAGCTAAGGTTAGGTCTGCACGATTTAGGGTGAAAAACTATAATTGCGATTTTTCTGATAAAACTGTGATAGCGATTTAAAATGTAATAATAAAAAATAAATAAATAAAAATGTGTGGTTATGATCTGCTTGCGTGTAAAACAGTGCTGAGCTTCACTCTAAAACACACAGCACATATTTATTTAATTAAACCGCAGGCTTTGGGATTTGATAATCGCACTTAGCCATATTGCGATTTCAAATTATTTTATTTTTTTATTAATCGTGCAGCACTAGTTAGGGTAAAACCAGGGTCAGGTTTGAGGGATGCAACAACATTCTTCTCAACCTATCATCTCATTCTGGTTCCAATAGTAGGTTATAGTTCAAGGGTGAGTGACATTAATTACTCCCCCTCATGTCATTCAAAACCTGTAAGACTTTCGTTCATCTTCAGAACACAAATGAAGATCTTTTTGATGAAATCTGAGAGCTTTCTGTCCCTCCATTGACAGCTACACAACTACCACTTTGACGCTTCAAAAAGTTCATAAAGAGATCGTAAAACTAATACATATTAATTGAGCGGTTTAGCCCAAATTTTCTGAAGAGACTCAAATCACTTTATATGATGAACAGATTGAATTTAGGCTTTTATTCACATTTTAAACATTGATCAGCGGAAATAAACAGAAGCTCAAACGTGATGCGTAACACAAGAATGAACCTCATTGGTTCTCGCATGTCAAGCAACTGAACTTTCTCTTTATGAACTTTTTGAAGCGGCAAAGTGGTAGTTGAGTAGCTGTCAATTGAAGGGACTGAAAGCTCTCAGATTTCATCAAAAAGATCTTCATTTGTGTGTCTTACATGTTTGGAACAACATGAGGGTGAGTAGTTAATGACAGAATTTTCATTTTTGTGTGAACTATCCCTTTAAAGGAGAACTCCGGCGCAAAATGAACCTTTGGTCTAATAACACATTGGTACCTAGTCAACCGTTCTCTGAGATTTGTTTTCATGATAATCGAATGTAAAGAGTTTTATCTCTAAAAACTGTTTAGAGTATAAAGCTACTATATAGGGCATAGAGTAATGAAAAATAAAGATCGCTAGTTAATAACACTAACAAGGCTCAAAATAGCCCCACACTAACACGGTAGCATAATGAGGGTCCCTACATGCAAACCGAAGCATTGAGAACTTTAGAAGTGTACAGACCGTTTAATAAGAAGATATTTTATAAAGACAGTCCACTTTGTGTATACAGACAGGAGCCATCTTTGGAAAACAGTCTCAACAAGTCGAACCACGAACGCCCTGCCAAGTGGCCCTTGTTTATGAACTGTATGAACGGCGTTCGTGGTTTGACTAGTCGAGACTGTTTTCCAAAGATGGCCCCTGTCTGTATACGCGAAGTGGACTCTCTTTATAAAATATCTTCTTATTAAACTGTCTGTACACTTACAAAGTTCTCAATGCTTCGGGTTGCATGCATTGTTAGTGGTATTAACTAGCGATCTTTATTTTTCATTACTCTATGCCCTATATACTAGCGTTAAACGCTAAACAGTTTTTAGAGATAAAACTCTTTACATCCGATTATTATGAAAACAAATCTCAGAGAACGGTTGACTAGGTACCAATGTGTTATTAGACCAAAGGTTCATTTTGCGCCGGAGTTCTCCTTTAAGGTTAGGAATGCATACATAATACATAGAAAGAAAGGTTCTACTTGAGTCAATCTCCGGAACAAATAACACAGGAAATGTATTGACAACTGACCTTCAGTATTGTTAAAACTGATCAGGCTAGAGCGTTCTGAGCAAATCTGGGAGCGTGACTGACCTTTGGTTCTGTTACGGGGTGAATCTGGCTCATCACGTCGAGTGCCACGACTCATTCGTTCGGACGAGCCGTCCCTCTGAGAGCGTTCACTCCTCACGCTGCCTTCACCGCGCTCAGAGCGACTGCTGCTGGATCCACGGTTGTGGCAGCCGTCCCGTACATCTGCACAAAGCCCATAAAACCATGATCAGAGCCTGAAGTTCTGTGCTGAGATCTCACAGGCGGAGAGACCACCTGACTTACCTCTGTCTTTTCTTCTGTCTCTGTCACGGTAGCGGTCGTGGTCTCTGTCCTTGTCTCTGGATCTGTCTTTGTCTCTGGTCTTGTCTTCTTTGGAGGATGCATAAACCCCATGTTCACGTCTGTCTTTTTCCCTCTGTTGATTTTTCAGCTTGAACTCCTCACTAACCCCTCCTGGGTTTGATGGCGTTTCTGAGCCAGTGACACGGTACTTCCTGTAGAGGCACAAAAAAAACCCCAGTAAACTCATGATGCATAGCATTTATTAATTTGCTTGTGTCCTTGATATTTAAGATGGAAGATATTAGGAATGTTATAGATACGAAAAAAAAAAAAGATTACAGAAATAATAATATAATATCCAAAAGTAGAGCTGCACGAATAATCATTAAATCTCGATCACAATCTCGATTCAAACACCCATGTGATCCTATTCCTAAATGACAATGACAGCTTCACAAAGTCTTTTCACCCACAGTTTGATTATGTCTGTTACAAAAATAAAAAATGTTGTAAAGGATTGTAAGGGGCTGGTTTTAGCACTAAAATGCTTTGTGAAATACTCTTAGAGCAAAAATTTAGGAGTTCTAAAATTAGGAATGACACGACCATTATTTTTAATAGGGATACATGATATATCGGCCACCATCAGTATCGGCCGATAAATGTTACATTTTAATCTTATCGTTATCGGCCTGATAAGAAAATTTGGCCGATATATATTAAAGCCGATAAATAATGGATTATTTCGTTCGGCTGAGACACTTCAGATGCACACTGTTCACCATGATGGTTTTGAATCACTTGAAATATGATTGAAATCACTTCAAAAAGGAAAATACGGTTAAGTGCAACGCAAGTCTGTCACATAGCCTACATAAAATTATAATAAAAACATTATAATTTTGTGCTTGGGACATGTCTTTTAATGGTGAGACTTTTTTTTTAAATCAGGCTCTCAAAAAATATATAAAAATTACAATATATCAGTTATTGGCTTTCAAATATAAAGAATTATCGGTATCAGCCAAAAGTTTCATATCAGTGCATCCCTAATTTTTAAGAGTTTCTCCTAAATCGGCAAGTTAGGAGATACTTTTAGCCTTAAGATGTTTTGTGATTACAGACTCTGTCTATGTGGCACAAATAATTTTTGGTTACACTTTATTTTAAGGTGTCTTTGTTAAGTATTACATTGATTGCTACATGAAGTTCGGTACTCTATAATGTTAGCATTAGGGTTTGGTTTGGGGTTAGTTGCATTTTATGCATAATTTACTATTATTACTATAGTTAGTAAGTACAGATGTCACATGTAACAAGGACACTGTAAAAATAAAGTGTTACCTAATTTTCTTGAAGAACAACCCACCTTTCTTTTTTCCCATTCCTGCTCTCGCCATCCTCTTCAGTTTCATCATCAGACCCTGAATCACTTTTACCCTCCTCCCAGTCCTTGTAGGACGACACCTTGGATTTCTTGGGTTGATCATCCAGCCCTTCCTTGCCCTCACGTTCCTTGCGTTTCTGGGCGGCCAGCAGATCCAGGCCCAGGAGCGAGGTGCGTGGAGCGGGTGCTCTGAACACATGTTGTTCTGTTGAAGCGATCTTCTTCTTCACTATCAGCCCCCCGACCTGCACACTGGGGTCACTGCCTTCTAGTCGATGCAGGGAGGAATCATCTTCCATCTCTTCCATCTCTGCTGAGGTGTCAATCACAGCACTCAGCTGATGGATTTCTGGTGTATCTAAAAAGACATTGACAAAAGTTACTCATAATAAGGGCCAACAATACACAGACTTTGTGTTAGAAGTCAAGTAAACACATGCTGATACAATATGTGATTAATATGAGTACATGGAACGAATAATAAGTAAAAAAAAAAATGGGAAATGGACGTTTAACTGATAACTTGTTACATTAAAAAAAATATATATTGTTACATAAATATATCTAAAATGCCCCTAAACAATACAACGGGTAGGTTTTGTCATTTCTAGCACAGTTTCTACCACAATACCAGTTACTACAGCTATCATTGTTCAAATAAAAATGTAGTTCTTAGCTTTAGCCATGGCCACCACTGTGACAACAACAATAAACGATAGGAAGATTTTTTAACCACCTATAACTTTAAAGGAGATCGCAACATAATTAAGGATTCAATATAATGTTTAATGTTTGGTGTGCGTTTGGTGTGGATAAGATATCCCTAATAAGTGTAGTGACAACAGTATTTTGGTTGCCACGGTAAGTTTGCTGAAAGGTTAGAAAACCTTAATAACTGAATTGATCATATAGCTTTTTGATAATAAAACCAGCGCTGCCGCTGTATTATCGATATGTACGTTAATTAGAATGAAGCTGATTAAACCGCGGTCATTGATGTACATGATAAATCTCTCAAATGTGTTAATGCAAAGCAGCACTGTGGCACTACTCGTTTATAAGGAAAAAACGGGTTTACCTTTGAAACGATAGGTTCCTCAAACCTGCTCTACACTGTATAATAAAAGTTATGTACTGAATGATACAATAAAAAAAACATTCAGTGAAATAGCATAGCGGTAAACGTCAACAATGTGTACAGTAGGCCGCCATTACTATCCCAGCATTCACAGGGAAGTGACGTCTGTGGTTTTCGTGAATCGATTCCTGAACGATTCGAATTTTTCAACCGGTGTCGTTTTAAACGACTCAACTTGTCAACTTGATTGCAAAGCTTTAGTAAACGAAGGAACGTGGCGATAACTATAGGCGATAACAGCATGCTTTAAACAAACAACACAATAAAATTGATTGCGAGCGAATTGGTTAATTTTAACCGATTATTTGAAACAATCCGTCCAAAAGAACCGACTCCCTAATGAATCAGACTTACCAGCACTTTTTTTTACCAAGCGATTTCTTCTTTAGAATAATTTCCAGCATATTTAATGTATTGTTGTTATTGTTATTATTAGTAGTAGTAGTAAAATGTGTGAACGCACAGAACCATCCTAATATTTTTACTTCTGTGGAGAAGATATATACAAATTGTTCAGTACTGGCAAATTTACAGATAACGGGTCTCACAGTGTTCATGTGACTGTGTAAATACAAATTGTAAGGTCAAATTGACCCCCATTCAAATGATAAAAATAGTAATTAGTTACTCTTTTCTTTTTTTTCAACCACATAAACTCAAATCCAGAAAAAAAAGTGTATTTGTGTTTCCGAGGTCTTGGACCACTCCGATGAACACAAATTTTTTATATTTTTTAAATGAATGAGTTTTGTGTGAAAATGACCTGAGGTTCAGTCAAACTGATACGGTTTTAAGTGCTTAAATAATATAGAATACATTCCTAAGTAAACAAGTAATTGTTAACCACGATATTACCACGTTGTTATCAACCAACTTTGTATGTGGATGATACCTTTGTACCTGCCCATTTTACATTTAAATGCATGTTCCTAATTTAGTCTGAAATACAATATAGACAATAATTACATAGTACACAGACATATTTGCATTTTTAACCATTTATTGAAACGTAGCTGAAATTTTTATAACACACTGACTGATTCAGTACGTCAATTCACTGACATACCACACATATTCCTAATCAGACGGATACATTATCATGATTATTCAATATATCACATGTATCTCAGCAAAATTAAAGGCCTTGAGCTTTGATTCTTCTGCTGTTGAACTAAAAGAGCAGATAGTGACCTAGAGATTAACACATTTGTACTCAACAACAAAGTTGTTGTTTTTCATCGCTATAATTAAATTATGACAAAAAAACTCACTATGCATTCATGCAGAATCCTATGACAATATGAAACTATGACAATATTTTCTAGTTTTCCTTAAAGGGATAGTTCACCCAAAAATGAAAATTCACCCTCATATCGTGCCACACCTGTACCTACCAGAATATATTTTAAGAAATGTTTTTTCCCCATAAAATACAAACATTCTTCAAAAATATCTTCTTTTGTGTTTTTGTAGAAGAAATAAAGTCATACCGGTTTGGATCAACATGAGGGGGGGGGGGGGGGGTAAATTATCATTTTTTCCTGAACCATCCCTTTAAACCATGTTGTATTTAAAATAGAAATGTCTTTTTAGTACCATGACTCCATGCTCTTCTCTTGGAGATGCAACTTTCAACTCCACTTGAATCATTTGGTCAAAATCCTCAGGTAATAAACCTAAGGTAATACATTAACAAACATCAACTAGCAGCTATGTGAAGGACATGCGATTTGTCAAAATGCTCCCTAAAATAGGATCCATCAGCAAAAGCTAGACCATACCTGACCTTTCCAACTACACTCTAGATTAATTTAAAGGAGTTGAAGTCATTTCCAAGTACATTTAAAAAGACAGATAGTATAATGCTGCAGATAAAGTCCTGCAGGCTAGACAGAATTGTGGATTCTGAAGGCTGGTAGAAAAACCCAGTCAAAATGAGCCAATGGGCTATGGACCATTTCCAGTCAGATGAGTAGAAACTAAAAAAGAAAGGATGAGCAGGAGTTTAGAGAGCGATCTTATAGGCTCACTCACTTAAACAAGTCAAGGCCTCCAGACAAGAGAAATACAGCGGTGACAAAGTTCAGGACGATTTGTGTTCCAGCATGTAGTAACGGTACATGATGCCCACAAGCACCGCAGCTATGGCAGGAATTAACCAGGTGGTCAATGACCTGAGCAAAAGACAAACAAACGGTTAAAGAAAAAAACCCACACATGAGCACTGTAGATCATGCAGAACTGAATCGGACTTCTTACCATGACTCCTTGGAAGTTGTAATGTAGACATCCTAGAACAGAAACGAGATAAAGCGAGGAAACATTAACAAACCGCAACTTATACATGATTGACAGTCGATATGTTTTTGCATCGGTCACAATGGTTCACAAAGAGTTCTTGGAATTGTTTTTTTTTTTTTTTTTTTACCTTTTTTGATTCATTCTTTCGATCATCCTAAAACAGGAAAGTAAGCATTATTTAAGTTTATGAATTCGCAATCTCTGAATGATTAATTGTATTAGGGATGTCCCGATCCGATCCACAGCATCGGTATCGTGCCAATACTGGCCCAGAACGCTAGATCGGAGATCGGAGGGGAGAAAAAATATGATCCGATACCTGCTTGAATATTAGCATTTCCCTTATCCAGATAAGCGGCGCAGCCTGCAGATTGGGCCGTTTTGCAATCTATTTTGCGGGCAAAAATGGGTTTGGGCGGGTGGATAAAAATTGGGCTGGTTTCGGATCAGTTCGGCGGGTTTTTGTACCCGAAACACCGGCACTTCAGATCCTGAAGATTTCGGCGACCGTCTCCCTCTCTCACTCACACACACACGCACATCTCTGGCTGACGCGTGCCCCCTAAACTCACATCAGACACTCCCTCCCACTACCTTCGGTGTACTATAGACGCGGTTTTGCAATCCGTCTCCTCGGTTTATAAACTGTACACAAGATTTTGACGCATAAAGCAAGTGTGTGTGTGTGTGGGAGTGTGGAGCGCGCACTGCATGGCACGGAGCGCGGGCGCGAACACTTGCGTTATTTATATATAACTTACGTCAAAATGTTCAACTTTGCGTTTTAAAAATACAACAACCGTTAATTTTTCGTTTTACGGGTTAAAAAAGGAAAAACGAATGGACGCAAGAGTACACGGATCAATGGGTAATTTTAAAGGGATACTCCACTTTTTTTGGAAATAGGCTCATTTTACAACTCCCCCAGAGTTAAACTGTTCAGTTTTACCGTTTTTGAATCCATTCAGCCGATCTCCGGTTCTGGCGGTACCACTTTTAGCATAGCTTAGCATACATCATTGGAGTGGACAAGACCATTAGCATTTCTCAAAAAAAAAAATACCAAAGAGTTTCGATATTTTTCCTATTTAAAACTTGACTCTTCTGTAGTTACATCGTGCACTAAGACCGACGGAAAATGTAAAGTTGCGATTTTCTAGGCTGATATGGCTAGGAACTATACTCTCATTCCTGCGTAATAATCAAGAAACTTTACTGCCTTACCATGAGAGCAGCAGGCGTAATGATATGACACAGCGCCTGAAAATAGGCTGCCTTCCGTCAACACAACGGAACTATTTTCAGGTTCTGTAGTTCCATAGTTCCGTTGTGTTGACGGAAGGTGGCCTATTTTCAGGCGCTGTGTCATATCATTACGCCTGCTGCTCTCATGGTAAGGCAGTAAAGTTTCTTGATTATTACGCAGGAATGAGAGTATAGTTCCTAGCCATATCAGCCTAGAAAATCGCAACTTTACATTTTCCGTCGGTCTTAGTGCACGATGTAACTACAGAAGAATCAAGTTTTAAATAGGAAAAATATAGAAAATCTTTGGTCATTTTTTTTTTTTGAAATGCTAATGGTCTTGTCCACTTCAATGATGTATGCTAAGCTATGCTAAAAGTGGTACCGCCAGAACCGGAGATCGGCTGAACGGATTCAAAAACGGTAAAACTCAACAGTTTAACTCTGGGGGAGTTGTAAAATGAGCCTATTTCCAAAAAAAGTGGAGTATCCCTTTAAAGCTTGTTAATGATTAACTTTAAACCCGTTGGTACTTTAACTTTTGAATAAAGGGTGGCAGTCTTTCCTAATCAACTGTGTTGTGGACTAGCCTATAGCCTACTGGAGAAGTATTTGTTCTCCATTTGAGTGAATGGTTTTTAGGTTGCTAATTGAGCAAAGTGCTTCCATAATATTATTAGTAGCCTTTTAGTATTAGTTCAAGAATAAAATAGAATAAAATAAAAATATCGGATTGATATCGGTATCGGCAAATAGCCAAAGCGGCGGAATCGGTATCGGAAGTGAAAAAGTGGTATCGGGACATCCCTAAATTGTATCACTCTACTCATATTTGCAGATGTGTTTTGTCCATAGAAATGCATTATAAAAATCAAGCACTACCATATGGAGCTCCCCGATGTAATACTGCTGGAGCATCTCTCTGGCATCTGTGGAATGACCCACATCCTCGAAGCTTTCTGTCGCATCTGAACCTGCTTGCTCCAGCAGAACCTCTTCACCTCCTGGATGCTATGAAAGAAAAGGAGAAGGAAAAGTTTGTATCCTCTGACCACAGGCACTCTTCATTGATCAACTATTCTGCACATCCCATAAATCCAGACACATCTGTTGCACAAAATGTAACCTCTGATCTCATTTTACAATTTCTGATTTTGATGTTACACAATGGTGAGAAAGTGTACCATCCAAGCAACTGACGTCAAATTTCTTTGCAAGCCTTTTGCGGGCAAAATCAAGTCCCACCCTACATTTTTTCATGTTCGAGAAGCCGTTTCACTCAGATATACGTCACAATAGGGGGAAAAAGACTATCACAACTTCTGTTTTATGCCGCCTTAAAACAGGAACTGAAATATTTTACTTTTTAATAATAATAATATTTTTTTAGTTTGGTCCTGGTAACGGTTCTGCCACAACACCGAAATAAAATACTTTTTAGGTGGATCAAGTACACCAATTCCAGAACAAATGACTCGTGTGACTCATGTCAAATGACTATGAACCAGCTTATTTTAGTGAATCAAACACTTCAGATTCAATTGCAGCAGTTACTAAAAAATTCGACAAAGCGAAAGAGAACTTAATTCAATAACAACATTTTAAATACATAAACTTGAATGAACTTTCTCTTTGGCGTCTTCTTGCACTTGAACGAAATAAATACACAAAGGCAAGTCGCATAGACACTGTCAGTTTACTGTCTTAACTATACGTAAACATTTGAGAAAAAACTCATGTGTAACAGTATTTTGGATCCGTGCATTCGGTCTTAAAGTGACAGCGGCCTTATAAACCTGCTGCTGTCTGTGTCATTAAAGTTAATCAATCACAAAAGACAAAGAGAAAATCACTCACTGATCTTGACTAAACAATTTTTCCAGCTTTAACATGGATTAATAGATATTTAATTTGAATACTGAAATACTAAATACTGTTAGTTTTCCCTGAAAAACACTGTTTATTTCATTTGTATCTTTGTTCTGTTGTATCTATTTGAGCTGTTGCTTGTAATTTATTTATATTAGTTAAGCTAGTAGTTTTTGCTGTGGTATCGAAATTGGAATCAATCAAGAATAGTGAAATTTCACAAGAGTCAAAACAAAAAAACGTCTAATTTTATTCATTTTTATGGCGGGGCCAGTGGGAAAAATCTTTAGTGTTGAGCCCTGTTAATTAGCTCACTTCCATCTTATAAAATAATTATTATCTTCCCTATTGTGACATATCTGAGTGAAACGGTTTCTCAAGCAAGAAAACAAAATGTAGGATGAGACTTAATTTTGTCCATGGGGAATTGATTGGATGGTTGTGGTTTGCTATTGGTCGATCTCATGTGAGCGACAGGTTGAGACGTAAACGTAGTCAATGAACTTACAATACTGAATGGTTGTTCATATTACAACATTACATAAAGTTGTTTTGTAATTAGAAGTATTTTATAATCGATGCATTATATAACAAATGAATGTAGTATGACATCACATTTTTTTGTTTAGTATTTTTGAACAAATGGAGCAACCCTATGGACTGCTTTTATGCTGACTCTAAAAATTGTGAACACACCTTTCTGATTTTCTATCTAATCAGCTGTAAACTGATTAGATATAAATAAGGAGGGCAGTATATGCAATATTATTTCTTCTTTCTTTCAAATATTACTTTTCATGTTCAAGAAATGAAAGTGGCTGTAGCATTTCTATCATAAAGAGGTGACCATTTGAATGAAATGTTGTTCGGACAATATTAAACAAGGAATTGATCTTCTGTAAAGTGTAACACCACCAGGCCATTGACGCCCTATGCAGGCATATGTACTGCATAAGATGATTGTTTATATTGTTGTTCTATAAAACCATGATTACTTGCTTTTTCGATAATGTGTTTTAACCCAATTGTTAATGTATGTGTATTTTAAGTCATTTTAAAGGCTTAGGTCTTTGCTTGGGTCTATTTTTATTTAAAAAAATATATATCCGATTAATCGTCAAAATAATCGACTGATTACCAAAATAATCGTTAGTTACAGCCCTAATTCACAAGATTTGATTACCGACTTGCTCGTTTTCACACGCTTCTTGTAAGCAACACAGTAGTAGTGTGTCATACTAAAATGAAAAGAAATGTAGGTTGTATAAAACTCCAAACCGTGCCAAAGGATTTGAAGGAAATAAATGTGTCAGAGGTGAACCGCACAAGCTGGAATCATTCATTTCACTGTGACAGTTCAACGTGACTGGGCTAGCCGGGTAAGTTAGCTATGTGGCTAATACCCAATCATGTAAAGCCTTTCTTTTTTGCTATAAAAAAAAAAAGAAACAAAAAAAAGATTATAAACAGTGTTAGCTAGTTTAATCCTTCAGAGTGTTGTTTACTGCACTGAATCTAGTATGCTAACACACTGATCGGGCCACACAAACTTTGATTATCTTGACACTTGACAGCAGCTTCTGTTTAGAGTCTAGAGACATTCCAGCGTGAATTAGTAAGAGTAGCTCGTGTAAAACATATATATGTGATAGAGAAAAGTCAAGTAAAATCATGCAGGGTTTAGTGATGTGTGTTTGCACAGTGTGAGCTGTGGTGTGGAGGACATGATGAAACTCCAACCGTCTTACCTCCTCCATGAAACTTGTGATATCGTAAACTTTATCGTGGATGACGAGCCATGTGTCTTTGATCATGTTATGATCTTGAACCTCTTTGACTGTGTAGTATTTCACACCGCTCTCCTCCGATGTGCCTGTATTTTCATCCTTTATGATCTGATTCTCTCTATTCACTGAGCTCTCAGTTTCTTCCCCCATCTTCACTCAGTTTCTGGCGCTTCTCTGCTGGAGTTCAGTGGAAACCAGTGCGCAGGTTTTACCTGTAATCTTTTTGCTTGAAGCTTGTTTTTTTTTTTTGTTATTATTATTACACGCAGCCTGTCCTAGTTCTAGTCCAACCGGCACACCATTTCACCACCAGTCACGAGAAATGACTGAATCCATTCGCTTCAACCAAACCAGCCAATCAGCGCTCAGTTCACTCGGTACACGGCCAGTGACGAATACAATAGCAGCCTATCAGAATCATGAGCAGAGCATCGCGAGACCGTGAAACGACACACGCACTATGCACACGCATGGTTTACGCACAATGGCGTCACGTTACACAACCCCAAAAGTCCTTAATACTGAAAAGTCTTTTTGGTTGTATGTACTGTGTATATTTTGTGACTGGGTTATGTTTATCATCAATTTTCTATTTAGAAGTGTAAAAAACACAAAGAAATTGAGCCTTACATCAAAAATCAAATCAAAAGTAGGCTGTATAAAAACAAACATACAAAAAGGGTTTTGTAAAAGCAAAGTTTTTTACGTACATTTTGAAAGATGATAAATAATAAAGTAACTTTAATACACAAACTCTGTAAAGCTGCCTTTTTTTCCAAAAAAAAAAAAAAAAAAAATCCTGACTGAAAGGTTTTATGACACAACAGGTGTTAAAATCACAGATTGAAACATATTCGTCTGTGGTGTTGTGGTTACTGATACCAAAGTCCCTTATATCTCTTTGTTGATACATATCTTCACAAGAATGAATAATCATCATGGACTTTGAATGGGTGATTGACATAGATTTAATAGGCTATTTAAGGGGATAGTTCCCCCCAAAATAAAAAAAGATTATCAGAATTTACTCACCACCATCATGTTGTTCCAAACCTGTATGAGTTTCTTTCTTCAGTTAAACAGAGAAGAAGATATTTTAAAGAATATTGGTAACCAAACAGTTGCTGGTCCCCATTGACTTCCATAGTATTTTTTTATTTTTTTATATATGGAAGTCAATGGGTGCCGTCAACTGTGTGGTTACACCAACATTCATGATTTTCATGTTTGGGTGAACTATCTCTTGACAAAAGTCAAGTGCTGTGAAATACGTAGCCTATTTTTTGTACTTTAGTTTGTAATGTTAAGGAGTAAAAGGTTGTTTTTTTTTACATTTTTGACTTGTAAATGTAATTAAGTCTCAATTAGCATAGCCTATTCAAGTACCGTAATTTAAAAATACCCCAAAATAAATTGTTAAGTAATGAAGTACAATTAATCTGAAGGTTAATTATCAGCTAAACACCCTTGTGTGTTTTAATTTTTTGTATGTTTTACTATTTAAAGGTTTCAGGTTTGCCATCTCAAAATAAATATGACCGCTGCTATTGTTTCTTACTTAGCAAGGTATATAAAAGGTTTTTTGTTTTTTTCTGACACCACAACTCAACCATATCTTCTTCTTCTTCTTCTTCTTCTTCTTCTTTTCTATCATGGCGGATTGCAAGCAACTTAAGGTGCATACCGCCACCTACTGTTCATGAGTGTGTAGCAACATTGTTTTACATCTATTAAATTCTATTTTTTAATTTTGTATTCTGAAGATAAATAAATAATGCTTTCCTTAATCTATAAATATCTTTTAAATTTCCTTTATTTCCCAATAATCCTTTAAGACTACATTCTTGGCCTGTCCTTTCAACTACTCTTCTCAATTTCTCCCTTTCAGGTTCATATGTTTTACAGTTCATCAATACATGTTCTATATTTTCTATCTCTCTACATCCTTCACATTTATCATTATTTTTCCTCCCTATTAAATATAAATTGTCATTTAAATAAGTATGACCTACTCTTAATCTGATCATTATTATTTCTTCCCTTCGGTTTCTCTCATTAATATTTCTCTTTACTACTGACTTTTGTACTTTATATAATCTTCTTCCTTTTTTATCTTCATTCCACCTTTTTTGCCAATTTTCAATTTCTTTCCTATTAATAAATGATTTTCCTTCCCCTTTCCCTAAAGGAATTGTAATTGCTATTGCCTCCTCTAAAGCCCTTTTTGCTAATTTGTCTGCCTTTTCATTTCCTTTTACCCCTTCATGTGCTGGTACCCAACAAAACCAAATATCAATGCCACCCCTGTATAATCTAAATAAACTGTGCTGAATTTCTAATACTAAATCTTTCCTATTATTTCCTTCTCCCTGAATACTTTCTAAAGCTGCTTTGGAATCCGTGCATATCACCACCCTATCTGGTCTAACCTCCTCAACCCATTGTAAACTCAATATAACTGCCACCATCTCTGCTGTGAAAACTGATAGTTGATCTGACATTCTTTTAGAAATGTGTATTTTGAACTCAGGAATATATATTCCCATTCCCACACACCCTTTTAAATTCTTAGACCCATCTGAATATATTTTAAGGTAATTATAATAAGAGTTTCTTAAATATATATCAGTCTGTATCCCTATTTCGTTTAAATTCCATTCATTTTTCATTTTAAGAAGTCTCATGTCTACATTTATCTCAGGAAATAACCATGGAGGAACAACACTAATTGGATTACATTGTGCTATTTCCTTATCCTCTAATCCAAACTCTTTAATCAATTTGCTTATAACCCATCCAAATCCATTACTATGGAACTTTGAATATTCCCAACAAGTTTTTAGAATTGTTGAAGTTACATTTTCATCCATACTACTTTTAATTTTCATCCAATATACTAAACCTGATTTCATTCTTCTCATTTCCAGTGGAGTTTCTCCAGTCTCTACTAAAAGAGCATTGATAGGTGTTGTTTTCACTGCTCCTGTACATATACGTAAAGCTCTACTCTGTAATCTATCTATCCTTTGTAGTGTTGTTTTAGCTGCTGCTCCATAAATAAAACTGCCATAATCTATTATTGATCTCATAAGAGCCCTGTATATGTTTAATAATGACTGTCTATCTGCACCCCAGTTATTTCCAGCCACAGCCTTTAAGAGATTTATAACTTTCTTACATTTAGTTTCCAAGTTATCTATATGTGTTTTCCATGTATAAGAGCTATCTAACCATAGTCCTAGGTATTTAAATTCTGTAACCCTTTCCAACGTCTGTCCATATAATGTCATTGTTCCTATATCAATATTTCTCTTATTTGTGAATACCATAAAACAAGACTTGTTTGCTGATAATTTAAAACCCCATTCATAAGACCATTTTTCTACTTTATTAATTGCTTTCTTAATATTTCCTACTACATGTTTTATATTCTTTTCTCTCATCCATATGGCCCCATCATCTGCAAATAATGCAGATTTAATATATTTGTCAGTATCTGAAAAGATGTCATTAATCATGATATTAAATAAAATTGGGCTTATTACACTACCTTGAGGTATTCCATTTTCCACATTGAATTCTTTTGAATAATCGTTCCCCATCTTCACCCTTATTTTTCTATCCATCAAAAAATGTGCTATCCAATTATACATCTTCCCACCTATTCCCATCTGCTTTATTTTTATAAGTAACCCTTCTCTCCATAATGAATCATATGCTTTTTCTATATCAAAAAATACTACAACCATTATCTCCTTCATTTTAACAATATCTTCACTGAATGAATTTGCTTATGACTTTTGCAGAGTGCTGGAGTGCAACCTCACTCATTTGCATATCTAATCAGCTAGTGATGAGTACCATGTGTACTCTAACTCTACTGATATCTGTTTAGGGGAAACAGGTGAAACGTAATTGGTCTCATCTGTGAAATGGCTCATTAAGAAAGCCCATATGTAGGCCAATGCTGAGGTTGTGCACATTCACGGTTTCACAAATTGGAATCTACAGCATCTACGGTGAAGTTGTGCTAATACCAGGTGAGAAAACTCAACCAAAATTGTTTCCCAAAGTTATTTGCTAAGATTAGTATCTTGAGAGACTGTCGTCTTTATGACGAGTTTTATTTTTATTTAGTTTTACACTTTTAGTTTAAGTTAGTGTAGTTTGATTCCACAGCCCTCCAAAATACCACTGCTAAATAGTTTAATCACAAGTGACTGGCTGAATTTGAAATGCTATATTTGCCATAGAAATGCACTGTAAAATGACTTTAAATATCTTTAAGGCAAAAGACTATACAAATCCTATGGTAAACCTGTTGGTTAATGGGCACGTTTCTTTACGCTATACAATGAGAACTAGTTGTTTTTCATGCAACTTTTAGTTTCTCAAGTTTCAATTCATACAATTTGTATTCCCAGAGTTGACTGCTTTCATTAAATGTTATTTTAAACATACATAGGGTTTTGTTACATCTTAAAATGTTTATTGCATTATTTTAGTGTCACTGTGCACCTTCTAGTGTTTACCTCCGCTTCTGGAAAAGTTAATTGTGATAATTTCTTTACCACCTGTTATTTTTGGCAATATATTATAAAGATTAATTTTTATTTTTTTTGGGTAATTTGCCATTCTGAATTGAGCTTTCTCTTTGGACTCATTGAATCACCAGTTCCACTCATTCATGCAGGAGCAAAATGCCAAGATGTGCAGCTCGGACACACAGCGTCCCAGGTTGAGCCTGCTTTGGCTTGGTTTGGAACTAATTTCATTGGCGGAGCAGAAACCGTAAGTAGAAAATGTGAAATTTTACTTGTTACTCCATTTTGTTTACTTGACTGTTGTATAAAGTGACCTCAGTCCCAGTTCTCTACACTGAGACCCTGCAATTTATGCAAGTGAAAGATTCCAATGACAATTTGTTTTGTGGCCTAAGCTATTGCATGCTCTCTAAATTGGTGACGTTTGTGTGTACTTAGAGAAGATCATCCCTCAAAAGAGTCAACTCTGACACTGGCACAAAGCTTGAGCTGCTTCACTTCTGGATGGAAGACATCCAGGCCATTATTGAAGCTAAAGCGTTTTGAATGAGCCCCAGATTGGACCACCTCAAGCCTTCCCTGGACCAACCTGAACTATCTACACCGGTTACCAACCACCATGGCTAGGACATCACGGCTTCTGTTATCATGGTTTTGACATGGACACTATTTTCCTCTTTTTCACTAGGCTACTGCAAGAGTTTAATGCATTGTATCAGATGGTAAAATTGTGTCCCACACTTGCTTGCTTTATTTTTATTTTTTTTTATATATGAGATTATTGACTTAATTGTTTTGTTTTGAACAGGGTGGTGTTCGGTTTCTCTCCAGTGTGCATTTTCTTGTGTGCTTTTTCCATATCTCTCAGAGATGCAGAAACAATGACTCTTTCCATAATGTGAACACTTGTTGGGTTTGACTTCAATATGGATTTGATTGCTATCTCACTCTGACTGCAAGAGTGAAGTTATGGGTTGCCACGGTGGGGTAATATCTGTTCTAAGTGAACTTTTACTGTAGTTTTTACTTTCACAACACCCACATGTCATAGTTACTGTCACTATTGCTTTTAATTGTATTTTAACCAGTTTAACTTGATGTGGTTTCCTTAATGGAGTTAATTTAACAAAAACAAGTTAATACAAAGAAAGATTGCTCTTTCTTTGTATTAATTTGAAGGACCTGACAATTAAGGCAACCAGGTTACTTAACATTTTAAGTTAAACACACAAATCATTTTAATATTTGTACCTGGTCAGGCCTTTCCCTCCAACCACCTTTATCACTTTTCACAGTCCAGTACATCCCAGATATTTTGTTACACTAAAGTCACTTCACTTTTTTTTTTTTTTTTTTTTTTTTTTTACAAAATTACCAATGGCAATGTGAACTTCCAGTTTTTTTTTTTTTTTTTCAAATCCCCTACATGTCACAGAGACTGTCATTATTGCTTGTAATTGTTTCCACACTGAGGACATGTGAAAGGCCAATCTGCAGTGTGTTTTGGTCACGAGATCAAAGTTTACCCTTATTTTCCTTGTTCTCTGATACTGTGAATGATTCATGAGTGTTCAAGGAGAGAGCATGTCTTAATCCTTCAGTGTACTTGACTTGGATCATCTCTGTAATGGCTTTTAGATTTTAACCAATGATTTGTTGGTTTAACTTGACGTAACCTGGTTTCCTTAATTGAGTTAATTTAACAAGTTAATACAAAGAAAGATTGCGCTTTCTTTGTATTAATTTAAGGACCTGAAAATTAAGGCAACCAGGTTACTTAACATTTTTAAGATAAACCAACAAATCATTTTTAACTTTGCACCTGTTCAGTCCTTTCCTCAACCACCTTTATCACTTTTCACAGTCCAGTGTGTCCCAGATTTTTGTTTGCAACACTAAAGTCACTTCACAGAATAAAAAAATAATTACAAATGGTTTCAAGTTGTCTTTATAGCTGCTTTAAATTCTGCCCCTTTTTTTTCTTCTCCACCCCTCATGTTGCACAATGGTTTAACTATAAATTTAGTTCCAGCCTTTTCTAAAAGCAGTACACTTTATTAAAGCTATGAAATGGGGTCTGCGATTGATGCCATAGAACCATTTTGCGTTTCCAAAAAAGCTTTTAGTGTCTGGATAATTTTGTCTGTGTGATGTCTTAATCTAAACATTTAGCCAAAGGATTCATTGTTAAGTGTTATTAATGGAACTGGTTTGGTTGTATGTACTGTGTATATTTTGTGACTGGGTTATGTTTATCAATTTTCTATTCAGAAGTGTAAAAAACAGAGCATTACATCAAAAATCAAAAGTAGGCTGTATAAAAACAAACATACAAAAAGGGTTTTGTAAAATCAAAGTTTTTTACGTACATTTTGAAAGATGATAAATAAAGTAACTTTAATACACAAACTCTGTAAGGCTGCCTTTAAAAAAAATAAAAATCCTGACTGAAAGGTTTTATGAAACAGGTGTTAAAATCACAGATTGAAACATTCGTCTGTGGTGTGGTTACTGATACAAAAGTCCCTTATATCTCTTTGTTGATACATATCTTCACAAGAATGAATAATCATGGACTTTGAATGGGTGAATGACATGGATTTAATAGGCTATTTAAGGGGATAGTTCCCCCAAAAATAAAAAAAAAGATTATCATTTACTCACCATCAAGTTGTTCCAAACCTGTATGAGTTTTTTTCTTCAGTTGAACAGAAAAGAAGATATTTTAAAGAATATTGGTAACCAAACAGTTGCTTGTCCCCATTGACTTCCATATTATTATTATTGTTCCTATATGGAAGTCAATGGGTGCCGTCAACTGTGTGGTTACACCAACATTCATGATTTTCATGTTTGTGTGAACTATCCCTTTAAGAAAGATGTCAAAGAGTCAAGTGCTGTGAAATACAAAGCCTATTTTTTGTACTTTAGTTTGTAATGTTAATGTTAAGGAATAAAAGGTTATTTGTTTTAGATTTTTGACTTGTAAATGTAATTAAGTCTCAATTAGCATATTCAAGTACCGTAATTTAAAAATACCCCAAAATAAATTGATAAGCAATGAAGTACAATTAATCTGAAGGTTAATTATCAGCTAAACACCCTTGTGTGTTTTAATTTTTTGTGGTGGTATGTTTCACTATTTAAAGGTTTCAGGTTTGCCATCTCAAAATAAATATGACCGCTGCTATTGTTTCTTACTTAGCAAGGTATATAAAAGGTTTTTTGTTTTTTTCTGACACCACAACTCAACAATATCTTCACTGAATGAATTTGCTTATGACTTTTGCAGAGTGCTGGAGTGCAACCTCACTCATTTGCATATCTAATCAGCTAGTGATGAGTACCATGTGTACTCTAACTCTACTGATATCTGTTTAGGGGAAACAGGTGAAACGTAATTGGTCTCATCTGTGAAATGGCTCATTAAGAAAGCCCATATGTAGGCCAATGCTGAGGTTGTGCACATTCACGTTTTCACAAATTGGAATCTACAGCATCTACGGTGAAGTTGTGCTTGCTAATACCAGGTGAGAAAACTCAACCAAAATTGTTTCCCAAAAGGTTATTTGCTAAGATTAGTATCTTGAGAGACTCGTCTTTATGAAGAGTTTTATTTTTATTTAGTTTTACACTTTTAGTTTTAGTGGTTTGATTCCACAGCCCTCCAAAATGCCACTGCTAAATACAGTTGAGTCACAAGTGACTGGCTGAATTTGAAAAGCTAAATTTGCCATAGAAATGCACTGTAAAATGACTTTAAATAACTTTAAAGGCAAAAGACTATACAAATCCTATGGTAAACCTGTTGGTTAATGGGCACGTTTCTTTACGCTATACAATGAGAACTAGTTGTTTGTCATGCAACTTTTAGTTTCTCAAGTTTCAATTCATACAATTTGTATTCCCAGAGTTGACTGCTTTCATTAAAGTTATTTAAAACGTACATAGGGTTTTGTTACATCTTAAAGTGTTTATTGCATTATTTTAGTGTCGTGTGTATGACACTGTGCACCTTCTAGTGTTTACCTCCGCTTCTAGAAAAGTTAATTGTGATAATTTCTATACCACCTGTTATTTTTGGCTATATATATATATATATATATATATATATATATATAAGTTTTGTTTTTATTTTATTTTTTTATGGTAATTTGCCATTCTGAATTGAGCTTTCTCTTTGGACTCATTGAATCACCAGTTCCACTCATTCATGCAGGAGCAAAATGCCAAGATGTGCAGCTCGGACACACAGCGTCCCAGGTTGAGCCTGCTTTGGCTTGGTTTGGAACTAATTTCATTGGCGGAGCAGAAACCGTAAGTAGAAAATGTGAAATTTTACTTGTTACTCCATTTTGTTTACTTGACTGTTGTATAAAGTGACCTCAGTCACGGTTGTCTACACTGAGACCCTGCAATTTATGCAAGTGAAAGATTCCAATGACAATTTGTTTTGTGGCCTAAGCTATTGCATGCTCTCTAAATTGGTGACGTTTGTGTGTACTTAGTTGACTCTTTTGAGGGATGATCTTCTCTCTGACACTGGCACAAAGCTTGAGCTGCTTCACTTCTGGATGGAAGACATCCAGGCCATTATTGAAGCTAAAGCGTTTTGAATGAGCCCCAGATTGGACCACCTCAAGCCTTCCCTGGACCAACCTGAACTATCTACACCGGTTACCAACCACCATGGCTAGGACATCACGGCTTCTGTTATCATGGTTTTGACATGGACACTATTTTCCTCTTTTTCACTAGGCTACTGCAAGAGTTTAATGCATTGTATCAGATGGTAAAATTGTGTCCCACACTTGCTTTTTTTATTTTTTTTTATATATGAGATTATTGACTTAATTGTTTTGTTTTGAACAGGGTTGTGTTCGGTTTCTCTCCAGTGTGCATTTTCTTGTGTGCTTTTTCCATATCTCTCAGAGATGCAGAAACAATGACTCTTTCCATAATGTGAACACTTGTTGGGTTTGACTTCAATATGGATTTGATTGCTATCTCACTCTGACTGCAAG
This sequence comes from Rhinichthys klamathensis goyatoka, assembly GCF_029890125.1. Classification (NCBI taxonomy): domain Eukaryota; kingdom Metazoa; phylum Chordata; class Actinopteri; order Cypriniformes; family Leuciscidae; genus Rhinichthys; species Rhinichthys klamathensis. The sequence continues at coordinate 731,356 of NW_026606762.1, forward strand.
AGTGAAGTTTTGGGTTGCCACGGTGGGGTAATATCTGTTCTAAGTGAACTTTTACTGTAGTTTTTACATGTCATAGTTACTGTCACTATTGCTTTTAATTGTATTTTAACCAGTTTAACTTGATGTAACCTGGTTTCCTTAAAGGAGTTCATTTAACAAAAACAAGTTAATACAAAGAAAGATTCCTCTTTCTTTGTATTAATTTGAAGGACCTGACAATTAAGGCAACCAGGTTACTTAACATTTTAAGTTAAACCAACAAATCATTTTAATATTTGCACCTGGTCAGGCCTTTCCCTCCATCCACCTTTATCAGTTTTCACAGTCCAGTACATCCCAGATATTTTGTTACACTAAAGTCACTTCACTTTTTTTTTTGTTTTTTTTTGTTTACACAATTACAAATGGCAATGTGAACTTCCATTTTTTTTTTTTTTTCAAATCCCCTACATGTCACAGAGACTGTCACTATTGCTTTTAATTGTTTCCACACTGAGGACATGTGAAAGGCCAATCTGCAGTGTGTTTTGGTCACGAGATCAAAGTTTACCCTTCTTTTTCTTGTTCTCTGATACTGTGAATGATTCATGAGTGTTCCAAGGAGAGAGCATGTCTTAATCCTTCAGTGTACTTTGACTTGGATCATCTCTGTAATGGCTTTTAGATTTTAACAAATGATTTGTTGGTTTAACTTGACGTAACCTGGTTTCCTTAATTGAGTTAATTTAACAAGTTAATACAAAGAAAGATTGCGCTTTCTTTGTATTAATTTAAGGACCTGAAAATTAAGGCAACCAGGTTACTTAACATTTTTAAGATAAACCAACAAATCCTTTTTAACTTTGCACCTGTTCAGTCCTTTCCTCAACCAACCACCTTTATCACTTTTCACAGTCCAGTGTGTCCCAGATTTTTGTTTGTAACACTAAAGTCTTCACAGAATAAAAAAAATAATTACAAATGGTTTCAAGTTGTCTTTATAGCTGCTTTAAATTCTGCCCTTTTTTTTCTTCTCCACCCCTCATGTTGCACAATGGTTTAACTATAAATTTAGTTCCAGCCTTTTCTAAAAGCAGTACACTTTATTAAAGCTATGAAGTGGGGTCTGCGATTGATGCCATAGAACCATTTTGCGTTTCCAAAAAAGCTTTTAGTGCCTGGATAATTTTCTCTGTGTGATGTCTTAATCTAAACATTTAGCCAGTAAAGGATTCATTGTTAAGTGTTATTAATGGAACTATAGATTGCAATAAACAACCTTTATTTTTTTTGTGAGGAACTGGCTGTCATGTTGAGTATTTGCTTAAAATCTAATAAACCCCAATAACTAAAGAACTTTAAGTTCTGCTGTGTAGTGGCCTTGCCAAGCCACCTTGGCTGACCCTAAGTGAAGAGATTTTGTGCATTCACTTTTAAAGCAAATTAAATATATACTTGAGACCTTGAACAAAGTCTGGTTGACAATTACACCAATCTGAGACCCAACCAAACACAATAGGCCTACATAATGTGACATCCAGCTCTTCCCATACCTCACTTTCATTATTTTTTTTTAGTGGCTTTGTTTCTAATTCATGTGGATGAAATCTAATCTAGAGATGCACATTAAACATCAAATTTGTTCTGATTGGCTGTGGTTTTGAAGTCATGCAGCGTTTTTTTCGCTTGTAGCATGAACAGACCATCTGGCATTGAATCGAATCTGGTTAATATTACATGGGGAGTCCTAAAATGTGATCCCATACAATGGGGTTTTACAAAATCTAAAGTCTTGAAAGTATTAAAATTGGCCACAAGGTGGCAATAAATACATTTAGTATGCATCTTTACACACTTCGTTTGTCATGGGAACAAACACAAACAGACATGTTATGTACACCACCAGTCTGCTCAGACAAGTATGTTTAAGATATAATAGAACTAGCTTCAACGGCAGCATCACTTGAACTACATGAACTACACAAGTTTGTCCAACCTGATGATCATTTTGACCATCATCCAAAGAGAATCTTGAGCTTCAGCACCTGACCATCTGTCACATGATCAACGTCACACATTTACTTATTGCAGTGGTTCTCAACCTTTTTAACTCCAAGGCCAACTTCTTATTTGAAACACTGAACACTATTTGTGAGCACTAACCCCTATGTGCTTTATGGCAACACAACCGTTTGTTCTTCATGCTTGTCTTTCTCTGGCAGAAGGACAGTGGGCAAAACCTAGTAAAACCTAATGGTACGTATAACCTGCATAATGGCACATGCAGACAAAAACAATTGAGTTGGAGACAAGCTGACAATGGAGTATCAGAACAGAAGAAAGGTGGTCCTGGTAATCAATGACCCTGTTTATTTCCGTCCGAGAATTATAATTTTTTTCTAAGGAAATCAGCGATTGGGATCTCTGATTAGCGCTACTAAACAGCTGGTAATGTTTACACAGGAAATTGGATGGCGATCTTCACTTTCTGTTCCCCCTTGTGCCATATGGAGTGATGCATTATGATAATTCGAGAGATGAATCACAAGTCAATGCCTCTATGAATTTTATCAAGATGCATAAAAACCCATTCTGTTATGATGCAGCCACGGATGTGGTTTCATCATGTTCATTAGAGTGCTATCCCGTACAAAACCCGTGAATCTTTAGCTGAATTAGACAATAAGTCATTGTACACCCTGCCATGTCCAGGTCTTTAACGCTTTATCCTCTCCTTTTCTACCATCATCTGTGCCTTATGGTCAATGGCAGCAGAGTGTGCAAAGATAAGATGTGAGATGTTTAGAGGTTTTATTGAACTCCGTACAAACTGGGAAATCTCATCTCGAAATGTGGCGTGACTCGATATGTCACCACAGCAACGGATCGTCGTCTCCACAGCCTGACGGGCCAGAGAACATCATAGGAACACAGGCCTGAAACAAACACCCAAGGTCAAAGCTCACTGCAGAGGCATGACAGCGTTGATAATTAAATCCACCCACGGTCTTTAATACACCAGAGCATCTTTTGTAGCAGCGAGCTGGATAGTGCTATTAAACGCATCTTGCTTTTCTAGGCTGTCAAGGTTTTGTTAATTCTGTCGTGATGGAATAGTGCTGTTGAATAAAACAGACCTTAGCAGATCAATGATGCATGGAGGTACTAGAATAAAAAAAAAACCTTGTGAAATTCTCAGCGAGTTATAGAAGATGCCACAAAAGTTAAAACATAAGAGCCTAAAACCTCTCCGGTTGTAATCTTTCTCAACCCCATATTTCTGGTAGCCTACTTTAAAGTCTTCTTTAAAGAAAAAGCAGCTCATTTTCAAACTTTTTTATTTACTGAAACTAGGAGTGCCAATAGAAATGAATGTAATGAAATAGTTAAATATTTATACAAATATTCTATATTTACAATAGCAACATTTATTAAACATTAAAATAATTAGAAGAAATAAAATGACAGAATTACAGAAGCAGTTTCAATAAACGAATCAGAGTTTACATTTTAGAATTAATGAATGACCTTTAGTCATTTGTGATTACAGAGGGTTTTTTTTTTACTCACAAATTGCAATTTCTACCCAATAACATATTTTAGAGCTTGACAACAACTGTCAATAATAAGTGTGTATTTTTTTTATAGAAATGTCCATGACTTTTTAAATATTTTACAAATTTCCATTACTTTTCCAAGTCTAGAAATCACACTTTTAAAATCCCTCATATGGTTTTCTAGGAATGTGGGAACCCTGGTTATTAAATTACAGGAGTTGATGGAATATGACATCAGCTTACATCTTGTTTTAGCTTATTTTAAAGTATATTTTGTCTTTTTTTTTAAAATAATTTTAAGCTGTCTTGAGGTCCCTTAGTGGCCCCCGACCCCCTGGTTGAGAACCACATGTGGGTTAGCTAACCCTAACCCTGCAGGTCACTCAATAATTGTTTTCTTCAATGAAAAAAGTTTGACACAAAGAAATGAATGGCACTTTTGGAAAAGAAAATGTTTAAAATGATGTACATTCACATGAGATGAACATACTGATATTCATATTAGAAACCTAATAAAAGCTGATTTATGGTCCCCTCGTGGGGGCCGCTTAGTTGAGATCACATGACCAGCTGAATTATAATCGCATTTTCTTAGTAACCTCCCAGTTATTAGACATATGGCTCATGGAATTGAATCATGTCTCTTTGTGAACAACGCAATGGCATCAATTACTTAAAGGGGAGGTTGATTATGGTTTCACTTTTTTAACTTTACTTAGTGTTTAATGTTGCTGTTTGAGCATAAAAAACATCTGCAAAGTCCAAAGCAAAGGGAGATAATTTCTTTTAAAGAAATTGCTTTTTAAGGACTACAACAAACGGCTGGTAGGGACTACACCACATTCCTCCCAGGTTAGTGACATCACAAACCCTAAAATTTACATAAACCCCGCCCCCTGGAACGTGATTTATATATTATCATGACAGAATATGCTAATCAAGGACTAGAAGATAACTACACATCAGCTACATAAATTCATCAACTAACCATTCAGAAATGTCCTGTTGCATTCTACATGTTGTCACTTCTTCTTGAGACTTGTCTGACTCTGGTTTTAACATAAAAGGCTAAACGTTTTTGAAATTTTCAGTCTGTGTCTGTCTGAGGTAAAAGGACACAAGCTGTTGAAGCTCCGCCCTCTGTGCCGGGAGCAGCATCAGATTATTTGCATTTAAAGGGACAGACACAAAAACGGTGCATTTTTGTTACCCTCAAAAAGTGATAATTTTAACATGCTTTATAAAAATATCTGTGGGGTATTTTGAGTGAAAACATATACACACTCTGGGGACATCAGAGACTTACTTTACATCTTGTGAAAAGGGCATTGTACCACCCCTTTAAAACTTGTGTGTGATATTACATTCACGCCACTAGGTGTCAGCATGACCGCTGTATAGTTCAGTAAAACAAACAAATAAGGCAATGTTTAATAGAGATATATAGTGATGAGAATGTAAAAAGAGGTTCTGAATTGCTATCATTACAATCAGTATAATTAGAATCCTGCGTTAGCAGGTCCAGCTGGCACAGATGAAGCTATCAGATGTCACTACACATGGCTAAATCTCAAATAATCCTGAATTTTGATGAGCTCTCACGGCCATTATGCTATGAAGTGTTATTTGTCATTTCAGTGGCTATCTACATTTTTGCAAAGCTCCAAAAACGTGACTTAGAAATACAATTTACTGCTGTTTCCAGCTGAAATGAACACTAGTGGCAGTAAAACAATTTACCGGTAATCCCTTTCACACAAATTATGATTCCTGGGGCAGAGTATCGATTAATAAACCCTTTATTTCCACGCAGTTACTTAAACTGAACAAAATTATACACGCAACACTTTTGTTTTTGCCCCCATTTTTCATGAGCTGAACTCAAAGATCTAAGACTTTTTCTATTGTAAGCCCGACTCAATCGATCCAATGGCGGCATTCGATCAGCGGGTGAAGGTCTCTGAGTGTTACTGTCTTTACGCGTGTGCGTGGCAAAGTAATTTGATTAAATGAAATACATTTTTCATGTATTAACTCGTTATTTCATCTGACTCCATAAATGAAAAGGTTTTAATGATATCTGTGCATCATTAAATGTGAGCGAATGTTTGACTATTCTTTTGAACTCTTTACTGAAAATAATGTCAGAGTCAGTTAGAATAAAATCAAATGTTTACAATTTATTATGTCAGGTAAATGTATCATGCCAATTTCATAATCAGTTCAAAGATAATAGATATAAAACATCAAATGCTCTGGAATAAAGAGAAAAGATGCGAGCCTCGACATTATGAAATACATGATGCAAAGTGTTTTTCTTACGCTTCACATCACAGGCTAGTCTGGGTTACAGAATCGCCCTGAGCCTCTTGTTGCATTTCATTATATAGACGGAAACCTCTTTCACATGGAAACATCTGCTAACAATGCAAATTTGCATTCAGAGGTTACACCTTTTGTGAGCAGGATGCCATTTGCCTGGAAGACCCACCCTTCTTTGTGTGCAAGTTATCCCTAAACTCTTAAAAACTTTATTACCTTTTGTTTTACTTCTTTGGGAATGAGACCTTTGTACCAGTCACACTGAGACATTTCAAATGATACCAAACGTGTAATACTGTATGATAATTATTAACATTAAACCGTATAGATTTTTGGGTGAATTTCAGGTGATCTCAGCATGATAGAAAGAGGGAACGGGGGAATGGGGGGTCAAGGGAAAAAGATGTAGATTAGGATAGCTTAGGTGAGACTTGCGCCTTGAATGGCGGTGAGAACTTCACAAGAGAGAGTTCAAATGTTCATTTCCTTTGATTTCTCAGAGAGTAGCCCTCGCTTCCAGTTTCTCCAGTCTTGCCCTATGTACACAAAAGGCCTATTTCTCTCAAATTTTGTTTACAATATTGTTTACAAATCTGTCTAAATCTGTGTTAGTGAGCACTTCTCCTTTGCCGAGATAATCCATCCACCTCACAGGTGTGGTATATCAAGATGCTGATTAGACAGCATGATTATTGCACAGGTGTGCCTTAGGCTGGCCACAATAAAAGTCCACTCTAAAATGTTTTATCACACAGCACAATGCCACAGATGTCGCAAGTAGAGGTCTTCACGGGTCCACTTGGATCCGAAAACCCGAGGTCCGACCCGAGACCCGAGCGGGTTCGGGTCCAAAACTCCGACGAGTGTCTCGGACACGGGTCGGGTTCGGTATTAGTGGCCTCGGGTCTCGGGTAATTTAAAATAAATATGCCTTTTCCAAATGGACCCGAGAAGACCCGAATTCTTTTAAACTATGTTGGGCATTTAAGAAAATTGCAGTATTTAAAACAACTCTATGACACTGACACCGTTCTCTCACTTTTTCTAAGTGAGAGAGCGAATCCGCGCTTCTACGTGCAAATGGGCTATAAGCATAAGCACGGTTGCCTCCGCATTTATTTACTCAGTTGCTCGCTCCACATAAACCAACCCCTCCCTTTGCCAAGAAGAACTAGTGCGCCATCATGTGGATGGATGTTTGACTAAATGCAAGTATTTGAATTGTCGTTTAGCCAGGCCTGTCAATCAATTTTAAAAATACGCGACACTGTCAGAAAAGCATGGAGGCGATAACAGAAATTGCGAAAAATTTCAGGGAAAACGAATGGTGGTTCTAATCATCGTATGGACCAGTAAATAACATTATGCCAAATTTTATAGGACGTAATGGGTTACAGTGATGTGTGATTGACATTTTAGCACTTCAGCACGCTTACACTTGCGCGTCTATGTTAAGTGCATTTTTGAGAAACGCAGGGCTGCAGGCTGTGCACAATGTAAATGCCGTTTACGTTCGGGTCCAGTCGGGTTCTAAAGGAAATGCCGTCAGGTCGGGTCGGACTCGGGTCTAATTTTATCGGGTCTGTCTCGGGTCGGGTTTTTCTTTAAAAAAAAAAATGTATGCACGTCGGGTTCGGGTAAGTAGTGATTCGGGTCGATTCGGGTCGGGTACAGTTTTTAGGACCCGAGAAGACCTCTAGTCGCAAGTTTTGAGGGAGCGTGCAATTGGCATGCTGACTGCAGGAATGTCCACCAGAGCTGTTGCCCGTGAATTGAATGTTCATTTCTCTACCATAATCCGTCTCCAAAGGCGTTTCAGAGAATTTGGCAGGACATCCAACCGGCCTCACAACCGCAGACCACGTGTATAACCACACCAGCCCAGGACCTCCACATCCAGCATCTTCACCTCCAAGATCGTCTGAGACCTGCCACCCGGACAACTGCTGCAACAATCGGTTTGCATAACCTGTCAGAAACAGTCTCAGGGAAGCTCATCTGCATGCTCGTCGTCCTCATCGGGGTCTCGACCTGACTGCAGTTCGTCGTCGTAACCGACTTGATGGTAAATGGTAAATGGACTGCATTTATATAGCCCTTTCACAGACCCAATGGCCACCAAAGCGCTTTACAATTTGCCTCACATTCACCCATTCACTCACTCACTCATACACCGACGGCGGTGTCAGCCATACAAGGCGCCATCCAGCTCGTCGAGAGCAGTTGGGGTTAGATGTCTTGCTCATGGACACCTCGACACTTGGTCAGGTAGAACCGGGGATTGAACCACCAACCTTACGGTATGTAGACAACCTACATGAACCACTGAGCCACTGACTTGAGTGGGCAAATGCTCACATTCAATGGCGTCTGGCACTTTGGAGAGGTGTTCTCTTCACAGATGAATCCCGGTTTTCACTGTACAGGGCAGATGGCAGACAGCGTGTATGGCGTCATGTGGGTTTGCTGATGTCAACGTTGTGGATCGAGTGGCCCATGGTGGCGGTGGGGTCATGGTATGGGCAGGCGTATGTTATGGACAACGAACACAGGTGCATTTTATTGATGGCATTTTGAATGCACAGAGATACCGTGACGAGATCCTGAGGCCCATTGTTGTGCCATTCATCCACGACCATGACCTCATGTTGCAGCATGATAATGGACGGTCCCATGATGCATGGATCTGTACACAATTCCTGGAAGCTGAAAACATCCCAGTTCTTGCATGGCCAGCATACTCACCGGACATGTCACCCATTGAGCATGTTTGGGATGCTCTGGATCGGCGTATACGACAGCGTGTTCCAGGTCCTGCCAATATCCAGCAACTTCGCACAGCCATTGAAGAGGAGTGGACCAACATTCAACAGGTCACAATCAACAACCTGGTCAACTCTATGCGAAGGAGATGTGTTGCACTGCGTGAGGCAAATGATGGTCACACCAGATACTGACTGGTTTTCGGACCCCCCGGACCCCCCTTTATCCAGCAGAGAAAAGTAGTTTGCTACTGGCCATACAGCGGTGGGATGTTTTATCGTTTCATTCAGTCTGTAATTAAAATAGCAATATGCGTGAGGGCTCGTGCTCTTCAGAAACAATCACAGAATGTTTTAAAGCGAAACACACTGGAATGAATAATTCGCTGCAAACGCAACGTGAGTCTCTGTTCTCTCTGCCATCTCCAATCATTGTAGATGCTCCCGACTTCAAAGATCATCTAACTGTAAATGTGTGACGTAAATTACGTTAATGGCGCAATATCACGTGCTTCAGTATTTTATTTGCGTTAAATTTGAGATTTTAAAATGAATCGAATGCATTAACCCGTTAACGTTGACAGTTTTAATAAACAAAAAAAGTATTGAACTATTAAAACAAGTAAAGTGGGTTATGAATGCTGTCTAAAGTGAGTTCTAGTATGATATGATCAATTCTCTAAATATGAGTAAATGAGCTTAATTTCCTTCACTGTTCTTGCTGATTAGGGGGAGACAGGCATCCTTCGAGTGTTTCTATTTGGTGCTCTGCTGCCCATGAGGGCTTCCACGTGATCGAAAATAGTCTCCTACACTCATCCTAATTGCGTCACCATGACAACAAACAGCTACAAAGTCACTGCCACCTATACTTGTGCAATACTGTCGCCAGATTTGCTGTTGAGAAGCTGGTTTAATATTCAGCAGATATTTTGGCAATGGGAATGGTGGTAAACAGATTCTTTTTAAATCACTTATCTTGTGTCTGAATATGCATACTTACTTGCAGTACTTTAAATGTCCATACAGTATTGATTTTACACCACACAACTTGCAGCTTCAACTCTATACAACCCAAGGCCGAAACCATGCCTTGAACATTGGAGGGGAAACTATAGGTCTACTTCTAGTTAGGAAATAATCATTTTGAACTTAAAATATATTTGCATTAAAATATGCACGTGTACTTTTATTTGTATGCCTGTCGAAAATGTCAAACTTGTCTCTTACACTCTAATTCCATGAGTCACGTAAATGCATATTTTCAATTCAAAACAGCCATATTTAAAGGGGCGGTAAAATGCCCTTTTCACAAGATGTAAAATTAATCTCTGATGTCCCCAAAGTGTGTATGTGAAGTTTTAGCTTAAAATACCCAACAGATATTTTTATATAGCATGTTAAAATTGTCACCTTTTGAGGGTGAGCAAAAACGCACCGTTTTTGTGTCTGTCCCTTTAAATGCAAATGAGCTGCTCTTCCCGGCACAGAGGTCTCCAAGTACATAGATATCCATAATAAAGGCTAGTGCTGCGTCCCAATTCGCATACTTATACTACGCCCTAAAAGTATGTACTCTTTTTGTGAAGAAAAAGTACATACTTTTGAGTGTGTAGCAAAAGAGTATGCAAGCTTTGGGACATACTACTTCGTCATCATTAACGGACATATCTGTCGCGTGCTGCGTGCATCCTGTCACCGTAAACTGCCCTGTCAATCATCTCGTCACAGTTAAAATCCTCCATTCAATCTAAGTTCATTTCTTACGGTTTCGGAGAGAAATGTTGTAGCACGTTCATCTGCCAGTCGTGGGTCTTTCATGCCGAGACTCTCCTCATGTGTTTGGATTTTGAATATAATAATGCATTTAAAAGTTAATGGCTAAACATATCTTTGCAAAAGTTCACCAGAGGCGGACAGAGTACAGAGCTTTGTTACTTGAGTAAAAGTACAGATACCCCTTGCTAAATTTTACTCAAGTACAAGTAAAAGTACTACATTCAGATGTCTACTTAAGTAAAAGTACTAAAGTACTTGTTTTTAAAAGTACTTGAGTATCAAGAGTACAAGAGTAAATTTTCTAAATATTGCATTACTAATCTACTGCCACAGTGCTTACATTTATGCACAGAAACGTCCTACATGGAGTTATGAAAAATGTTAATGTTAATACCTTGGAGAATGTAAAAGGAATTGAAAGTAAAATCAAGTCATTTTCATCTACCATGTTGCTTTATTTAATTTAATTAAAATTTTGGGGGGTCCCATCTTTAAATGCGGGGACAACACACACACACACACACACCACATGTAAGGGTGGCGCTGCCAATAAAGCACCTAAAAGCTGTCACAAAGAACCGGCAAAAGGAATGATTATGAATATGTAAAATATAGCAAGGAGATATTTTAATTGTTTATTAATAAACACTTGTTAATAAACAAGTGTTTTCTTTGTCAGTGTCGGCTAGATGAAGTTGACGATGCTGACTCGCGATCTTCAGTAGTGGACGCGCCAGAGAGAAATGCACATTTCATACGGATTACATAAGCAGAGAACAGTCTGTAGTCTGTTTTCTTTCGTTTTGAATTTTTCTGTTTAAAAGTAGACATGTCTGTGAGAGGCAAGTAGGCTACCTTATACACGGAGTTTCGGTTCATTTATGAGACGAGATCCAGTTCACGTGCCGGCGCCTCCATTTCTTATCTATCGTCTGCTATTTACTTCTTATTTATTAAACCCAGGCAATTGGTTGATGAAACATTGATTAAAATTAAGATACAATTAATGCAAAACGAAATTCAGGTTAAAGAAAGGTTTTGTGTTTTCTGTTTGATGTCTCTGTGAAAGTTTTAAAGCATTTTTTATGCCGCTTTCAGAACGCTCACGTCCGTAACGGAGAACACGTCCATAACATAGTTTTTTCCTCATAAATGCAAACCCGAAAAATAAAATAAAACAAAATTAATATTTTATGTACTGTGGAGACTGAGCGCCAACCCTTCTTCATTCGCTGGGTAGTAGCCTATTTTTGGTTTGTGCAGTGTAATTCACACAATCAGTAAAATATTTTGCCTCCTGAAGTTTTTTTTTTAAGAAATCAGAAATCCCTCGTGGGTACGCCACTGCCACATTTGAACCTGACTGTGTTAAACACACCACATACTCAAGAACATCAAACCAAATGCTTGGCTTACATTAATGTGTAATATAAAATCTGACCATGGAGTTGACTTTGGTGGAAAGCTGAAGGTGATTGCTGATAGGCTGTCCCAATCAGTGGCGCCTGCACAATCCAATCACGTTTGAGAGGGAAACAACAAATTGAGGGTTTCCGAGATTTTTTTTTTTTTTTTACTCGGGTACTCACGTTTATGGATAGAAATGTATTGGAGTAAAGAGTACAATATTTGCCTCTCAAATGTACTTGAGTAAAGTCATGAGTACTCCCCAAAAATGATACTCAAGTAAAGTACAGATCCTTCAAAATTGTACTTAAGTACTGTACTCAAGTAAATGTACTCCGTTACTGTCCGGCTCTGAAGTTCACAATGCTGCTGCAGATGCAATATAATGTGGACAACATTGATTAATAGAGGGTATGCGCATGACGTCACCGTCGGCCGGAGTGAATGCGGTCACGCCCACAAGTGGCAAAAAGACTGAGCGGCAGCATTTGTTTTCAGCGTGAATGCCGTGAAAATCACACAAAACACATCTAAAACGGGAAAGAGCTTTGCGATGGACTGTACAACTAGATTTGACCAGAAATCTGAGGTACTGTATATTTTTACAGACTGCAAAAAGCTACAGAACAGACTATATTCTGCATAATTGGATGTTTTTAAATAAACACTGACAAAAAACTATACAAGTTTTAGGGCTGGACGATATGATGATATACAGTATAACATTAATGTAAGTGATCACTCGGATTTAGACCTATCTATATTGTATTTATATAAAACGTTTACAGGCAAATTGTCTTCATTTATTTCCCCGGCGTCGAAATCAGGCACATATAAATGTCAGGAAACACGATTCCTGGCTGCATGTCAATATCCATGGATCACTGGATCTTTGATAAGTTGTAAGGAACACTATATCGAGTCCAACTTTTAGTTTAAACTGATAATAGTTTGTTTTACTCGCGTTAACGCAGTTTCCCCTATTAACTCCAGTCACGCAGCAGCTCTTCTGCCACTCAGTCCCGCTGAGGGGGGCGTGTTCCGGCGGGGAAGTGACGTTAATGCATTCCCTCTATTATCAGTATCTAACCTGACGAAAATGTATTTATTCACTCAAACCCCTTTATCTAAACCTCTCTACATAACCGTCGGACTCACGTGTCCTCCATGTCTGTAGTTTTTGAACACTTTTCACTTGTGTTTGTAGTTCTAACCGAATCCTCGTCCAACGCGCGATGGGTTGTGGGCAATATCAGCCGTTAGAGTGTGCAACGATCTGCACTTCGGATTCTGACCGGATATAGTAGACCATCCGGGTCTCTTTGGGAGACTCATTTCAACATACTACGATTTGGGACGTACTAATTCTATTTTCGAATACTATTTAGGACGGATAGTATGCGAATTGGGACGCAGCATAGATGTCTCGTCCGCACTGCTGGCCAATGGAGGTCGACGTCCGCACCTGGCGGCCATCTTGTCACAGGCAGCTCGCTTACTGGTAACATTGTGTTTTAATGGTGCATGTACTTTTTAAATAACCATAACTTGCTCAATTTTCTACCGATTTTCAAACGGTTTGGTATGTTATAAACGTCAGAGATGTAGTTATGACACTGCATACTTATGAATAATAAGTGTATAAATAAATAATCATCCATTCCAGAATTATAGCCACATTAGTAATGTTTGTAAGAAACCAAACCGTTTGTAAATCCGTCAAGATTTCAACGAGATAAGAGTATTTGAGTTCGTGCTGATCACTCATCTTACATCAGGTAACACAGAGCCCGCCAGAAAGCTTGCCTGTGACAAGATGGCCGCCGTGATGACGATAGAGACTCCGCCATAAGACATCTAGCCTTTATTATGGATATCTATGTCCAAGTACAGCTGGCTGCACATGCAACCCCACCCATAACACTTCTCATTGGTTATTGGCACAGTAATGATGTCGACGCCACGGTAAACAGGAAATGTGGTTGAAAACAATGCTTATGACTTATACATGGTAGTATAAATCAAAACTTTGAATCCGTTAATTACTTATATCTGGTAATAATATATAATATTATAAAAAAAAATATTTTTTGGAAAACGTTCAATTATGTACATTTCCAAGTGTGATGACGGGTGCTAAGATGTCGTCATCACTGCCGTAGTCATCACAAATTGTGGGCTTATGTTTCTTTTTCATTTGTTATTTAGGGTTCTCTTTCATCCTCTCGTTTCGAGATCCACCTATGGGAAGGGCATCCGTACCTGACCTCTGCAGAAGCATCCAATTGCACCAAGTCTGGCTAACAGACAGAAGCGCGCAGCCAATGCCAGGTGAGGCCACACCCCCTTACCTACGGGCATATCATAGCTGGGCGCGCTGCTATTCCTCAGTTGACATTCGCTTCTCGCGATCTCTGCATTGACACAGTTCGGTTGGATTAACGTTTTACGCTGCTCACTTTCGAGTCTTCAGGAGGACATATCGCCAGATCAGCCTCCGCCAGACGTGAGTGACAGTCGTTTCTTCAGCCTATCCGCTGTGTTTTTTGCATCCGGAGCCGCCCGAGCTCTCACTGTCCTTCACCTGCTCCTCCTTTACATGGCTGCCCGCCACGGATTTTTCCGAGTTCTTCACCGTTGGCCCACCCATGGCTATGTGACCGTCTAAACAGCCGCTTCCCACGGGGGAATAGGACCCTATAAGGACCCTCTCGCTCTGCGCGGTCTGCTTGGGCTTAACACGCTCAAGCTTTGGAGAACCCGGAGAATTGCGGTCATTGTAATTGCTGCCCATGTAGCTTTTACTAAGCCGGCTTTTAGTTGCACGACACAGCGCACCGTGCTCGGCCTTTCTGACTCGGAGGGGAGACACGGTGATGATGACGCGCTACCGGGGGACTCCCGGAGCGCCACTTCTCTAAAATATTTGAGCTGACATCAGCCCAAACCGCATTCCCTGAAGAGGACATCTTCGCGGGAAAACCTCACTCTCGTTGACGAACCGGTCGGTTCCGGCGACGGGGATGACGCGGTCCTTTTAGCGTTCCCTAGGCTAGCGCTCACGTGGCTTTGCCTCAGTCCATCCTCCTGGAAGTTTGTGAGCGAGCGGCCGTGCGTCTCAACATTGTGTGGCCAGCTCCACAGAGCGCCACCGACCAGGATAGGAATATTTACGACGGGTAAACGCTGGGACCACCGCCCAGTCTGAGGAAACAACTCTTAAGAACTTTTTTCCAGCGTTCGCGAAGCTCATAAGCACGGCTGGAGCGTCCCGCTAGACTGTTAACACGGTCTCATGGGCCTTGATGTGTTACGATTACGTGTTGAGGTTTTCAATTTATGCCTTCCTAGGAAGGCGGTTCCGAACGCAAGCGGCCTGCCTGTTGTTCGACCATTGGGAGTAACGTTAACTCAGGGTCTCCCACCTACGGTCGGTTAATCCCGTCTCGTGGCTGCCCAGCCGGTGTGTTAGTGGACGTTGTGTGTGTGTGTCCCCCTCCCCCCCACAACAACAAGTTACAGGGGGGGGCTGTCGTAGGAAAAGTACATAGCAGTGTTACCACACCGCACGCACTTGGTTCCCCTCACCCAGTTATTAAAGGCTTCGGCCCCAGTGTTTCCCAACACAAAACACACACATTACTCAACAACACATTTAATAAACGAATCAAATGAATTCGTGCAGATTTATATATCTGCCAACATAGAGAGCAAATCTCTCTGATCTGATGCATGTCGCCCTGAGTCGGTCCACAAGAGGGCGCCATTGCCTCACAAATCAACCAACTGGGCTCACACAGCTCAGTTGCGGCTGTCCAGCCGATGTGTTTTTAGTGGACGTTGTGTGTGGAAGGCCCCTGTGTTCCCCAACACAAAACACACACATAACTAAATAACACTTAAAAAAAACAAAAAAACACACGAATTAAATAAATCCGTTACAGAGAGAGTATCTCTCTCCGCAGATATTATTTTTCTGCCTGCACTTGAGACTGCCCAGTTCATGTGTTCAGGAGATATGTGTTTTTCCCCACTTTTGGGGGCACCTTGTGAGGGAAAGTTCAGCACAGTGGACACCACACTATGTTCCCCTCACTCTGTCAATAAAGGCTTCGGCCCCAGTGTTTGCCCAACACAAAACACACAAAGCTACGAATCAAATGAATTCGTTTTGGAGAGAAGACCTCTCTCCGCAGAGAAAACTTCTCACTGCAGAGAGAGGAAATCCCTCCGAACCCCTACATGTCGCCTCTAGTGTGCCCACTAGATGGTGCCTTTGCATCACAAATGAACCAGCTGGGCCCATACAGCTCCGCTCCGGCCCGAGCGGGGGCGCTCGCGAGTCACAAACCCGAGTGGGTTTTTGCGTACCGTAACCCAGGGTTACAAGCTGCAGTTTGCAATAAAACCTCCGCATTTCAACGGCGTTCTCTCTTCTCACACAGAAGAAAACGCCTCACACATTCTGAAAGAGGAAATTTCCTCCCTCCTAACAAGGGAGCGATTCAGATGGTGCCACCCAATCTGATAAACCATGGTTTTTATTCCTGGTATTTTCATGTTCCAAAAGGCGTGGCGCCCCCCGCCCTTTATTGGACCTTCGAGTGTTGAACAAACATTTGAGGAAATACAATTTCAGAATGTGACACAAGGCTCTCTCGCCTGTGCCATAAAGCAGAACGACTGGTTCACATCAGTCGATCTGAAAGATGCTTTCTTTCACATAAGCATCTACCCTCCACACAGGAAATATCTTCGTTTCGCCTACCAAGGCATTTGTTACGAATTCACAGTTCCTTCCGTTCGGGCGCAATTTGAGTCCCCGAACTTTCTGTCTGTGTGCGGAGGTGGGCGTGGCGCCCCTGAGACTATCAGGGTTGAGAATTTTGACTTACTGGCTCATCATAGCCAAATCAAAGGAGAAGGTGTCACTGGACACCGGCCGGGTGCTCGCGCACATCACATCCCTCGGGTTCAAGGTGAATGCGAGCAAAAACAATCTGACTCCCAGTCAGAATGTCATTTTCCTGGGCTTGGAATTGAACTCAGTCTCCATGCGAGCGCGTCTCTCTCAAGAGCGCGTTCGCTCGCTGATGGACTGTTTGTCTCAGTTCAGAGAAGGGGCGAGAGTACAATATCGCACATGCCTCAGGCTGCAGGATCTCATGGCTTCATCTATCCAAGTTGTGCCATTGGTCTCCTGAGAATGAGAGCGTTTACGAAATGGGTTTTGTCACTACATTTCAGCCCGATTCGCGATCTCTGCCGCTCGGTAACAATGACGCGCGCCTGCTCGGCGGCCCTGCGCCATTGGGAGAGCGAGAACTTTTACGCACGGGGAACCCCCCTCGGGACGGTACGATGAGAAAAGTTTTGACGACAGATGCGTCCTTAACAGGCTGGGGAACCACCCAGGAAGGCAGAACGGTGAACGGTCTGTGGCTGAGCAGACGTTCAGCGCACATTAACTATTTAGAGCTTTTACTATTTGGAAAGCTCTGAATCATTTTCTGCCTTGCCTGCAGGGACATCCCGTTCTAGTACGGTGCGATAATACCACGGCAGTGGCTTATATCAACCGTCAGGGTGGCATGCGCTCGTCGAAACTCCACGCTCTAGCTTACAGGCTTTTGGTGTGGAGCAGACAGGTTTTTCTGTCATTACGCGTGACTCATGTTCCGGGCATTCGGAACAAAGGCGCGGATCTGCTATCGAGGGGAAACCCAATCTACGGGGATTGGTGTCTTCACCCGCAGATAGTGGAGAGGTTATGGATGAGATTCGGACAGGCAGCCGTAGATCTTTTCGCCTCGCGCGAAAATCACCATTGTCCTATGTTCTTCTCGCTAAAGGACGTGGACGCGCCCCTCGGGGCAGACGCACTGGCCCCCCCATGGCCCAAAGTGCTGCTGTATGCTTTTCCTCCCCTGTGCCTGATAATTTTCACACTGGCCAGGGTGAGAGAGCACGGCCTGTCTCTCATTCTGATAGCACCCAGGTGGCCCAAAGCCCCGTGGCTGGCAGAGATAATCCCTCTGTTATACACCGAGCCATGGCGCCTCCCCCCTCGCACGGAAATACTGTCCCAAGCCAACGGGGAGATTTACCACCCCCACCCGGACAGGGTGGCTCTCTGGGCCTGGCCCGTGAGAGGACGAACCTAAATGCACTGGGGCTCCCGCCGCGTGTAATCGCCACTACTCAGAATGCCAGGGCCGTTTCCACGCGATCCCTATATGGCTGTAAGTGGCAAGTGTTCGAAGGGTGGTATGATGGGCGTGGTTTCACATCTTATCAGTGCTCGGTGCCTGATATTTTGTGTTTCCTGCAAGACCTCATGGAAAGAGGCAGGTCCTTTTCTACTATTAAGGTCTACCTGGCTGCGATTTCAGCCTGTCATGTGGGTTTTGGGCCTCCACCGTCAGGCAGCACCCTCTAACCCACAGATTTATGGAGGGTGCACGCCGCTCTTTGCCGGTCATCAGGAGATCTGTTGCAGAGTGGGACCTCTCCATGGTGCTGGAAGCGCGGTCTCTGTATCCTTTTGAGCCTCTGGGGAGTATTTCCCTTAAGCTGCTGTCCCTCAAGACAGCTTTGCTCTCGGCCTTGGCATCTGCTAAACGGGTCTGTGAGCTACATGCACTCTCGGTTCACCCCTCGTGCGCCAAATTCTCCCTAAGTGGAGATAAGGTTTTCATAAGCCTAACCCGGCCTTCATGCCGAAATGCTTCCCTGCGTTCACTTCGGAGGTTTTGGAGCTATCCGCTTTTCACCCTCCACCCTTTGCCTCCCCGGAGGATCAGGGGCTGAATGCTCTGTGTCCCGTCCGTGCTCTGCAAGCATATATGACCAGGACCAGTGCTTTCCGCAAGAGCGACCAGCTCTTTGTTTCAAGGGCTCCCCTGCACAAGGGGAGTCCCATTTCAAAGCAATGCCTCTCACATTGGCTTGTGGACGCTATACTATGGCTTATGAAGCAAAGGGAGTGCAGCCCCAAGGGGCATCAGAGCTCATTCCACAAGGGGCTCTTGGGCTTTGTCAGGGGAGTGCCACTGCAGGACATCTGCTCCGCGGCCAGCTGGGCCTCTCCTCATACCTTTGAGCTTTACTACCGGTTGGATGTCACCAGAACTTCGGTGGCACACTCGGTCCTAGGGGTAGGGTCTTCTTAGCCCTTTCCCACAGCCCCGTTTGGTTAACCAACGAGGAGTGAATGGGCCGGCTGGCCATGTTCATTCCTGTCACCAAGCATTCGCATTCCTTCTTGGGTTTAGCTATGTGCATTGGTGGTGCGGGGGCCATTATCATGTATGTGTCTCATGCATGTTTCATGCCCTGCTTGTCCACAGCAGTTAGTGTGGCGGAAAACTTGCAGGATCATGTTTGTGGGACGTGTCAGGCACCGCCTCTCTGAGGTGACCGTCCTTCTCTGGCCTTCAGAACCTCACTGTGAGTGTATTGGGCAATCGGGGAGCTGTCCATGTCTCTCCCATAGGTGGATCTCGAAACGAGATGATGAAAGAGAACAATAGGTTACTGTCGTAACCCCGGTTCTCTGAAACATCGAGTGGAGAGATCCACCAGCTTTGCCCCGCTTGCCGCACGAGAAGCGAATATACTTACTGAGGAATAGCAGCGCGCCCAGCTGTGATATGCCCGTAGGTAAGGGGGTGTGGCCTCACCTGACATTGGCTGCGCGCTTCTGTCTGTTAGCCAGACTTGGTGCAATTGGATGCTTCTGCAGAGGTCAGGTACGGATGCCCTTCCCATAGGTGGATCTCTCCACTCGATGTTTCAGAGAACCGGGGTTACGACAGTAACCTATTGTTTTGTGTTTCTGTTGACTATGGTGCAGTCCCTTAGGTTCATTAGTCTATAATACTCATTTATAATAAGTTTAAGATATGCTGTTGGAGTGGATTGCAGATAGGTGCACATATCAGTGGTCTTCACAACATGTTATGTCTACTATAGTTTCTCTTTGATTTTCTCATTAACCACACAGACAAGTTTTTAGTTATGCATTTTTGTTATTTATTATTTCAAATTTGTATTTATTTCTACATTGCAAACAGTTACGCCACATGATGTCTACTCACCATTTCCTGTTCCTGTGACTCCTCAAAGGAGGGGGCGGGTCCACAGCTTTCCTTTTTCTTGGGTCGGGTTAAACCATTTTTACTAATAGGGAACTTAACCCTTGGTAATGTAGGCATGGAGAAATGTCTTTTGGTGTTTGCATTTAGTTTAAGTTGCTGAATGAGTTTATTTTACTTATTTTTTTAAAGTTCATTGGATAATGGTCATATATTTAAGCTACAAAGGTTTTGTATTGATACCCCTGTAGTTGGTATGGTCTTGAGTGTAATGAGCCTGTTCTAGGCTATATAAGACAGTCTAAACCAGTGGTCTCAAACTCGCGGCCCGCGGGCCATTTGCGGGCCGCGGGGTGATATTTTGTGGCCCCCTACTTGACATTAAATTTTAATGTTAGTGCGGCCCGTCGTTGCGTGTACCGCGTTTTAATTTTTTTTTTTTTATCCCTTATGAGCTACCATAGATAGTCTCGTGACAGCTTACGGTGGGTTGGTTGTCAATAGTTGTCATAAACAACCGCGAAGTACAAACATACTGCGCCTGGAAAAAATGAGCGCGTCGATTCAATTAGAAATAACGAACTTGAGCGCGCAAAATATGTGAGCGCGATATGTGAACAGGCCCTTAGCGAGCTACCACCAATCAGGCCACGAGCTACTGGCAGCTCGCGAGCGACGTGTTGGAGAGAGACCCTGCTCTAAAACAATGTGAGAAAAATCACTTTGAGCTTGTAATATGTGTCCAACAGGTTGATAAGAAGGTTTGCTTTGATTTGTGCAGTCAGTAATTTGAGACACTATGCATGTGTAGAAAGAATTCAATAGGGCAGACATGACTGCAAATATTTGTATTTCAAAAGCAATAATTGTTTTTCTAACTATAATAAAAGGAAATGTGCCTTCCAAAAAAACCATTCAATATCATTAATGTGTTGTATAAAGAAAATAAAAAGGACATAAGCAAATATAAATATCACAAATATGTGTTATAGACAAAGAAAGTTTGTAAAATGAACTTCAACTGTCAGAAGGACAGCTCATGAAGAACCAATCATGTACAGAGAGGTATGTTCAAATTCAGAGGAACAGTTCAGAAGAAACGTTAATAATAAATATTGAGAAGATTGGATCAGTTGTGCTCCTTTTTTGGAATACTTGAATACAATTATTTGTGGAATACTTGATGCGGCCCATCCTGACCCCGACTCTACCTCCAGCGGCCCCCAGTTAAGTTGAGTTTGAGACCCCTGGTCTAAACTGAACCTTGGGAGGAAAGGATGGGGTTATATTGCTGAACGTATCATAAAGATTTTTGCTGCCTGTAGCAATTTGTTTTTCTTTGGTTATTGTTCTATCAAAGTTTGCACTGAGTCCAGTGTATGTTTATTTTTGTAAATATATATATATTTTTTTGGTTTAATTTTGGAATTGTTTCTGTGACACTTCACTGAGAGTTTGTACACCCCTACTACTCCACTGGCCTTTAATAAAAATCCTCTTTGGGATGATATCTGAGTCCTGAGCCTATCTACCACCTCCCCTTGATATCTACGGGACACGTTATGACACCAAGCAATAATCCAGTTACTTCTTTTGACTTGTCACATTGCAATGCGAACGAACTTAGTTTCAAGTTATTTTTATTCATTTGAATGTTGTAGCGACTCTGACAGGGTATTCGGGCAGATGTATCTAAATTAGCGAATCCCGATTTGCAAACAAAGGTCAGTTCTTCGTGAGTAAACAAAGGGGCATTCTGTATACGACCCCCTTCGGGCCTGCTGACCAGATTGGTGCCACTATGGCTAGCACATGACACATTTGGAACAAGCCAGCGTTGTCTTCAACAAATGGTCAACCATTCAAACCTCGCCGTCTCACGGGACACGCATCCCCCCCCCCCCTCACAGAAAGAGTCCACAAAGCTGCCTGAACGCTTAAGGACAATCACACATTAATGCACACACACACACAAATGTCCTATAATGTGTATATAAATGTATATAACACAGAAATTGTATCCAACCTTCCTGTACGCATGCATATCTTATTAGCTTTGCTTTATAATAGAAGTGTGGTTTGCTAGTGTATAGCTCTGAAGTCTAAGAGTTCATCAAAAGAATGTTCCAACACATTAACACACAAACACCAGCCATGGAACTTTTCAGAGAAAAGTACCTCTACATGTTTTAAATGTATTCATTTTTGTGCTTAGATGTCGTCACATGCCATACTGGAAGTACTGACAATTTTATTGTGTGTTGAGCAAACTTTTAAAGATGCTTGTAATTCTGCATATGAATGTAACTCTATATTCCGATAATCTTCATGTGACGTGTCTGATATGTCTGTAATTCGCTCAATCTAACGGAGCCGAATTCCGATAGCAGAATGAAGTAAGGTGCATTATTTTACACATTTCATATTTCAGGAGCCGAACGCTCAAATACAATCTCCTCACGAGTCAGTCATGTGGGAATCCCCCACAGGACAAAGAGAACTGTGTCCGCTCCAAATCCGCGGACGGTCATGTGTGATTCGCGCAAACAGAGGCGTGAACCTAAGTGTCCTTAAAGAGACGCGCCGAGCTTCCCTTGGCCCTTCTAAAACGCTTCTGAAAGCTTCCTGAAAACTCTCTGCCAAAACTCCCTGGCTCTTCCTGCTCTTCGTGGCTTCATCATGTGACTCCTCGTGCGTCTGGACATCGCCTTAGTGTGATGATCCATCGTTTCTCTTTTTGTTTTCTTCAAGTTTATTTTATCTTTTTCGAAGGCTCCTCTGTTCATGTCTTCTCGCGAAGAAAATGAACACAGCCAGACTGGCAAGCTTCACCTACAAGGACATTCAAACACGCCGCGCTCGCTGGACGAACCCGAACGCTCGGCAGCCACATGACAGAGATACACACACACGCAAGACACAGTTTTCCTCAGCAACACCAGGAGAACCAAAGACCTTTAAGCCTTCATTCAAACTAACGCGCTTTGCCCGCTCTGAAAGACCACGTGAACGCATGACGCGAGGACAGAGACACGCACCCTTCTCCACATCAACCACAAAGAGCTTTACCTGTGCAAGTAACCGTTTACCATTCTTTCAAGGTTTAAGATCTGTTGAGTCTTGTTCTAATTCAAAAGGTTCTGTGTCTGTGATGAATTTTGCCAAACTAGAAGATCTCTCATCTTCTTTCTCTCTCTCTCTCTCACTCCTGTTTGTTATTCGTCTGTCTCGTTAGTTTTACTGTTTAACTGTACATACATGTATCCTGTGTTCAAATGTAGAATTCTGTATCCGTAGTTTCAATTATTAAAACCATATTCTTGATTGATCCTGAAGTGCTCATTTACAACAAGTCAATGAAATGAAGATCCTATAGCTACGAAAGCTTTAAAAGTTGTTACTATATCAGTAACGTAAATTTTATAAACATGAGAAAATTAATGTTCACGGCCGGAACATTGAGATTTCTTGGAGTTTATAAAAAGGGACAACCTTGTTGAGAAGTTGGTAAGTTGATCTTACGGCTGTTTGCTGGACAAACCGATTGTTTGATAAACTAAATTAATTCCCTTAAAGTTGTCTCATATAATCGATATGTAATGAGACCATTGATATATGAATGAGGAGTTATAATTCGTTATGATTTACCATTCATATATACAATCGATCTATTTTCAATTTCGATAATTTAACTGTAACATGCAATATATTAATCATATTCATGATTAATTATTAAAATTCCCTATGCATAATTTGAGCTAATTAAGGCACATCTCGATGTGGCTACAATGTTATTTCAGTATATGCTCTACAGTTACAAGTATTAATTATTAACATTTAAATAAAAGTCGAATATTTTCAGTCTGAAGTCTCAAGATGTTATTAATTTATAAATTATGCATTTACTTGATAATGAAAAGGATTATGGTTAAAATACCAGCATTGTTTGTATATGAATAACATGCCAAGACAATTATGTCATTGTTATTTATTTAGGTATCAAACGGTTTAATTAGTTCTGATAAAGATAGGTGAGACTTTACATATACATTTCTCTGTACATATCCGTTTGTACAAATTAATTTGATTTTTGTACATATACATCTGTGGTTAGACATTAACATCCTTATACACTTTCCTAAATCTCCTTTCACCAGTTCACGTCACCTGTAACACACAAAATCTAAGGTCATGTTAGCCATGATACTGCTATAGAAAATGCAAGCAGCAAGATTACTTAAAAAAAGCCAACCATATACCCATGAGGCCTTATGCCGCACACATTTAAACTTTAACACACTTGTTTCCTTTTGTGCCTAAAAGGATAGCAGAGAATACAAGTCAAAATATACATGGTAAGAGAAGTAAAAATGTCTTATTTAATGTCTCATACATTCTTTTCAGTATGCCTCATTTGCCTTTTTATTGCCCGTTTTTCTTCATTAGACCTGTAATGAAAAGTAGTACAGGAAAGGTATGTGAAATGCACAGGCTTTGTACACATTTCTACCAATACATTTAAAGGTGCCCTATGTAAAAATCGAGGTAAAATTATCCAAAAAATGAGCTACACGCATCAAAAGAATGAGAAGAAATAAGTGCAATGATGTCATTAAAAAATTGACAAGTTATAGTGCTGCCGAGATATAAACCTAAATTAGCATGCTAAATTACTAGCGCCGGCCCGACTGGTGTCGTAATACCAGTTTCGGCCATGGGAGGCGGTATGCGGGCAACATACATAACCACTAGCCAAACTGCAGTACACGAATAACTCGCACGGCTTGTGGGCGTACTTGAACCTGATGTCAATCGCTTCTATATGAGACCGGCCTTTATAATTTAGTGTTGAGATGTTGTTCATTGAGTCTCTAATCTCTAAAAATCTCCAAATGAACTGCGGTCTTACTATCGTGTCAATTCATTTGATTAATATGCGCGAGGGAGAGAGAGAGCAGGAGGACTGCGCTCGTATTGTTTGAAGACGTGAGAGTGCGCGCGCGCGGCCGGGGCGCTCTCTCTCTCTCTGCTCGTTATAAGCCCTGTCAAGCGCAGCAGTCATTATATTCTACATCACTCACCGATCGAAATAGGCTTTGGCGGGACAAAGCAGACAATTTGACGGTTTTAGAAGATTAACAACCCGAAACTAAAAAACAGACTAGAGTAGGCCAACTTTCTTGAGGTATACTGCCCCCATCTGGTATGGAATATGTGGAGTATGAATTTATTTTTTGGCAGACATTCCACATGGCACCTTTAAAATTACTTTTAGGCAAATTTTCATGACCTAACGTTCCATGAAACGTCTGTGTATACATGTAAAAAAAAGAATAATAAAAATGTCATGTTCAAATGTCAAAAATCACAGTATATCTTAACTAATTAAATGACAAGCTATGTGGTTTAATTAATACAAAATAAACACTGACACGCCAGTAAGCCGGTTACTGTGTCTGACCCGATCAACGGATTGATATACATCAATGGGAGGCAACAATAAGTAAATACAAGTGTCCAGTAACACTGAGAGTAACAGTAACTTTACAAGGTGACAGTGCCAAACTTTTGGAATACCAAATTCGGTAACTAAGAAGACTTTATAACAGCTTTGCCTTCCATTATTAATCTTATTTGATAACCATGAATTATTAACAAGATAACGTATTTGAATTCACCCAAAAAACAGTCGAGTTTATTTTATTAGAAAGGGAGCAGACAATGAAAGAGAAAAAGTGAAAGTGACACATGATGGCCTTAAAATTAAACATTACAAATTTAAAAGCAAAGAAATCAGAAGCATGCACAGTGCATTATTGGCTGGTTCGTCACTATAGTATACTTAAAACTAACTAAAGTGACATAGGCAAAAGACTGTTAAACTGTTGCACTGCCCACTGAAAGTGATTTTTGATGTGGTAATACATCAACTGTGGCATGCTGGTGTACTGGCAAATGGGCACTTACTACTGCAGTCTTTTAAATACTGCTCACACTCCCCCCTTGCTTAATACAGTTGTGTGCATTTTTGCAGGGGGCAATGGCTCTTAAAAGAGCCTTTGAGTTATAAAGTGAACAACAACAACAAAAAAATAGGTGAGAGAGAGGGAGGGGTAGTAAGAGTTAGAGAATAATTAACACAGGCTAATATAAAGTAAAATAGCAAAAGTGGTACACGGGGAATATAAATGGGGATGAAAATGCCTAGGATCTGCAAAGATAAGCAAGTATAGAGCATAAGAATTAGCATAAAATGTTGTAGTGCAGGGGTGTCCAAAGTCGCTCCCGGAGGGCCACTTTCCTGCAGAGTTTAGCTTCAACTTGCCTCAACACACCTGCCTGGAAGTTTCTAGTATGCCTAGTAAGATCTTGATTAGCTGGTTCGGGTGTTCAGGTTGGAGATTAACTCTATAGGACAGTTGCCCTCCAGCAGGATTGGACAGTGCGTATAGCAGCATAACAGTATGCAATATATAAGACAAGCCCTACTTTCAATGATCGTTAAACTTAAGTTTTATTGAATTTGTATTACTATTTTCATGTTTAATTTAATAAATGTATACTTATTAATAATAATAATATTAATATCAAAATAGTTTACATTGAATCAATTTATTCATAGAAGTGTGTGTGTGTGTGTGTAGAGAGAGAGAGATATAGTGTGTGTATATATGTGTGTATTTGTAAATATATACACATACACACTCATATACTTAGGCCTACGATGCTTTTGGGAAACGTTGCCTAGTTATTTGTGTGATATGGTGAGTAAAGTTACACAATCTTATTTTTAAAATACTTCCTTTTAACATCACACTAAACGCCACTCAGAATAAAAAAATGAAATAATTTTTTTTTTTTTTTTTTTAAAGAGTTGCTTACCTGTACTCACCATGCTGCGATGAACCACGGAAATGAAAACCTGCTAGAATCGAAGTTATGACTTGACGCCACTAACCAATGAGAAGAGATGTGGGCCGGACGAGACATGCAGCCCCGCCCCAGGTGCATATGGGGTGAGAATTGTTGCATTATTCCAAATAAATAGATTATGATCCACAAATAAATGTAAAGAGATTCACAAAAATATATAAAATTCACAAATACATAGATTAAGATCCACAAATAAATGTAAAGAGTTTCACAAATTTTTTTAAAACTCACAAATAAATAAAATGAGATTTTTTGTGAAACTCTTTACATTTATTTGTGGATCTTAATCTATGTATTTGTGAATTTGATATATTTTTGTGAATCTCTTTACATTTATTTGTGGATCATAATCTATTTATTTGGAATAATGCAACAATTCTCCCCCCATAGGTGCACCCCTGCCCCGATCAGCAGGCTGCAGCCAGGTGCTTCTCGAAGGCAGAGCTTCAACAGCTTGTGTCCTGAAAACTTCAAAAACTTTTAGCCTTTTATGTTCAAACCGGAGTCAGACAAAGATGGAGAGACTCAAGAAGAAGTGACAACATGTAGAATGCAACAGGACATTTCTGAATGGTTAGTTGTTGAATTTATGTAGCTGATGTGTAGTTATCTTCTAGTCATTAATAAGCATATTCTGTCATGATAATCTATAAATAGTGTTCCCGTGGGCGGGGTTTATGTAAATTTTAGGGTTTGTGAGGTCACTAACCCAGGAGGAATGTCGTGTAGTCCCTACCAGCCGTTTGTTGTAGTCCTTAAAAAGCAATTTCTTTAAAAGAAAATATCTCCCTTTGCAGATGTTGTTTATGCTCAAACAGCAACATTACACACTAACTAAAGCTAAAAAAGAGAAATCATAAATCAACCACCTCTTTAATGAAAAAGTCAAGTAGTTTGAATCACTGGATGTAACTGTCAATCGTTTGACATTTCTATAGCAAAACATTTGACATGTATTAAATGTTTCGCTTTATACTCCCAACATTAAACTGACCTTTAACCACCAAGGATGCTGGAAGCGGATTTGATATGCCCACGATAATAGGATTTATGTTAGACTTTATCCTCTTAATTTTTCTCCATTAGCCTTCAGAGAGCAGAAAAGGGCAGGTTATTCCTTGTTACATAAACAATGATTACAAAAGCAGATTCTTGATTAATAAAGACTTTTTCCACATGATTCCTTGTAGTATACAGTACTATGACCTCAACATTTTTACCACAGTGCATGATTTGTACGCTAATACAAGTTAGCATTACATAAACAGCTCCATGGTACAGCATTGCACCATTTTCTTCATTGTAGAACGTATAGGAGAAGAGCTGAATTGATCTCATCTTCTGCAACTCTATGATGGTGCTGCAGCAGATCTACAGAAGTTGCTGAGCCAGCACTGAGATTCACAGCTGATGTTCCCACATCCCAAAACAAGAAAGCTCACAGCGCATATGCTGCAGCTTTTATGTGGGCTGTTTACCATAGCCATATTACAATTTATATTCTACTCATTTTTAAATGTTAGATGTATACAACTGAAATATTTAACACAAATATAATTGTATAATGCAACCATTCGGATACTAAGCAGCTTTTCAGAGAAATTTGCCATAAAAGCTTCAGTGAGCAATCTAAAAGCAACAGTGGTGAGAAACTAGATAGAGTAAAATACTTTTTCATATGCCCCTGAGCTGTACAGTAAACAACCCACAAAAATGCAGCATATAATTTGAGATGCAGGAACATTTGCGGCAAACTTTGGCACATCCCTTACATATCATGCTCCCGAGGTTTGTCAAAATTAACCACTATAAATGTAATGTTCATGAATCATCTATGAGCAGAGCAGAACCTCACTCCTCACATCAAGTTACATGTCTGAGTGCTCATGTGTGGGGTTTTTTCTCTCAGTAGACGGGTATATTTCCTCAACTACTTGCTCAACAACACCTTAATGTTCCACAAAGCACAAGCATTACACTACCAGCCAATTAAAAAGATTATTTATGCTTTTTTTTTTAGCAACACCTGATTTTAAGTCAATCATAAAACCAAACCAAACAGTGATGCTTTAGATAGTAAATATAGGCTTTGACGCTTTATTTTACAACAATTAAGTCTTAACATTTCACAAACACTTTTATAAACCATATAAAAAATTATTTACACATCAAAAACCTTTAAACTTTTTGTAATCAATCATTCTTTCAGGGTTTATCACTCCCAGGTCATTAACAGCTCTTTATATGCACCCTCCACCACAGGATGTATTTTTTCCCCCCAATTTAAATTCATCATTCTGCAACAAGTGCTTATGCTAAAACAAACTTAAAATCCAGATTTACAGTTATTCTAGTACAACGCAATCAAAAAGATGCATAAAGCTTCACCCTTGAAGCACGACCACTTTATTCAGCATTCACTCCGGCTCCATGGTTTATTTACAGTTCGGTAATGCTGGCCGTACGATGTTCCCCATGTCTGACCCTGACCAAAAAACCAACTTAATTGAACATAAAAATTAATGTTTGCTTCAAAGATGCAATGGAAATGTCATGAAACAGAAAAGGTTAAAGCCAAAAGGCATATTTGATCTGACCTTTACATTACGTACCTGGCTAATTACTTCCCCTTCTGCATAAACTGCATAACTGAGATTTAAAGGTTAAACTTCCACAGCTGCTTTATATTGCGCTTACGAATAGATAAGGAATTGTGTGCAAATGTTTCAAAGGCTCTTGCATGTTTAACCTGAAATGGCAAACAAAGACGCAAAACCATTTCAGTTAAGAAACAAGACTTCAATGAGACTAAGAAACCTGGTCTGAGTGAACACGAGAAGGTGCCATCAAGAAGTTAAAAGGCACAAATAGCATTAAACTAAAAGAGCATGAAGCTTTGGAAATATGAGTGTTTTCGAATGCTAACTTGTGATTAAAAAGACACGTATTGGAGAAAACTCTGTCCGATCTGGTTAATAACATATCAGTTGCACTCATGACGTCTTCAACTTGACCAGAGCTTTTAAAACTTCATCAGATCACAAGAATAAAAGGATTCTCAAGCCGGCTCTGGTTCACGCATGTTGGTCTGATGTGGCATGAGCATTAGGAGAGCGAAAGTGGACGACACGCTAGAAAACCGCTCATGGAGAGAGTTGTTACCGTTCCATTCAGGAATCACAGAGGATTCTACAGAGTTGAAGCAACTGGAATTACTGTCAGAACCTGGACAAAGTCCAAGACATAGTCTCTGAAGAACCAGATGGAATTTCCTTCTAAAGCTATGGTTGATCCAGAAGTAGAAGATACAATTGAGGAAGCCATTGGAGGTTGGTAACCACACAGCAATGAACTCAATCCATTCTGGGACACCACTGCCTGAAATCGCTGTGAACAAGGGAAAATGCTTTAGGACTTATTTTTACGTTAATATGTTAGCATCATGTGATGCGCTTTGGTCGATCGGGTCACAAGTGGACGACGCTAAATACAGGTGCAAACGGAGTCTAAAACGCTTTGAACTTGTCCATTTTCGACCACTTTGGGTAGTCAAAAACGCATTTGACTGAATTGCTTTCGTAGTGTAAACGCTCATGTGGTCGAATAGCCACAAAAGACCGTCTACTCTCTGACTACTGAATGCGTAAACATTATGGGAAGCGCTCTAGCCAAACGGGATTTAAAATTTGGGTGGAGACCCAAGTTTGGTTTGAAGACGAAAAACGTACCAAGCACAATGTTCTCTCACCATTCCTGATTTTTGAACACACACTCAGTGTTCGGCTGGTCTTGCGGCTGTCAGAGCAGAAAGGTGTGTTTTTCCGTTTTCTCCGGTTGGGTTCATATGTAAATTACGTGAGCTTATTTCGTCCATTAGAACAAAAGATCTCAAAAAGTAATTTGCTCATACAGTCATACATTTACCTGCCCATAGATCCTCCCCTTGAAGAAATCAGGACAGAAGTGGTTGAAAGTGGACAAAAGAGTCGGATTAAAACACTAGGTGAAAACGGGAATGTGTCTCCCAAATCTACTTGTGATCTGATCGACCAAAACGCATCTTAACACCAGGTGTAAACAGGACCTATGACATTTACAAAGCAGTATCTAATCTAGAAAGTCAATGTAAGAAATGTCTGACTTCAAGGTTAGATTAAAAAGGACAATTTATTAATTTGTCAGTTGCTCAATTTATTGTCATTCCAAACCTACAGGGCTTACATTAGAAAGCAAACTGATATGTTGGCCGACAGAAACAAATCAGAAATGCACTCGATTTAAGCTCCTTTTTTATCATCACTGTAACATATTTTGCTTTTTGGATTAGATAAGTGTTCCAAAATAGAAGCAAATGAGAGAATACTTAAAATATACATGTGTGTAATTCCAATGCTCTGTCTTTTGTGTTGATATTTAAAGATGGCCATCTGTAAGCATGACTGTTTGGATTTATATGAAATGGTAACACCTTACAAGAAGAGTCCATTTGTAATATTAACTAAGGTTAATAAAATTAAATAATTTCAGCATTTACTAATAGATTTTTACATTTTAAAATTCTCTCTCTTGACATTAATGCACTATGAACTAACAAATAATGATCAAGGCATAATTCATATTTTTTTTTCTTTAAAAAGTACAGTACATTTTCATGGTTCAGTACTGTTTTTCAACTTTTGTAATACAGTTCAGCGCTATTTTATGTGTTATGTTTGTTTTCATTCAGTATCCATTTTAAAAACTATCAGTTGATTAATCTGTCATCGGCCAACCTACTTATAGTTATCGGTCGACCTCTATGCAAAAGTTTTTGCGAAGAAACGCAAAGTTTCTCGGGGGAACGCAAAACATTTGCGAGAGAACGCAAAAGCATTGACTTGTTTTTTTTCCTCCCATATCTTTTTTTCCCCCCACCACCATGTCCCCTTAGGACATGTACTACCTGTTTTCTAAACGCAAGTAGAAAATATATATATATTCCATTTGGAAATTTTACTCCATTTCACTCATTGCTTTTGACTACTTTAACTATTTACCAAGTAAAACTGGCACACTGCCTACAATACATTTGGCTCAATCCAATATATTTGTATTTCTTTCACCCCTGAAGTTATTTAGCAGAAAGCTCAAGCTGCTCTATTCCACACAACCAAAGTAGACGGTAACCAAGGGCTGTCAAACAAGTGCCATAAAAGTGGGCAATTTAAACGCTATGTAGGAGGGACTTCAGTCTCCTTGTCTTGTCTTTCATCTCAGTCCTCCTGTCTCTGTGATTATCTCTTCATGTCTGCTGAAAACAGCAGCTGCAGTAAGCTAAGGTCATTGCATGCAGAGTCCTTCCCTTATCAGTTTTTTAACATTTATTTCCCCCTCTCAAGTCAGTGATGCACCAGCCATAGGCACCATAGCCACAAATAAATTTAAAAAGCATGGTAACTGTATCAGCAAGGTTCAATTTGTTTGTTACCATGACCTAACAATGAAAAATACTTCTAAACCTTTCATTAAATCATCTTAATTTGAACATTTACTTATACATTAAAAATCATTAAAAATGCATTATTAAAATATAACCATCTGTTAAAGGGTTAGTTCACCCAAAAATTCAAATTATCCCATAATTTACTGACCCTCAAGCCATCCTATGGCTGAAACAAGAAAGTCATATCCGCCTAAACACAATTTGCATTATATTAAAATATATCCTGGCTCTTTCAAGCTTTATAATGGGAGTGAATGGTACTGTACCTTAGATTTTGAAGCCCAAAAAAGCACATCCATCCATCATAAAATTAATCCATAAGGCTCCAGGGGGTTAATAAAGGCATTCTGAAGCGAAGCGATATGTTTTTGTAAGAAAAATAACTATATTTCTAACTTTACCAACTATAAATCCCTGGGTTCAGATAATGGCCGTACTTGAGTCAAGTTCTGGCAGAAGTTACCTCTTGGCCTATAAGAAGAAAGTCATATTCTGACTTGAAGATGGGTAAATTATGGGATCATTTTTGGGTGAACTAACCCTTTAATTTTATTTAATTGCCCTGAGTTGCCATGAACTAAAATGAAAAAGTTGTATTTTTAAGTAATGAACAAAACAAAGATTAATACTGTAACATATATTGCTCATTGTTAGTATAGTGGGACGTTATTGTAAAGAGTACCAAAGCAACGAAATACACTAAACAAAATACACCACCTCATTCAAATAAAGCCAATCCTTATGTGAATGCATGAATGAAAGTTCCTCAACACTGTGGCTTAAGATAAAACGGATAAGAGTAAAAAAACAAAAAAAAAAACTTTACCGGTTTGGATGAAAGGCACTTAAAATTAAAGTAATGTTTCATGTTGTTTCAAACCTGTAGGAGTTTCATCAATTTATTTTATTAGGATAAACCCCTTGAGATGCATCATCTCGTTTTCGAGGGGGTCCTAATGTTTCTTTCTTGAAAGTTTCTTTCTTATGTTGAACACAAAGGAAGATATTTTGATTAATGTTGGTAACCAGACAGTTGACGGTAGCCATTGACTTCCATAGTAGGAAAAAAAAAATGCCATGGAAGTCAACGGGTGCCTTAACGGTCTGTCTGGTTACCAACATTCTTCAAAATATCTTCTTTTGTGTTCAACAGAAGAAAGAAACTCATACAGGTTTGGAACAACTTGACGGTGAGTAAAAGATGACAATATTATCATGTTTGGGTGAACTATCCATTTAAGTGCCTGTGAGGGTAGGCCTATTTAAGACAAAAAGACATTGAATTGACCTACTTTTAAGTGTTTGTAACATTTGATCAAAGTTTACTTCCATTCTATGCATAAAAAAATAAAAGAGCAGCTTGGATATTCCGCTAAACATCTGCTTTTGTGTTTGGAACAACAGGAGAATGAACAAATGATAATCAATCAAGATCTCACCATTGTAAAGCATGATGACCATGCAGGGCGTCCAGCAGGTGTAGTAAACGGTCATGACTGGCACTAGAACGCGTAAGGCGACTTTAGGCCTGTATCCTCCACCCCAGCTGTGTCTTCTCAACTTTAACCTCTGTCTCTTGGCTGCTATCCACAGTCTGAGGTTACAGAAGGTCATGATGGCCGAGCACGGGAAGAAGATGAAGCACGTCAGCGTGAGGGAGTAAGTGACGTTGCTGGAGTACATGGGGTTGCAGACGAGAGACGCTCTGGAGAAGTGCACTTCAATGATGCCCGCTGGGAACGAGATGGGAACGAGGAGGAGAGGAGGGAAAATCCACGCGAACGAGATTAAAAGCAGAGCTCTTCTCCTGGTCAACACGGTGGAGTATTTCAGAGGGTAAAACACCGCGATGTATCTTTCCAGACTGATGGTTGCGAGCGTGTACATGCAGGTGGAATAAATAGTTGCGTTGAAAAATGCCACGACGTGACAGAAGGGGTCCGGGCCCTTGTTATATTCCTTCATGAAACTCACGCACAGATTTAGCGGCATGATAAGCAGTCCAAACGCCGAGTCCGCTCCCGTTAACGATAAAAGAAAGTAGCGAGAGTTTCTCGACCACCCCGAAACAGCTGAAGCTATGACCATCACTACAGCAATGTTTCCCAAAGTTATCATCACTCCCAAAACTGATATAATTCCAATTTTAATGGGGCGGTGAGCCTCCAGTGTCCTCTGTAGATCCGTGACATTCAAGTCCACATGTGATGCGATGGAGACGTTTATGTCGGACATCATGGCGCATTAATCAATGACCCATGGTGATTTGAAAAATCCTTATTTTTCAAACGTTACAAACAGGTTTAACAAAGATCAAATGTAAGCACACAAAATCTACATAGCAGACGCTGCCTCCAGGAAAGATGAACACCTGTAGCAAATCAAGATCAGTCACGTGATGCCACCCTGTTGTTAATTATCATCACATTACAGGTGACCCGTTTGGAAACGGAGCAACTCAGTCGTGTTTTTAAAGTCTCCGTGAAATCAAAATGGAAGTTTTTTTGGCTTATAGTATAGGCTATGAATCTTACTTTTATCTGCTTGTGTGCTCCAAAACAATGACAAAATTCGCATTTAGAAGATATACACATTCAAAACTTACTTGGATATCAATATGGATCAATGATTTTGATGACATCACCCTGCACTTCAGCTTCTTGTCAGATTTTCTGTCCAATCAAATGCTCTCTATAATCTACAGCATCCCGCCCCCAAATAGAGACTGATAATCAAAGTTGACAGTTCTTTTTTGTTTATGGAATATTGCAGTATTAATTAAAAATATTTTATCAATGTACATCATTAAAAAAAAAGGAAAAAAGATGTGCCCTCCTAATCTTTAATCAAAATAACTTCCCCTCCCTCTTGCAGCTCATCTCTTCTCTTCTCTGATGAGGTGTTTACTGACACGAGGGCGGGATCAACCTGTCACTCACATGAGATCGACCAATAGCAAACCACAACCATCCAATCAATTCCACATGGACAAAATCAAATCCCGTCCTACATTTTGTTCTTGTTCGAGTGCTGTTTCACACGGATTTATGTCACAATAGGAAAGAAAAGACCTATCGCATCTTCCATTTGATGCTGACATTAATAAGGTAGTAAACAAAAGCTTAAGGCTGAAATTAGATACAAAAGTCCCTAAGTGAATTGTGCTGAATTAATTGCAGAGGTTTTTAATACGTTAGAGGTTTAGAACAAATCAGGCGTGAACCACAGTGAATGGCATGATATGCAGATGAATGTCAAAGAACACTATGACATGGACGAATGCATAGATAATGTGCAGTTTTCGGCTGTTTTTACACTGATGAGCTGAATTACTAACTTGACAGTAAAGCATTCTGCTGGATGTTTCCCTGCCTATTATGACAGTTTTCCTTGCAAGATAATTATTAAAGAAGTGCTATAAGTGCTAAAGTTAAGTTGTGCCTCAACTAGATGTTCTTCTGTAAAAATCACTGTCACTATCAAAAATACAATTATCCAAAACATCGACAACTTGCTGTTGAAGCTGTATATGAAAGCACAACATCATAGTCCAACTCCTCATTGACTTGATGTGTTCATTAAAGGATTAGTTCACTTTTAAAAAAACTTTTGCTGATAATTTACTCACCCCCATGTCATCCAAGATGTCCATGTCTTTCTTTCTTCAGGCGAAAAGAAATTAAGGTTTTTGATGAAAACATTCCAGGATTTTTCTCCATATAATGCACTTTACTGGGCAGCAAACGGTTCAAGGTCCAAAAGACAGTTTCAGTGCAAACTGCAAACTGTTCAAATGGTTTTAAACGACACCAGACGATGAATAAGGGTCTTATCAAGCGAAACGATCGCTCATTTAAAAAAAAAAAAAACAAAGTTTAAGTTTTATAAGCTCACATGCTCGCCTTTCTCTGTTCTGTGTGACTCTCCTGTTCGAACTCGTTCATCAAAATGAACAAATCTTTTTACGAGTCAATTCGTTCATTTCGGTCGTTAAATGAATCAAATGACTCGAAAAAAGATTTGTTCATTTTGACGAACGAGTTCGAACAGGAGAGTCACGAACGTGCATTACAGAACAGAGCAAGGCGGGCATTTGAGCTTATAAAACTTAAACTTTGTTATTTATTTTTTAAATGACCGATCGTTTCGCTTGATAAGACCATTATTCATCGTCTGGAATCGTTTAAAGCCCTTTGAACAGTTTGCAGTTTGCACTGAAACTGTCTTTTGGACCTTGGACCGTTTGGTACCCAGTAAAGTGCATTATATGGAGAAAAATCCTGGAATGTTTTCATCAAAAACCTTAATTTCTTTTCGACTGAAGAAAGAAAGACATGGACAACTTGGATGACATGGGGGTGAGTAAATTATCAGCAAAAGTTTTTTTTAAAGTGAACTACTCCTTTAAGAGCCGAAACATTAAAATGCATCTTTTGTTCGGTAGCTCTGGGGTTCAGATTATCAGAAAGCCTTGCATGAAGATCACAAATCATTCAATTTGTCTGCACTGTAAAAAATTATTGTGATTTTAACGGTGAAAGACTGAGGGTGAGACTGTAAAAATGCTACAGTGAAAAACTGTTAATTGGTTAACAGAAAGTTTCCTTACTATATACGGTAAATAACTGTGATATGTATAATGGTACATTTTACTGTAAAATACTGTTTTTGGAAGCGAAAAAGAACAAGTCATTGTAAGTCATTGTATAAATTGACATTCCCACAATTCCCTGCGTGACACTTCACATTTGGTGTATTTTTTTTAAATAACTGTTTTTTCATAATTTTCTTTTAATCAGTTATGTACATTGGGGTTTTATGTTACATTTAATGTTGTTAAATTAATGTTTATTGCATTTTTAAAATTTCAACATGTTACCATGATGGTGTTTAATGTTTGTGTGAATGACACTGTGCAGCTTCTACAATACATATTAGTATTAACTTTCTTGTGGAAGAGCTGCTTGTGAAGAGCTTTGATGATTGATCATGTGACTCATCACTGTTGTGATTATTGGCTGTCAGTTATTACAATAGTACAAAACAGATATTAATACTTCAAAAGGTCAGTAAATTAACATTATATCAGATAATGAAATACGGTTTATTGCTGTAAAATTAAATACGGTTAAAAGTCTGTAAAACCTAAAATGTTGCTACCGTATTTTTTACAGGAAATTTCTGGTAACCACAGCTGACAGCTGATTTTTTTTTACAGTGTGTGTAATTATTATTACACATAACCCAAACATGGGTGAGAGGGACTTGTGAATGTTTCAATCATCTTTTGATTCAGAAAAGAGGCTCTTGATTAATCTCCCTGTAGTGTCAAAAGAATAGTTCAGAATCTCTGTTATTCTCTTTAATAACATCAGAAAACCTCCCTGCTGTAACTTCCAGCATGACTTCAGTAGTTAGTTCCACCAAATGACAACTGGCATGAGTGAGCATGAAGCTTTGATTGATAGAAAATTGAGAGATTGTGAAGGGAAAGTGGAGTTTGATTCGAGATTAAATTCGTCGCCGTGTAAGTCATGTACGTCACCTCGGATATTTGCTCATCTGACATTCTCTTGTTGATTCACGGTAAAATGAAGTTTTCATGAAAGTTCAGCGCTTTATTGCAGTGTGATGGTTTGATGTCTCACTTTAACTCTTGACACGTGCAGGCTTTGGCCTACTTGCAGATTAGGCCAGTTTATGACGAGGATTCTTAATGGCTAATCTTTTCATAAATTAATCGCTTAAACCATTAGTCACACTGAGTTATAAATATACCCATTTGATGTAAAATAACATAGTTCTAATCAAAGCTGGGCAAAAACCCTACTGAAACCATGCCAGTACTTTGAACTATTTGTTTAGTCAGTTTCCCAGTAGCTGGACGCTTGGCATTCTTTGTTTATTGCCTTTTTTCCTAGTAATCATCATAAATTAGGCATCATTTGGAAGCTTTACACTCACAATTCATCTTGTGACATCTTTTGTTTTTAAAATTGGAGATTGCATTACCATGGAAACAGTACTTAATAATTTTACCTGCTCAATTTTTGTGGTATTTGTTAGATATGGCTTTTATGGCGCTTTTCCATTACCAGTACCAGCTCGACTCGACTCGACTCGCCTTGGCTCGCCTCGACTCGGCTCGCTTTTCGCTCCGTTTTCCATTGCAGAAAGTACCGCCACAAATAGTACCCGGTCGTCATAGCGACGCATTTCGTTCCTCGTTGCCCCATCAAGCTCTCGCTGGATCCTCTCTTCGGCAACCAAACAAAGGAATGTCTGCACCTCCTCGTTTGACCACGGCGTATTCTTCCGAGTTGCCATAATAATAGTAGTAAGTTTAGTAACTATCTCTGGCCAAACTATTTAAAAATGGCGGGGTTATTCTGGATACTCCATCTGGCGCGTGCAATGATGACGCAGATTCTCTGTGACCAATCAGCAGTCGGCATTGTTTTCACGTCACATTTTAGTATCGGCTTAGCTCGCCTCAGCTCGCTTAGAACCTCGCCGGAGGTGGTACGAAAAAAAGTACCCGAAAGCAGGTACAGGTTCAACTTTTACACAGTGGAAAACCAAACAAAGGCGAGTCGAGTCGAGCCGAGCCGAGGCGAGCTGGTACTGTGTAGTGGAAAAGCGCCATTAGATTCCAAATTATATTTAAAAAAAATATATATATATATATATATACCGTATATAGGGTATAACGGGGCTAAAGGTACACCCTGAGAAAAATTTGCTTTTTACTCAAATAGTGTATGATTGAAATGATAATAAAAAAACAAAAAAAAAAACATAAATATATATATTTTTAAATCTTACAAATGTATGAGGTGGCAATGTGGGCCTTTTACCCCACACACAAGGTAAAACCGGCATGGGGCAAAAGGCACACATGTTTTTAATAATCTAAGTTAATATTTTTTCAAAACAATCACTTTAGCAAAGTTTGTACTATTTTCTTTTTTTTTTGATAAATGAATTCATTTAGGTTCAATAAATATATTGTTATTAAAATGTTTATTTTAAAACTACAGAAAAAAAAATATTTTAAAAAGTAAAGATTCTAAAAGCATTGAAAGAGATCCCATAATAATTTAATATAGCTTTACAGTAGTAACAAATAAATATGATATTTTATTATATTATATGATTAATATCATATTTTTTAAATATAATGGTTTCATTATAATCTTCATTGATTATCTCTAAGGTGGACACCCAACTTAATATATGATACTTACCATCTGAATCTAACCATGTCAACAAATGGAAAAGGGCAGTCAGCTGTTTATTATCATGTTATTTCACCCCAACAGCAGAGGTGACTTTTATATTCTTCCGTTATTTAAAAACTGTTGCTTTAATTTCCTTGAACAAAACTGAAAATCATTAACAAGACCTCGCAGAATCAACTTTACTATCAAGGATCAGCCAAATTTCCACGTGTATCATCAAAAGCGGTTGTTAAGATAAGTACTGAGCTCATTTTTTGTGCCATTTGAGGGTTCTAAAGAGAATGAAGTTAAATGCGCCTTTTACCCTGGTGCGCCATTAGTCCCGCTGTACCCTATATTTTGTATAAAATGTTTACTTAATCTAATAATCTGCTGTGTCTTCTTTAAAAAGAGACCAACATTATGTGTAATTCCAAAGCTTCCATGAATTACAACCATTTAAGTTCAGATCTTTGCTCTAAAAGGGGTGACTGTGACTGAGTTAACAGACTAATAGGTGAATTCTTCCTTTATCTTTGTATATTACATGGAACTTCTAATGTTGACTGAATACAAGCAACTGTGCATCTGTGTAGTGGATGACTGTGTGGACTGTGCACATGCTGTGCTGGTGAGATAGGGACCAATGGCTATTGATTGTATTGCTTTTTGTGCATGTCTCACCTGTAACTTGTGACACAAGGCAGATGCTACAGAGAGATAGCGCCTTTGTTCATGTAAAGGGGGGTGACTGATGAAAGGCTGTATTGTCACATTGTGTGAGGAAGGAGAAAGACACCCAGACTGATAGAAGGACTCAGGGTCAGAGATGTTAACACATGCTCCCTATTCATGTACAAGTGCCCTTATGATGTTTTGTTTAAGGGGCTACGTAATAATTTTCATGTATTAATTGCTTTTCTTATTGCCAATCTGTGAACAGCTTGTAACAAAACTTAAAAACGAGACCTTCCCAGACTTCCTAGATTGTCTATGAAAGCCTGTAGACTGATTTTTATGAGAAGGACAGGGACATTGTTACTGGGAAAATCAAAGGGATGTGAGTGACGTTTACACACACTCCCGAGAGCCTCTCTTCCATCCAATGACACGTGAAAACGAATGCTTATACAATGTTCAGGATAATGCCGAAAGAGCTATTCTGTTCTGTAATGTCAATGTATAATATAGTCTCACATTGCCAGATCTATATAGTCTATAGTATCAAGTATAATTTATAATCAAACCATCATAACAGTGTAATTTTTAATGACCTCATCTGTCGACATGATGCTGGTGAATCGCAGAGCTGGTGCAAACACATCGCTATGATCACATCGCTCTCACCATTTTCATTTTTGTTGTGTGTTTATTTTGTTATTGCGAGAAAACCGCACAGCACATAATTACATATTCATCTAAACATCGCTCTCAGTTATGTAGACAGTGTCAGGATGTTTGTTAACAGTATATCGCTGCAACGGTATTTCCAAACTTTTACCTCTAAGCAAAGAATGAAAAAGAAATTCACAGTGAGAATTTCAGGGCATTGAATTGCATTCAGTCTCTTGTACATGAGTGCGAGCACGAGCAATAAGAATCTGGCTGCAGTTCCCTTAACGGCCAGCGTTGTCAGTAATAACAAGGGTTTCTGAAAAAAAATTAAATTTCAACATTTTTTAATTATCCTCAAGGCATCCTAGGTGTATATGACTATCTTCTTTCAGACGAACACAATCGGAGATATATTTAAAAATATCCTTGCTCTTTCAAGCTTTATAATGTCTCGCCCCCCATTCACTATTATAAAGCTTGAAAGAGCCAGGATATTTTTAAATACAACTTCAATTGTGTTCGTCTGAAAGAAGATAGTCATCAACACCTTGGATGGCTGGAGGGTGAGTAAATCATGGTATAACTTTTATTTTTGGGTGAACTATCCCTTTAAAGGTTCCTATATGGATGTCTCCTACAACAGGTTTACATGCATCAAAGGTCAAAAACACTTTAATTTTTTAATTTTGTCATAATATACATTGCAGCATCATCTCTTTTCTAACAGTTTCTGTAATGCTACGTTCACACCGGACGCGAATAGCGCGTCAAATTCGCGCCTACCGCGTCTAGTTATACGCTTGACCACTTTGAATCCATTCGCGCGTCAAGAGCGAAATTGACGCGCGTAAAAAACAAAACTTTGAAGCGAAATTTACGCGCGTCTGAATCGAAACCCGTTGGCGGAATATTTGCTCTGAATAGCATATATTCTGAATACGAGAGCAGAACGGCGGCGTAGGGGTCATCGTCGCCGTATTTGTGTCCACCAGACCCTTCAAAGGCGAACCCAGTGTGGCGAGTTTCACCATTTGCTCGCTCCAGGAGCTGCGCCTGGATGACGGCCGCTGTCAGCAGTACTTCCGCCTGTCCCGCGCCCAGCTTGATGACCTGTTGTCCCGCATCGGAGCGAGGATCACCCTCGCCCTCATCCACCTAATCTGTCATTTATTTTTGTTTTGATGATAAATGGAGCCAGCCTCCAAAAGTGATTAATCTGTCCTGATTTTTCTCTCTCACACACATCACTGTCCAGACACGAATGTTGGTTGTCTTTACATTATAATAATATTTCATATAGGCCTAATCTAGATATGGAATAAATAGCATTCAATACAAAATGAATATGTCTCATAGGCCTATATTGAAATCAAGTTTTATGTGATAAAATATCCACCGTCAAATTACAAAATAATTTATTGAAGCATCCAGATACTTCAAACAGCTAGGCTCCTGATTGGTTAACGCGGCGCGAATTGACGCAGAAGTTCACATTTTTCAACTCGGGCGGCAGACGCGAATTTGCGTCAAACGCGTGAATGCACAAAATGCACCATTCGCGCGTAACGCGCATAACGCGCCAGACGCTCAATTCGCGCCATTCGCGCGAACTTGACGCGCGAATGAGGCGTATTCGCGTCTACCGCGCCGCGCTCTACGCCTCATCGCCCCGCAGGAATTTTTTACGCGCGTAACGCGTCTTTGCATTGACTTAACATTGAAATCACTCGCGCCTGGCGCGCTATTCGCGTCCGGTGTGAACGTAGCATAACAGTTTACATGAAATTACATGAAAAATCACATGAAATTTCCAATTACCATAGGATATTTAGTCTTTTCCCTTTAAAATTACAATAATTTTTTACAGTGTGAATACCATATACCACTATTTGTGTTTAGTGTGGTGCTATTTAGCACATACACTCACCAGGATTATTATGAACACCATACTAATACTGTGTTTGACCCCCTTTCGCCTTCAGAACTGCTTTAATTCTACGTGGCATTGATTCAACAAGGTGCTGAAAGCATTCTTTAGAAATGTTGGCCCATATTGATAGGATAGCATCTTGCAGTTGATGGAGATTTGTGGGATGCACATCCAGGGCACGAAGCTCCCGTTCCACCACATCCCAAAGATGCTCTATTGGGTTGAGATCTGGTGACTGTGGGGACCATTTTAGTACAGTGAACTCATTGTCATGTTCAAGAAACTAATTTGAAATGATTCGAGCTTTGTGACATGGTGCATTATCCTGCTGGAAGCAGCCATCAGAGGATGGGTACATGGTGGCCATAAAGGGATGGACATGGTCAGAAACAATGCTCAGGTTGGCCGTGGCATTTAAACGATGCCCAATTGGCACTAAGGGGCCTAAAGTGTGCCAAGAAAACATCCCCCACACCATTACACCACCACCACCACCAGCCTGCACAGTGGTAACAAGGCATGATGGATCCATGTTCTCATTCTGTTTACGCCAAATTCTGACTCTTCCATCTGAATGTCTCAACAGAAATCGAGACTCATCAGACCAGGCAACATTTTTCCAGTCTTCAACTGTCCAATTTTGGTGAGCCTCTTTTTCCTATTTGTAGTGGAGATGAGTGGTACCCGGTAGGACCTTCTGCTGTTGTAGCCCATCCGCCTCAAGGTTGTGCGTGTTGTGGCTTCACAAATGCTTTGCTGCATACCTCGGTTGTAACGAGTGGTTATTTCAGTCAAAGTTGCTCTTCTATCAGCTTGAATCAGTCGGCCCACTCTCCTCTGACCTCTAGCATCAACAAGGCATTTTCGCCCACAGGACTGCCGCATACTAAACCCTAGAAATGGTTGTGCATGAAAATATCAGTAACTGAGCAGATTGTGAAATACTCAGACCGGCCCGTCTGGCACCAACAACCATGCCACGCTCAAAATTGCTTAAATCACCTTTCTTTCCCATTCTGACATTCAGTTTGGAGTTCAGGAGATTGTCTTGACCAGGACCACACCCCTAAATGCATTGAAGCAACTGCCATGTGATTGGTTGATTAGATAATTGCATTAATGAGAAATTGAACAGGTGTTCCTAATAATCCTTTAGGTGAGTGTATATCTACTTCCTTATTAGACGAGTCAAAATGATATAAAAAATATGCACACACAAAAAAACTGACAGAAAAATAAATGTTTTTGTTAAATGCAATCGTGCTTATGAAAAGAAGAGTACATTCCATAGCATTTAAATAAATATATTAATTTATTAATATACCTTATGCAAGTTTGAGAGAGAATTTGCACAGATAT
The DNA here is from genome assembly GCF_029890125.1 of Rhinichthys klamathensis goyatoka. NCBI lineage: Eukaryota > Metazoa > Chordata > Actinopteri > Cypriniformes > Leuciscidae > Rhinichthys > Rhinichthys klamathensis. The sequence continues at coordinate 775,517 of NW_026606762.1, forward strand.
ATGTGCGCATGTTTGTGCTGATGTTTGTGTCTGTACTGTGGTTAAGACAGATCCTTTAAATAGCATGTTTTAACTCTGAGGGAATCATCTGATCCCAGCTGCTCCCCCATTTCCAGCTCTCTGCAAATAGACACCGGTGACCTACTGGATGTGTTTAAACTACACTTCTAATAAGCCTCGGAGTCAGAAGGCACTTTAAATGATACTATATGATAAAATGGTGTAATTTTCTGTTACATAATCACTTATAATGTCAATATCTGTTGTATAATGCTCTTGAGCAGCAGTTGGTTGTGTCCCATGCGGTTTAAATGCATGAATAAATAAATGAATAGACAAGAAAGAATAGAAGTTTTTAACTGAAAAGCACTGAAAGAGAGAAAATGTAAGAGAAGGTGGGGGGGTGCTAAGTAACACTTGATATAACCGCAAAGCATGAATATTTATAAATAAAAAATAACAGCTTATTTACAATGGCAATAAAACTAAAGGCATTTTAAATAGTGAATATACCCTGAGACTCAACCTCTTGACTACTTCCACCTCTAAAGCATAAAAATAAAAGAATATAAAAAAACCCCCCAAAAAACACAGCTTGTCTACAGCATCTGCAGAAACACTCAAGGATATTGACTTTCGTCAATTGCGCTCTCACTCTTGTTTGTCAGCATTGATTTGAACCCCTCATCTTTGCTTTTCATTCTCGTTCCATAAACCGATTCGGAAAACACTGCATAAAGATCCTGTGAGGTGGCTGATGAAGGGCGGCTAGGCAGACGTCCAATGTCTTAACCTTTCCAGAAACAAAAGGAAGCTGTACACTGGCATATGCAGTCAGCGGGTGATGCTGACACTCTGCCAGGGCGAACTATAGATCATTCTGGAGGCAAAAATACTTTTGAACAAGTCAGAAATGGGTAATTCACAAGGAAATGTTAGACTTTTGAGAGCAGTCTATGAGAAGCCTGCGGCCTTCTACATTAAACTTATTATGATTCGTCATATTATGATTTATTATAAGTAAAGCAAAGCAAACGCCCACTTCTTAACCCTTTAAAGCCTACTGTATTTATCAACATGATCAAAAGTTTGCTGGAAACCTGTTGTACACAATCTATTACATGCCTTCTGTCGTCTGATTGATAGTAAAAGGCCTTTTAGTGTGATTCTAAAAGTTCATGGTACACATGTTTTGTTTTGTTTTTTTTCGCTGTGAAAATATAATAACTTTTATATTGTTAGTAATATTTCAAGATGAACATTTACTGGAATGATGCAACATCGTTTTGAAAAATCATTAAAATGTGAGTTTCAAATATAGATCAGGCGTTTATTTGTTCATCTCTCAGTCATCATTGTATGGCATTGCATTATATGTTTTTTACCCCCCACAATTAAAGCGACAGACATTTGATCATAAAACTATAAGCATTAAATATAATCTTACTAAGACATATTATTGGAAGACAGAGTGACAACTGATATTTATATGCATTTTACATAAGTAGTCTTATATATTGTTATAAAGATCCTATTGATTTACATTTTTTTTCTTCTCAAGTTCCATATTTACCTAAATCATACTGTATGAGCATAAAAGCCCGATGTACCAAATATTATACTCATAAAAAAATTAATAACTGTTCTGTTAAAAAAGAGAAGATTTTTCTTACAATTGTTTAATATTTCAGGCTTTACGGGGTTAAATGGGTAGTTCACCCTCAAATGAAAATTCTGTCAACATTTACCCACCTTCATGTCATATTTTGAAAAAAAAAAACTCAGCGTTTTACTGTCTATGCAATGAAAGTCAGAGGTCGAGTGTTGTTTTCAGAGGTCGAGTGTTGTTTTGGACCCCATTGACTTTCATTGTATCTACAGAAACATTCTTCAAAACATCTTCTTTTTTGTTCTGCAACCTCTTTTCCACAAAAAAATGGAAACAGTCTATATAAAGTATGTAAACTTTTCCAAAAGGATGAGATTGTTGTGGCAATAACTTTCCATGCTTTCAATTTCAAAGTTCCTTTGATTATTTTCCGTTTGCTCAAAAGGAAATCATCACAAAATCTCATCAAGTACAGAATGGGAGAATCAGATACGAAGCCGCAAACCTGCAGCCATTACTATTATCAGATATTCACAGTTTGATAGTTCCATCAGGCGTGGCGGTGCTCCAGGAGCGGGCGAGCATAAAAAAAAGATGCAAACCGAATAGACAAAATAGATTTAGGATGATCAAGAATGTTTTCACACAGACTTGATGATCATCACAAAGATAACAGATTATGACACTCCCGCTTTGATTTATTCTGCTTGTCTTCACCCCAGTGGGTAAATTAAATAGTGTTATCACGTTATGCCAGTGGCAGAGCTACTGCAGAATGATTTGCAAACTTTCCTTTGAGACAATTATAGAATATGGCAATCCTTTATTGGCTCTACCGCCAATGTAGACAAGAATGAGTAATTATGCCCTGGCCGAGGGACTGAATAGGAGAGATAGGGCAGGAAATGAAGAGGAGAGCATTATTTTCCAGGCTGATAGTGCATGTTATTGCAATGATAATTGAGAGTAAACATTTTTGCAACACACATTGGCCTGTGTGCTGATGTGTGATTTTGTGCATCCACATCCCCTGAGTATCGCTGAACTGATGACGAGACACGAATAAGACCCGACGGTGCACTATACGCACAGACATGGCTGAGTGTTAAATCTAATCAGACAGATACAATAGAGTGTCATTGAACGCTGCACAGAACCTTCTGAAGGTGTCTTAAATGTACAAAGCATTCTCATCCCAAGGTGTCATATACTAACGCTTTTGCCAAAGCGTCTACATCCGACGCACATGGCACCCTTTAGCGTCAATATAACACGCTTCGGTTATGGGTAGGTTTAGCTCTGGGGTAGTGTTAGGGTTAGACCACTAGGAGGCGCCATATACCTGCGTCTCATATTGACGCTAAAGGGTGCCATGTGCGTTGGATATAGACACGTCAGTGACGCCTTGGGATGAGAACGGGCTGAAATGTAGCCTACTATACTCAAGGAGATAAATATTTTCTTTGTGATAAGGTTACTGGAGCAATTGTTGGCTATAGTTCTTACGGAAATCATGGGTTCCATTTTGGCAGCACTTTTAACTTTATTTGGTAACACTTTATTTTACAGTGTCCTTGTTACATGTAGTTACTATATAGTAATTTAGTAACTAATATAACCATGTAGCTAATCATGTAGTTAATTAATGTTACTTTGTACTTAAATGTCAAATTGCACTGCAACATGGACATCTTAATAAAGTGTAACCCTTTGTTACATTTACTGACAAGTTGCTTGTTTCTTGTAATTTGGGTTAGTTACACTAAGGGTTAGTTACTTGTAATTATGCGTAATTTACTGTTTTCGCTATAGTATGGACATGTAATGTAACTACATCACTCTTAAATAAAGTGTTACCAATTATCTTTTTGAAATTTTAAAGGGATTGTTTACCCAAAAAGGAAAATTCTGTCATCGGTTACTCACCCTCATGTCGTTCCAAACCTGTAAGACTTTCGTTAATCTTCGGAACACAAATAAAGATCTTTTTGATGAAATCTGTCTTTCTATCCAGCCCGTTCTCATCCCAAGGCGTCATATACTGATGCTTTTGCCAAAGCGTCTATTTCCAACGCATGGCACCCTTTAGCGCAGGGGTCTCAAACTCAAATTGGCTGGGGGCCACTGCTGTGAACGAAAGCTAATAGGAGGGCCATTTTACCATTCAAGCACAATCTTTTTCTGGAAATTTACTTTTCTCGTTTATTTCAGATTATGTAACTAACATATTTGTGTCATTCTTGACAAAAAATGTAAACATCAGTATATTAAACAGATATATTTAACAATATATAATATAATTTTAACAGTTAGTGCAACTCTTTTTCCCTTACTTTATATTAACTTAAATAACTTCAAAACATTGGACTGAACTAACAACCTTGGCTTGCAGTGAACACAATCCCTGAAAACATTTGCACACTATCACTATTCTATTTCTTGCCAGACACCTGGCAGCGCTTCTGCTCACACAACTGAGCCACGTTTGCCCTGATGGAGGTCACAGTTGAAACCCTGAGTACAGCTTCAAGATGGGCGTCACTAAGCCTAGACCTGTACTTACATTTATTAAAGTTCATAGTTGAGAACAATTTCTCACACAGATATGTGCTTCCAAAAAGGCACATTACCCGACTGAACACTTTGGACAGCTCTGGGTAGCATGGAGGTAACTCTCTCAAAAACTGTCCAGTCTTGTCTGCTTTTCCCTGTGCCTCTCTGAATTTAGTTTTTAGCTCACTGTTGCACTGCAAGTCAATAAGCTCCATTTGCAACACACTTGGGACACTCTCCACGTCAGTTGAGAAGGGATCTGCGAACAGCTGGAAAGTGTCACGGTGTGACTTGAAGTCAGCAAAACGCTGATCAAATTCCTCCAGTAGGTTGTCAATAGCAGAAGCATATTCATCACCACTGAATCCTGTGCCCTGCTCCACAAGAGATCTGCATGTAGTGAAATGACTGAGGTTTTTTGCAGAAATCTGAGTTTTCCACAATCGCAGCTTTGTGGAGAAAGCTTTCACACTTTCATATGCTGCTGCTGTGATGAGCTGACCAGGACCCTGGAGCTTCAAGTTAAGGATATTTAGCTCCTGTGTTATGTCCACCAAGAATGCAAGGTCCATGACCCATTTAGGATCATCAAATTCAGGAACATCCATTCTACCATCTTCCATGAATCTCTTTACCTCTGCTCTTAAGTCAAAAAATCTCTTCAGGACATTCCCCCTGCTGAGCCAGCGCACCTCAGTAAAGTAAAGTACATCGCCATATGTTGACTCAATTTCTGCTAAAAAGGCCTGAAACTGGCGGTGCTGTAAACCTCTCGACCTGATGTAATTGACACATTTCAGGACAACAGACATGACATGCTCATATTTCAAGCATTTGCTGCACAGAGCCTGTTGGTGTATAATGCAGTGCAGAACAACTGCTGGATTTGCATTTTCCTCTTCTAACTTTCTTTGTACCAGCGCAACCAGCCCGTTTTTTTTGCCTGTCATAGATGGGGCGCCATCAGTGGTAATGCCTACCAGTCTGTTCCACGGCAAACCAGCGCGCTCAATCGCGTCGCACAGCTGCTGAAATATAGCGTTGGCTGTGGTACGGCCGTGCATTGGACACAAACTTAATAACTCCTCCGTCACTTCAAATTGTTCATTTATACCCCTGATGAAAATGGCTAGCTGCGCAATGTCTGTTTTGTCTGTGCTTTCGTCAAGCGCCACAGAGTACGCAGTGAAAACTCTAGCTTTGCCGCGCAACTGATCATAAATGTCACTGGACAACTCGCTGATCCGCTCTGCCACTGTGTTTGCCGATAGAGAGAGATTGTTGAACAAGCCCTTCTTTTCTGGACATAGAATTTCAGCGACTTTTAACATACAGTCCTTCATAAACGGCCCTTCAGTGAATGGCTTTCCTGCTTTAGCGATCAACTCACTCACCACATAACTTGCTTCAACTGCAGCATCAGCATCCTTTTTGGCTTTGTGGAAAAGGCTTTGCTGGGACGTTAGCTCTCTCTTCAACTTCATGGCTGTTTTTTCTCTCTCGTCTGCCTGGTACTTCTCATACTGTTCTCCATGTTTAGTTGAGTAATGACGCTTGAGATTATACTCCTTTAGGACTGCGACCTTTTCTTTACATATCAGACAGGTAGCATTTCCATTAAACTCCACAAAGAAATACTGCAATGTCCATCTTTCCTGAAACTGTCTGTGTTCATCGTCCACTTTTCTTTTCGGTTTGGAATGAGACATTTTCGTTTTCGTTAGCAGCCAAACAAATAAACTCCTATGACCAAAATCATCTCTCTTTTCAAATATGCTGGGTTTGCGCGGGTTTTTTTTTTTTTTTACGCTTTCAAGTTAATTTTTTTTTTTTAATTTTTTTTTTTTAATAGAATCGTGTTCTTGTTTTAATTTAATTTGAAGTGGTATTTTTGAAATTGCCATGAAGCAAATAAAATAAATAAATAAAAAATGGTTTTGCGGCCGGATTATGTTATATTTTCTACATCAGTTGCGGGCCGGAGGAAGGGGGAGGGGGGGCCGTAAATGGCCCGCGGGCCGGCAGTTTGAGACCCCTGCTTTAGCGTCAATATGAGACGCAGATATATGGCGCCTCCTAGTGGTCTAACCCTAACACTACCCCAGAGCTAAACCTACCCATAACCGAAGCGTGTTATATTGACGCTAAAGGGTGCCATGTTGCGTCGGATGTAGACGCTTTGGCAAAAGCGTCAGTATATGACGCCTTGGGATGAGAATGCGTTGTTCTATCATAAAATTAAAGAGCACTTTTTAATTGAATTGTTTAATTGTTCATACAGTATAATGTAATGCAGGAATCTTAAACACTTTTGGTAAAAGTGAAAATTACCAACACTATCTGTTAAGTATGCATTAATTTTTCAGCCCCCATCCAGGAAAAAAAAATTATTGGAGCATTAAAAAAAAACGTATCTATGATTATGATGCAAAGAAAGAAATTTACCTAAGATCATAATGCACTGGATAGATAGTAAGTGTTAAAGGGGTCATATAATGCCATTTTTGTACAAGCTAATATGATTCTTTAGGGTCTAAATTAAAAGTTTGTAATATACTTTAATTCAAAATTCTCATTAGTATTGTAAGAAAACAGTTATTTTACCTGGTCAAAAACAGCTCTGTTTTCAGCACGCCGTTTCAGTGCATATGACTTTAAATGATAATGAGCTTTGCTCACCCCGCCTCTCTGTTCTGTGCATACACCGTAACTCAATAACACAATAACCATAACGCGTTGTTCAGTATAAACGTGGGATTATGAATTATATTGAGAACGTCATACATAGAAAACATGCCGTAATGTACCCTGAGTGTAAACCTTAGACGCATATGCATTCATTGTGAAGCGTGCAGCTAGCGATTTGCAAAGATTAATATATTAATATAAAGTTTAATAAAACGTTACACTCACTTCCGTTCTTCTGGAGATTCAGCAGGAACACGAATATCTGGTACCGATGCTTTTTTCATGAGCAGCTTCTAAGCAAATCCAGCTTTATACTGATCCTCGTTTATAAAGCAGTCTGGTGTGTGAAATGATTCGCGCAAACATGAAAGCATTGACGTTGCTCGTGGAGAATATTCCCTTCGAAAACAAACTCAGCCACTGCGTCTTCAGCGGTTCGGATTTAGGAACATTAAAATGACTGCTGTGTTCGTTATTACACCCAAGAACACAGTGGCGTAACGAGCCAACACCGGGCCCTTATGCAGGATTATCAAGGCGGGCCCCCCTACTACAGCACGTGATGACGCAATGTCCAAGAGTAGGCTACCATGAATAGGACAGGATAGGATCATAGAGACACAGGCAGCATATAAGAGATGAGATGACTGAGAAAATCAGGAGTAGCCTACGCGCACCAAAAAAAACCTGGTGACTGCAACGGAAAAAAAATAGCTGATGTCGGCGCATCATGACACATTGTTACTCACTGCTATGACTTGATCCACTGGTGCTAGCATTAACCACCGAGCTGCTACTACCAACGGTCGCTTCAGCTGCTTCACTCGCTTCACTCTCTTGCTCCATCTCAATCTCGATCTCCCCCTCCTGTGTCATCTTTTTAAAGAAGCTTCCTATTTTTGGTAATTTATTAATTCATTTGTCAAATTCCTCTTTTCGTTTGCGCTTTTGAAAGCCACTTTTTTGTTTGTAATTTGCCGACTCCATATCTGTCTCAAGTTCAACGGTTTTTTTTACTGTTTTGGACGCAATACGCATGTTCACTCGGGGATTCCCCAGTCCCAATTCGAAACAAATTACACCAAAATCCATCATTGTTCGTTTCAAACATGTATTTAATGATCAGTAAAATATGTTGTTGTCATTATTTATTCAAATAAGTTCGCGAAAATTTTAAATGCGATCAGACTAAAAGTAGTAAAATGCGATAGGGGGCCCCGCCCCCGGCTGTCAATCAATATCTTCCAGTCACGCGGGCCCCTGATTGGTCCGGGCCCGTAAGCAACCACGTACCCTGCTTACTGATAGTTACGCCTGTGCAAGAACAGAACACCACAATCGCTTAGACGCCATTCTGCTCATAGACAGTGCTCCAGCATATCAACAATGACCGCGCCAGTCCGTGCAGACTATGATTGACAGCTGGCTCATGAGCGAGGGCGGGTCTGTGTTGAAACGCGCCTGTCATTCAACAATCGCGGGAGGGGCGTGCGAGCCTGTGACGTCACAGGCTCGAACGGCTCGATTTGAGGCAGGGGAAAACATATAAGGAGATTAAAACAAAACCACTGGATGGATTTTTTATCATTATATGATGGTTGTGTATAGACACTGCCAACACACATTTCAGTACAATCAACTTGTAAAAGTGCATGTACCATTATATGACCCCTTTAAATTAATATGTTTGTCTGTTATTGCATCAAACAACTTGAAATATCTTATAGAACTAACAGAATCTGCTGTAATGTCTGCCCATGCTTTTTCTCCTCCACACCTCAAGAGATCCTGTATTTGGAATTGTGACTCTTTATTGACTTCATTTCCTGTTTGGTACCTTATAGACCTTATGTAGCCCCGCCCCGCTACCTGCTGTTTTGGATTTGTTTGCCTTTTCATATTTTGTGTGGAACCTTGTTTGCTTCTCATATTTCTCTTTGTGAATTTACCTATTGGATTGTTTGCTGATCTTCTAATAAAATCTGTTCATGGATCCTCGCCTTGGGCTTTTGTCTAAACTGTTACATGTAGGCCCAAAGCCGCTTTAAGGCATGCCTCCAAGGTTAGCAAAAAAAAGAGTAATGTTGCAGTACACCGGGAAGGAGACCAGATTTCCAGTGAGGTTTTTTTTAATGTCAATAGAGGGGAGGCTTTACAAACTGCTAAACTACACCATCAGGGTTGCTTGGGTCCAAGAACTCACTGATGTGGTCTTCAAGGGAGTGATCATAGTGAGGAGGAGGCGAATGGCTGGAATATCCATATCAATCTTCTCTAGGTCCAAGATTTTGATGTCCTATATTCTGCATGAACAGTCAGTAACTGGCTAGTTTTCTAAAAAGGCAAACAGGTGTTGTGGCAAAAATTCATCTCAAGCAAACATCACTGCGTAAGAGACACTCAGAGTCAAATTATATAAAATAGAAGAATTTATTCTTGCAAGAATAGGAGCAGTCTAATACACAGTTGTTACCCTGTGCAGAAGAGTGACACACCCCCAGACAGACTGAACTAGCTTTTATCTTAGTTTCAAGGCCTTCTTCCCCCCAGAGCCTTCCTCCCAGTAGTTTTCCATAGACGTCACTAGTTGGCCCAATAAGCCCCCCTGCACCAAAAATGGCCTTCTGACATCTAGGTCAGAGGTCCTTGTTCGTCTGTTCTCTGGAGTGTCTCCCTCTTCTGCCTCCCCAGGTACATAAACAGAATCTTCTCTCACTACAAGTGAGAGACACACATGTGACATTCTTTGAATCATCTATATTTTACTAAAGATCAATGAATATCATTAAAATTTCCACTACAACTCCTCACTTTTTATCATTCTGATTACCCATAATCACAATAATAAACAATAAAACAAATTTTAAGTCATATCATCACACTTATACTCCTTATCTCTGATTTTTTGCATAAATGATCACTCTCCTTGAACCTGTGAAGAAAAGTTTAGAATGAAGAAGCATAAGGCTGTTTTTGTGGGGGAAAGGCCCCGTAATATTTTAGCTAGCAAGTAAACATTTTTACGACGCCGGGCTAAGCGAGAAATCACTGTTCCTGCGCTCCTGTAAACAGACCCTCAGTCACGCCAGTAAGGAAAAAGGTAGTTATAACATAGTAAGGAAACAAACAGATAAAAGTATAATAAAAATCACTCAGTTTCAAACCCTATCTTTGTACGCCATCTCGTAACACGGATGACCGCTGCTTTTAACCCTCTTTAAATCTTTTGCCCTTAATCTTTCTCAGAAAATAAACAAATAGAAGAAAAACAAACAGAACATACATTTAACACATATCTGACTGTAGCTCCTGCTACATGTATCGTCACATAATTTTGTTCATCCTTGGGATAGACTGTCATTTTTTACCACTTGAACAGACAGCATGTTTCACCTGTCACTGTAATCATATTCACCCATGAATAACAAAATTATTAGAATAACAATCCTATCTCCTATCATTAAGCCTTTTCCATTAATCTACGCCCATCTCCATATTTCACCTCGGTTTTCCTAACCATATTTTGTTCACTTCTAATTCAATTTAGTAAGCTCTATTTAATGCCATATTTAACAAAATCTAACCAGAGAAGTCTTATAATTTTATCCATTCTTCCAACCAATGCAGTTGTTCAATATTAACTCTAATATTTCCATTACGGACACAATCAATACATTTTCTACATTTACAATCAAATCAATACCTAGTTTGATTCAATCAAACCAAATCATCACAAAACCAGATTCTTCTGTTAAAACTTAAACCATCAGTTGTGTTGATCATCTCGTTCGCCCCACGGACGTTCCGTGTTCTTTTACCTTTAACTTTTAATTCAAACATGCTGTGGTTCTACTTAATAAGCTTCAACAATTATCCCTATAATTTACATTAATTAATAGATCTTCTCTTCCCAAAAACATTTTCCTTAAATATTTCCTAATGAATAAGTAACCAATCAAATCTTTTGATCTACTGTATATCAATACTAAGCCCTATTTTGATTTAATCAAATAAAATCCTCAAAATAATCACAAAACGACATTCTTAAACCATTAGTTGGTTCACATCCTCCTCCAGGCGTGTTGATCATCTCGTTCGCCCCATGGACTATGGGATGGTTGTGGCCTGTCGGTGTTGTCTAAGGTGAGAGGCTTGGACCCAGGTGTCACACTCTCCAACCATTTTCTGATCCTTATAAGGTTTTCCCTTATATCACGACCGCACCCCCACTGGAGTGAACTGTCACCTGTGAATGGAGACCTTAAGTATTTTGTTAGTGACCGCTTGTCTAGCAGCTCGTCCCCTTTGGTGTGACCTGTGGAATCAACAACCTGAAACATTATCTCCGGATAATTTCTTGCTCACTTAATAGCACTCGGGGTCCTTTTACCCTGAAAAACACTCAACCCACTTTGCTCATGTCCACACAATATTTATACATTTGGAACAGAATTAGTTCTGTTTGATCCAATCCATCCTGACATTCTGTAAAAGGAAAATTTTAAGTTATGCGCTGCGCAGGTGTAGCACCTTTCTGCCACACTAATAACCCAGGCCAGGACAGTTAGCCAAATTCATCCATAACCATCATTTTATTGGGCACATTTTGCCCTGTCTCCCAATCCTGCATGCTCTCTGTAAAGAGAAACAAATTTCGAGGTTATTGTCAGATAGTAAAGTACGCAGTTTCTTTTGTCTACTGTTCTCCCGTGTCCTTCGATGCCCTGGCGTTTCCTGTTGAAACAATCTTTGTTATTGGTGTGTGCACACTCACAGACATCAATTTTGTTAGGCAGAAAAAAAATGGCTTCTTTCAGGGCTTTTATCAAATTACCCCTACTGTTCTCCCAACATTTATTCAGCAAATGTGAACCCCTTAATAAACCATATTTGGCAATTGTTATACCATCTCCCTCTTGATGCACGACACAACTCGAGCATCAATTTAACATAGTGTTTTTTATAAAGTTTGCCATCAACACTAACCCAAACGGCGTCCTTCAGCCAAATTTTGCCTCTGAAACAAAATATTACATTCTTCACTTAAAGCCACAATCTCATCTTCTTCTCGAAGTATTTGAAAGGCAACGGCCCTCAGTCTCACATCGAATCTTGCTTTTCAGGCCTGTTATTTGGTCTCTCAAGTCAGTCATCTACAAACATTTCCAAAGTCATCAATTTTCCCTATCAGGTCAAGTCGTGCTGTACAGACTTGGTCAATGTCAGTCAATCATTTCTCCCCCTTTGTTCACAATAATCATAAATGTGAGAGGCTCTCTTGATAATTTCATGTTGACTTAGCCAATATGTCACTTTGTTGTTTCCCTCAAATCTACAACATTTTCATTTATCTCAGCCCATGCCAGATGGTGATCTACAACTACACAATTCCAATTTACTGATCTTCAAATCTACATTATGTATGACAAAATTATTACTACCAGACAGAGCTTGATGGCCAATCAACTTAAAGCTTGTCCCATGTTCTGTATTGTCTTTTCATCAGAATTATCAGCTTCTTTAAAGTTGTCATTTGCCTTAACCCATCTGTAATGATAAACTCATTCCAGAGGTTAATGACGCAATATACACACCATTCAGGCGGAATATTAGTGCCCCAAACTAATACATACAAGACATAAAGTGCTGTCACCATCACACACACTCGTACTAGACACACATATGTTAACTGTTCATTTTCAATATTCATTTTTCTTTATATTATTGCTAAAAGATTTAAATTTTAAATAAGATTTTAAACTTCCCATTTTCCGGTAGCTTCTACCTAATTTTACATGGTCTCCCAAACAGTTTCAAAGCATGTCTTGTTCATTATTCATTAGAATTTAAGAAGGTCAGCTGGGTTGTTTTGTTTCATTATCATTATTTTGCTTCAGCTTGCTCTAGCAGGCCAATAACAGAAAGACAGACACAGTTACCATCCCTTCCTCCGCTCAAGCAGTCTCTCTCACTATAAACAAATAATTTTTTCACCAGCCTCCTAAGGCTGTAACTTAGTCAAAATTTGTATTCATTACAATAACCTTTGACCATTCACCTTTGTCATCCAGACTTTCCTTAAATCAAAAGCTGTCTTCATCTTTAGCCACCACCATGTCTAACGACCTTCAAGAGTTAAAACTATGTTATAACATATTAGTTCAAAATCAACACTATGATTTTCCTTGCCCATAAGGCAAACCAGTACATAAAAAGTTTTGCTACTGTCTCCACAACAACTAATGGGAATCACTTCATGGCCTCAGCTGGCTCCTGCTCGCCCACTCCTGTTAGCCCTTTATCTATAATCTCCATCAGGGTGTTTTCCCCTGGCATATTTGCAGACGCTTGTCACAATAAAAAAAACAAGCCATACAATGAATGCGGTTTCTTCTGGCGAGTGGTAAATAGAGGAACTCACATTTTCTGGGTCAGACCGCCGTGACTGTTCCTCACAGCGCATCTCACCTCTCAATGCTCTGCTGACCCCGGTGGCCTCCAGTAATCAGCGCTCAACTCTCATACCTTTCTCACATATAACACCTCCATCCCGGAGGTGCCCAATGTTCGTGACCCCCTGCGTTAGGCTGTCCCCTGGCCAGGAAGATCAAACCCGTCATTGAGTAGCCACTGTACCCACTGGTGACCGCTCTTTCCCATCACAGGCTGTTTGCTTCAACAGAACTCAGCTGTTTTCTAGAGCTTAGGAAAGGCACGTTCAAGAGTCACCAGAGCCATTCCGATTGCCTAATAGTGTTCACATAGGGAGACAGGTCAATAACAACAGTATTTAATCACTTAAATCCATTAACTATCTTAAAAGCAGCAACCTAGCTACTTGGATTATACTCAGTGAATTTAGATCACAACCGTACATTCAGTGTACTTCATCTGTAGCCGGAGCCATCGGTCCTGAATGGTGGAGACTAAATGAGACAAAGAAGTTACTGGTCCTAAATTAACCTAATCAAAATGTCATCTCTATCTGTATTATTATTTTAAATACTTTTTTAAAGTCATTCAGTTTTATTTTTAAAACATCTCTGTGTCTATGATCTTCAACTGAAACACTGTGCTTTACATTATCACAGATACCAGCTTTTAGCTGACTCATTGAATGAGAGAGACTCTGAGACTCTATTGGATGGTACACTGCTCTCTCATATACTTCTAACATCAAACATTTATCTATCATCTTTTAACTCTATCCCAGCTTAAGGCATCTTTGCCAGAAATTACATACGGTTTCAAATAAACATATTATTTATATTTGTCTTTTGCCCACCTCAGGGAATTTAGACATTACAAATTTCCACTCAGATGAGTCTCTGTCGCACTGGCAGTTTCAGGCACAGCACACATCAGATTTTAGATAAGCGAGCTGTTTCATTACAGCCAATAACAAACTTATCTTTTGAAAGCAAAACATCAGCTCTGTTCTTTTCATGGTCAACACTAGCAGGCCTTTTTTTGTTTAATCAAATGCCTTTCAACACATTTTACATTTAGCAACTGTTAATTCAGTAGCCTACTGCATCTGCTTATTTGTTCTTACATAATGGTAATTATTCTAGTTCTCAATAACATTTCACATTTCTCAATCTCAATTTTAGTTGTCAAGTTCTCAATTACCATAACTTAATATCTGACTTCAAAATTTTCTCTTCTAGGAGTTTATCAGTCTCCAATCAGGATTCACACTAACTTTGACAAGGCTACTCTGCATCTTTTCAGTTATTATAAATCATCTTTGAGATCTGTCTCTCTATATTACCTTTACATATTTTGCAACTCACATTTGTTGGAGTCACAAAAGGATTCACTTTAAGACTTCAATCTTTTGACCTTGTTTTTTATCTCTTATTTCTCAGACCAAAAAATTGTCACTGTCATCATTTAAACACTGATCTACTTTCAAACCCACACTATTATCAGAAATGTGTCACGTGTTAAATGGTCCTGTTGACCACAGTCAAGACAATCTCTGTCATCTGGTTGGTTCGTGTGTCAGCCTCAACTACAGCATCAGACACCTTGCAGTTTGATCACTGTGAGCTTCCAAAGGGCTTCAACTTAACACGCCCTTGAAGCAGTGTGTGTCCCATTCAGGAATGTAAACAGACCCACTGATAAGCAGTTCTCTGTATTCCTTTGACCCTCCACCAATGGCGGATTCAATCACAATAGCCAAATCATACTCTTCATCATTATTATTGGCAGAACATAATTTTCATGAGCAGCACAGAAAATGCTCAAAATATTCGAATTTGTTTTCTGTCTTTACCTTACTAATTTGGTATTATCATCAACAACACTAATTACAAGTACTGTTGCTGTTATCCCAGCTTATCTTTTACAAAACATCATCTGCAAATCTCTTCAAAGTGAGATCTTCAGAGCAGAGCTGTTTACAGCATTTGCTCTCTTCTGTCTCACTATTTATTTACTTATTTATTTTCCCGGACTGTTCCGTTACTCTTCATAAAGTGTAACAATTTGTACATCATTATTTTCATTACAACTGGTTTGAAGCCTTTTTTCCTTCCATCACATTATTGTCTCAGTCTTATCTCTACTGTTTCCCCAAAACAGATTATATTACTCAGTCCGTAAATTACACAGACAATCTATTATAGCTACTTGCTTCTTTAATCTTATTTTCTTAACATTAATAAAATAAAGCAGACATATCATCATTTCAATCATTATTTTATCAAAACCTAGAATTGTTCCCCATTCTGCTTAAAACATTCTTCATATCATGTTAATCCCTGTCAATCATACAATGCCTTATTTTATTCTAAAACTTTTCATATCATTTAAACTTCCATAAATTCTATCAGACCATGTCTATTTTCATCACATATAGTTTTCTACTATATTTCTCCTTTCTTTTCCCTACATGCCAGTTCCTTCATTATCCTCTCCTTTCTTTTCTCAAACATGCCAGTTCCTTCATTATCTAACCAGTACCAAGTCTCACTTACAGTTCCCTCTATTTCACACAGACAGCCTTATTGCTTCTTGCTACTTTAATCCTTGTCATATAAATTTGAGTTCTATAGACATCTAATGTCATGCATCCATTTACTGGATGAAGAAGTAAAAAACATTATTTCTCCTGGCAGTTCGACATTTTATCTTCAACTGAACAATCCATTATCTGTTCACATTTTTTACACACATGTTGAACGCAGCCACAACAACCTTTTGTCCCGCTGCCCTGTTCCACTGATTCTCGCACACTCTTAGTCTATTTGTGCTCATGGTAGCTCATGATCATGGTATTTTCTCAGTTTTTTTTTTCCCTAAAACATACATTTCCCCCCATACTTTCCTAGTTCTACAGAAAACCGGTGTATCAAATTTCGCAAGCTTGCTTTTGAGACATCCCCATACTGGCTGTTTTCTGTTCTCTGTGGATTTCTCTTCAACGCGCGTTTTCTTTAATCTGTTAGGCGTCCCTAAACAAATCCGATTCTTTTCTTTTAACCCAAATCGGTCGGGTTGCACTATTAGTGCCCTCCTAATTAAGGTTTACCAAAAAATTCTGGTTCCCCCTAATTAGCCTCAGTACCTAAAAACAATTTGCTCCGTCGTGGAACAACTAATTTTCAGGGTACCTATCTGTTTGAAATCTCTTGATCTGTTACAGTTCTCACTTAATCCCAGATTATTTATCTGCTTGAAATTTCTTGTTCTGTTACAGACCTCAATTAATCTCAGATTTTTCCCTCGTATCTGTTTGAAATTTCTTGATCTATATAGATCTCAATTAATCTCAGATTACGTACCACAGAAACAGCCTTCAGCCAATATGGTTCAATTTCACTCTTCTCCCCAATTAAACTGAATTTAATTAACTTACCCAAAAGAAAATAAATTGAACTGTCTCTTACCAGAGATGCTTCTGTTGCCACCTGCGGGTTCTTTAGATTCCAGTGGTCGATTCTCCCGGCCCTGATATCGGTCGGCCCCTCTCTCTCAAGTTTACGAGGTAGAGCTGGAACTTACTTAGTCCAGGTGGCCAAACACCGTCCGATCTCAGGTCCAGGAGGCACGTCCAAGGAATATCACTTCTGACACCAAAACTGTTGTGGCAAAAATTCATCTCAAGCAAACATCACTGCGTAAGAGACACTCAGAGTCAAATTATATAAAATAGAAGAATTTATTCTTGCAAGAATAGGAGCAGTCTAATACACAGTTGTTACCCTGTGCAGAAGAGTGACACACCCCCAGACAGACTGAACTAGCTTTTATCTTAGTTTCAAGGCCTTCTTCCCCCCAGAGCCTTCCTCCCAGTAGTTTTCCATAGACGTCACTAGTTGGCCCAATAAGCCCCCCTGCACCAAAAATGGCCTTCTGACATCTAGGTCAGAGGTCCTTGTTCGTCTGTTCTCTGGAGTGTCTCCCTCTTCTGCCTCCCCAGGTACATAAACAGAATCTTCTCTCACTACAAGTGAGAGACACACATGTGACATTCTTTGAATCATCTATATTTTACTAAAGATCAATGAATGTCATTAAAATTTCCACTACACAGGCTTTAGTGTTTTTCACCCCTTTTTGCCTTTAGCTGCCACAGAGATTTGATTTCTCCATTTATCTATTTCAGTGATATCTGAAAGACAGATTGCTTACAGCACCTTTAGCCATTTTAAAAGCTTTATTTGTGCACATTGCAGCAGTATAACTGATGTGATGCCTGCTAATGTTTGTCTGATCAATGAAGCAGAAGGAAGAGATCAGTCCAACGGTGAAGATGATAGAACCGACCAGTGAGCTGGAAGTTCAAGTTATAAATGGATCTAACGTGTATGCAAATGTGCCCACAACTATACATAACACTTTTAATTACTTGATTTTGATAACCTGAAAAGAGCCCACCCTCATGTGTCTATGACACACAAGCCCTTAGATATGGCTTGTCCTTCTGTGTAAGTCTAAAGGTTTTCAGCTTGTTTTATCATCCACAAGGTAAAAATCATAAGTCCGGCCACATAGAAAATGTGCATGGCAAATCTCCTCAACCAACTGCATGATTTGAGGTGTTGTTCATGTTTATAACACAAATGATGCTGAATGAGTTATGCACAAAGGTTTTATGGTAACACTTACAATAAGGGTTCATTTGTTAATATAGTTATCCGCATTAGTTAACATGAACTAACAATGAAAGATACTTTGGTAACACTTTAGTTTAGGGTCCAATTCTCACTAGTTGCTTATTAGCATGCATATTACTATATTGGCTGTTTATAAAGCACATATAAAGCCTTATTCTGCATGACCATACTCTACATCCTTTAATCCTACCCAATACCTAAACTTAACACCTACCTCACTAACTATTAACGGTAAGCAGTAATAAGGAGTTTATTGAGGCAAAAGTCGTAGTTCATATTTAGTAATAGTGAGAATTGGACCCTAATCTAAAGTGTGACCGATACTTATAAAGCATTTATTAATCTTAGTTGATGTTAATTTCAACATTTACTAATTCATTATTAAAATCAAAAGTATCAGTTATTATTAATTTAATGGACCTGAGCTAACATGAATTAACAATGAACAGTTGCGTTTTTATCTAACATTATCAAAATTGACTAAATACTGTAACAAATATATTGCTCATTATTGAAGGGTTCACCCAAAAATGAAAATTCTGTCAGTAATTACTCACCCTCATGTTGTTCCAACCACGTAAGACTTTCGTTCATCTTCGGAACACAAATTAAGATATTTTGAAGAATGTTGGTAACCAGACAGTTTACATTGACTTCTATAGTATAAAAAAAAATAAGTCAAGGTGGTTGGTGCCCTCTAACTACGACTCCCAGAATCCCTTGCGGTGAGGCCAGTTGTGTGATTTTTTCCCCCAAACCACTTCAGCGGAAATCCCGTCCTGCAGCCGATTCTAAAGTCTTCATTGGTCATGTCAATCACTGGATTGCCTGAAGATAAATAGAGGCTGAATCCGAAATCGCCCCCTACACCCTCAAATAGGAGTTATTTGAGGGGACAGACATATGTAGTGATATCCGAAACCATAGTAGCAGAGGTGGAAAGAGTAATAAAATATTCTACTCAAGTAAAAGTACTACTACTTCAATTAAATTTTACTTAAGTACAAGTAAAAGTACCTGTCTAAAAATCTACTCAAGTAAAAGTAAAAAGTAGCTCATTTAAAATTTACTCAGAGTAAAAGTTACTGAGTAACTTTTTTAACAGCGGGGGTGGGGGACTCTCCCGTGTAGGCTTGTAATGGTATGAGATTTTCACAGTATGATAACGTCTCAGAAAATATCACGGTTTACAGTATTAATCAATTATTAAATAAATAAACTGTATTATTAAATTATGGGTATTATTATTATTATCATCAGGTAAAATGACAGTTAAATTAAAGGGTCACTTCAGGATTTAGCGTATCAGTAGAAAACCTGTAGTATTTTCGAATTACCGTGCCCCCTCTCCCCCCTCCTCCTCCTCCTCCTCCTCCTCCTCCTCATATCCCCTGATATGAGAGATTTATGTATTTTTAGTCTGGAAAAAATCCTCCGATGACGCAAAAATCGTCATTTTGCGTCATCGGAGGATTTTTTGGCCAGAGGCTAAAGACTACAGTCAGTAGTAGGAGCTGTCCCGCATGTTCTCAACCTGCCCATAGAGGGTTTATCTCACTCACAGAATGTACACATACTAGTGTCAGCCATCTTTTTTGGACGCTAAGCTAGCAGGCTCTTGTTCTGTGGAGAAAGCGGAGTAGTAGGGGTTACCATCCTCTTTTTCCCAGACGTCGAGATCGTACAAAATGTCCGGGATTCAGCTTCTGCTTTCTGCAGTCGCCATTCATTGTTTACATGCACACCTTTTGTTTTAATCTAAGGCCCTGTCCACACGGACACGGGTATTTTTATAACCGTGACTTTTTTTACGCGGTTCGGCCGTTCGTCCACACGAAAACGCACTGAAACCGAACATTTTTGAAAACCCCTGCCAGGGTGAGGATTTTCAGAAACGCCGGTTACAGTGTTGTCGTGTAGACAGTGAAACCGGGGTTTTTGCCTTGCGACGTCAGAGTGTGCGCCGTTATCCGCTGTGTTTGACATGAGATTTGCGCTTCTGATTGGCCAACGTGGCTTTAGGGTTAAGGTTTATATCGCCGCCTGCTGGCGTGGCATGCACTTGACCGCGCTTGATTGCGTGTTTTTGCGTTTTCATGTAGACGGAGACCGAGCACGTGTGGACGGGATTTTTTTTTTAAAACGCTGTAGGAAAAACTCCGGTTATAAAAATACCCGTGTCCGTGTGGACATGGCCTAACTGAATTCATTCCGATTGGTGAATCTGAATGTAGTGTTTACATGAACGCTAAACAAGTGATCGGTTGATGTGTGTTTTGACATTGCTAAGAAAATTCCCGCTCCTCCGTGAGGGCCACGTTCTCCCGCGGCCCTCACTCGTCCTGCTCGTCCACAGTAAACATAATGAATGGCGACTGTAGAACGCAAAAGCCGAATCCCGGACATTTTGGGCGATCTCGAAATCCCGGGCAGACCGTCACGGAGACTCACTAGTAGCCTAGACTTGTTGTTTAACTACTGCGCTCTGTTACCGGTAGGCATGGCCTCCTAGGGCAGCGAAGCAATTGCATTCTGGGAGTTGTTGTCTTTCATCCACATAAGCCAAAAATACATTTTCTGGCTTTTCTCAGTCTAGAAAGCTCCAAATTCAAAAATAATTTCACATTTCTTCAACATAAATGACCCATTTTACATACACATTCATCTTCCCAGAGGTGAAGAGCCCCTTTAATGAAAACAGGATTTTTTTTTTGGTTGAACAAATGCTTTTATTATAACAAACTTGAAACCATTTGTTTGTTTTGTTTATTCAAATTTCAATAAAACATGTCTAATCAATTACATTTGATAATTAATAATGAATTAGATTAACAACTTATTTTTAACATTAATAATTTATTAAAATGTTTAAGAAAAATATTGTCCTATGAAATTTTATTCAGAAAATTAATGTTTCTTTTTATGATTTAATCCAAATATATTATCAAAAACGGTTGTAATCAAATGTAAATTCAAAATTGTGTCCTTTTATTTTTGGGGGAAGCGCTGTGAAAACAGATTTACTAAA
Source organism: Rhinichthys klamathensis goyatoka (assembly GCF_029890125.1). Classification (NCBI taxonomy): domain Eukaryota; kingdom Metazoa; phylum Chordata; class Actinopteri; order Cypriniformes; family Leuciscidae; genus Rhinichthys; species Rhinichthys klamathensis. Next base: position 796,524 of record NW_026606762.1, read on the forward strand.
TTAAACCATGGACAAAAAATATATTCCTTTAAATAATGTTTAAATAAAATGTATTATTATTGTTGTTATTATTATTATTTAGAGAAGTAGGCTACGTTCTATTGTATGCCTATAATAGTAATATATTTCTGTCCTAATTTCTCCTAGTAAAACCAAACTTTTATTTTGACGGGTTGTAGTGAAGACCAAAAGTGTAAAAAAAAGTGTTTCAAAGTGTATTTGACAATGGTTTATCTCAAATAAAATTATGAAAATGCTCATTAGGCGTTCTCTCAGAGCAGCTTTGGAAATGTTCATGTATTCATATCCTCCAATTGTTTGTGAGACTCTGAATGTCACGCGTACTTGAGTATGTAGTAAACAAAGCGGCGCAGCTCAGCAGAAATAGGGTTATATATTTACATGCAGTATTTGTGCTTAGCTTAAATATTCACAGACCATGTCGCGATTGGATTTATTGCACAGTTCTACTTTCCATGTATTCATCCATCCATTATTTTGCGTGTTTTACGTGACATCTGCATTAAGTGAATTTCATTTTCATGACTAGATTCCGGGGTTCCCTCTGCATCACATAAATCGGGACATACCTTTATCTGCAGGAGGGATGGTGTCCTATATCCTCCTTTTGCAGCCACTTTGCGTCCACATTTCTTGCAAATTGGATATCTATCCTCGAGGACAACCACGCTTTTTTTCTACAAAGTATTTTCATACTGGCCATAATTCGCTTGGCGCTTCGGTTTCAGCTTCAGCTGGTTCTGCGTCACCTTTTTTGCGCGTTTGTTCTCCCGCCCTTCAATCAATGCAGTAGTTTCCGGAGTGTGTTTTTTTTCTTTTTTTTTCTTGTATTATTATTTTTTACTCAGTAACGGATATGATTTCAAATGTAGCGAAGTACAATACTTCAAAGAAAACGTACTTAAGTAAAAGTAAAAGTACAGATTTTAAAAACTACTTAAAGTAGAAGTACACAAAAAAACTACTCAATTACGTAACGCGAGTAAATGTAATTCGTTACTTTCCACCTCTGCATAGTAGACATTATTTAGTGCACTCATTCAATCCCACATTGCACTTTAATAACAAGTGAACAACTGACGCTCAACGGCTGTCCGAATTCGCTCACTCCTTTTCATTCACGCCTTCAAGTGAACGGTATTAGTGGACTAATCTAGTGAATGGTGCATGAGGGTTTAGGGGGCGATTTCGGGTTCAGTCAGAGACTCTTAGTTGAAGCAGAAATGGTATGGGTTATGTGTTACTGCTAACTTGGATCACGTGTGCCTTGATAACCAATCACATTACAGCTTTGACATTGAATTTTGATGCCGATGAGATGAGAAGTGCCGTAAACAGAACATAAACTGTAATATATCAATCCAAAACGAATGTTTAAGAGCAAACATGTTGAAGATTAGCCGATGGGCTGTTGAGTCATTAAATTAGCTGCATGTTTTCCCACAAAAGTGGTTTATTCACATAGACAGTAAAAGAATTGGACACAGCGACCCCATTGATTTCAACGGAGAAGACTGAAGCCCGATTATTGCACTTCCTGTCTGATGTCTGAGCGACTGCGCAGGCTCAAACTGAGCGTGACGACAGTCTGACAGTTGAAAATCTTCTAGTAGCTGTGCCATGACAAATCTGAATCACCTAATTCCTCAAAAACGTTGTTGAAATATTTTGTCCCGTGGCTTTTATGGACTCTCTATTTATGGGCTTCTACCTTGACTTTGTGCCTCCATGTCCCCCCGATTGCCTCATAGACAGTAAAAGATTGCCTGCGAGCTTCTCCTCCTGTCTATACGGTAATGTCTCTATTGTGCGACAGAAAGTCCCGTGGTTATGACGCAATCTTTAGCCTATTTTTACAAAAACGGCTTCTATGGGCCCGTAACGTATAAGATACAAAGTAATGGAGCATTTTATACATTGTCGTGTTTCTTTAGAAATAAATAATGGACAAATTAAGTCTTTGGACGCCTCAGATGTAAAGTTATTCGCTGTCAAAGTGACGCCAAAATGAATGGGAGTCAATGGGATGCTAACAGCAGGTGAAGTTCTGCTACAATGGCGGCTCCCGCGAGGCTTCAACTTCCGGCTGATGGACTGGGAATACCCCCTTGTTTATTCAGCGTAGTGAAGCCTCTCCTCCATTGATGTCCATTTTAAAAACGGCTGTTTTTTCCCCCTTTTGGAGGCCGTAGGAGCCGACAACTTTTGTTGAACTGCTAAGTAAGAGGAAAGAACTTTTTTGTCTTGAATTTGATGAAGTTTGTATGATTCTGACAGAAGCTGTGCTGCTTTGCCTTCCTGTGAGTCACCATACAAAGATCCTCAACCCCACAAATTACTACATTGTCTTAAGAAATTCTGACATTAAAACAAAACCTATATTTAGAACCTAAAAATCTAACATTATATTATGTTCTCATTTTAATCAGCATCCAGTTTGCTCAATTGAGCTATTTTGTTCTTTCAGGGGCTGAAAAATGTTGCAAATGGCAGATTGATTGAGCAATTCCCTGAGAATGGAACCTTAAACTGTAGCTTTGTGTTTTTATCACGTTTTCAATAATGTAATTGTCAAAATCACTGACATTTATTACAAGTATACTGGACACAATCCACCTAATCATTTAATCAGACCAACACACACACACACACACACACACACACACACACACACACACACACACACACACACACACACACACACACACACACACACACACACACACACACACACACACACTCACACCTGCTTCCACTGCTGCCACACAAGATATCATAGCCAGGAGCCTCGTCTCTATTTAAAGCCTGAAATGTGAAGCAGTCGAGCGTTCCAAAGAAACATTAAAAGAACAATCGTGTAATGGGCACAGCCACATCCTCTAATCTCTGAACCCTAGCGTACTGTGGGGATCTATAATGAGGCTCTGTTAGCTGCTTCTGGCTGTGAAGAATCGCTGTGTCTCCTCCAGCTCACTGTAAAACAGATTTTAGAGACTGTAGATCTAATCTCTGGTTATTTTCCACAAGCTCTGCTCTTCTCGTTCAGTCGCTGGGAGACTTGAAGACTACGGCTCAAGAAGAGGAATCATTAGTCGAATTGCCTAATGTCACATCCTGTTTTCCTCTGCACTAATAAAACGATGTACTCATCATGAACGTTTGAAATTTGGGTGAAGGGAAATTCAAACCGCCATACTAGTACGCTTGTTTTGGTGAAATTATTTAGTCACTAATCAGATAATAACAGGTCATTTGCATCTCATTAATAGATTGTCTCTGGGAATAACTAACATAGTTGCTGTTCTTGCCAATCTCTTCCGTTGAGAACAACATTAATTAAAAATTAATGAGAGTCTCAATGGCACACAACAATATTCCTGAAAGTGCAAACAAAGCATGCAATAGTGTGTAATCAGCAGTCGCTGGAGAGACCGATTGGCTAAAGAATACGCATTCAATCTTCTACGAATTGTATTGTAATGGTAGAGAAAATAATTGTCTGAAGAAAATTTGAGTGGTGCTTGCTTATGATGCTACTAGTGAATGTGGTTTTATGTAAATCTATGGGGGTTTTAAGCCTGTATTACCATCTGGTGTGTGAAAATCATAAGTTCGATTGCTTAGAAAAATAAAAGCACAAGTATTATTCAGCCCGATCTCACGGCAATTCGTACGAATTTTACGAGGTGGCTAATTCGTACTAATTCATACGACCTCACTCGTACAAATTCGTACGATTTTTGCTAATTCGTACATATTTTACGAGTTACCAAATTCGTATGAATTCGTACGAATGACCTACCCCTGACCCCGCCCCTAAACCTACCCATCACGTGGGTTTAGACAAATCGTACGAATTCGTACGAGTGAGGTCGTATGAATTAGTACGAATTAGCCACCTTTTAATCACTCGTACGAATTCGTACGAATTGGTCGTGAGATAGCGTGTCATCATGCTGCACAATCGGTAAGCCTTGAACGCAGATGAGCCCATGAGTATCAGTTGTGCGGTGACCAGAACTCGGACATCTTTAGGTTTCAGCGGCATGAAGAAACATGGGAAGATCCTAAGCTCTCATCTGTTTGATGGTGTTTATGCTACAAACATGGTAAAACGATGTGTCTGGGGTACTTGTAACACTGATTCCAGGTATCCTGAGTGGATGGGCAATGGAATTTATTTTATTCCATTTCCTAAACCCAAACAAGACAGAGCAAATGTCTGCTTTGGATTAAGCTCTGTATTAATCCAATGGTGTGGGTGCAACCCAGGTTAGCCGGTTCCCTAAGGATTCAACCCCAATCCCAATGAAGATGAAAACGTTCATTTTCTGGTTGTCATATACGGTAAGTTACAATTAAAGTTAGTGAGTCCATGCTAATGTACAAACCTAAATAGCTTACTATTTTCACGTCATGTACAATGTAGGTCAAAAATACATAAACGAAGGTCTACTTGTCAGCGCCTCTCCATATTAAACTGGTTAAATGAGAATTAATTTAATCTTATCCTGCGGTATGTGAACAGTGTTGATCCTAGATAATGTCATCTGAGATCGTGACGGCCGTGAGGCTTATCCCGCTTGCATTGTGATCTGTAGCCTAAACCCTCGGTTCCAAATTAATCTTGTTACCCACCATATTTATTTTAAAATCTTAAGTTGCACGCTCCTCGACGAGAGGTGATCCTTCTGTGTCCAAAATTGATCAAAAACATCTTGGGACAAGGTTTTCACACTGACAGCTGTCATTGAATGTCCGAGTTCGCGACAGTAACTAAGGGGGGCGGGGCTTACCGACAGGTCAGTTTGAGGTATCATTCATGTGGTCACACAAACTGCGGTAAACTTACACACTAAAGTTTAACACTTAAGATAGGGCATCGGGTTACAGCTTCGAGATGTTTGCTATATCACTGCAAAGGTATTTCAAGGTACTTTTTACCTCTATAAGAAAGAAAAATAACTTTGCTGTGAGTATATCAGGCCTTAATTCATTCCCTGGTTTTATTTAAAAAGTGACCACACAAATGACTAAATAATGGTAACAAATTCTTAATTCTCGCTCGGCACCGAAGCTTCATGTTGTCAGAGATGATGTATTTGATCTTTTCATAAAATATCACAATACTCCTTAAACCTCATCACCTTTGTTAAATCATGATACACTCTTCATGCACTGTTGTAAGCTCTTCTATCATAACTATAACTGTGACTCATATTGTTTGTATATTCTGAAGAGACTGAAGAAAAAGTAACAATGAATCACATTCACATGCACACCAGAGAGACACAGATGAAACAGGAAGGCGCAGTGTTGTGGGCGCATAACCCATTTCGGTCCTAACATCATGACTTGGCAAGAGAAATAACAAAATGCATATTGGAAAGAAGGACCTTGATATTATAGCACATCAATCCCTGATGATTCAATGTAATTCAAAGGGTTCATGATAAGAACTGTGTCCGTCTTTGATTGTTGCATGAACACATCCATCATTTCTGTACTCTGGATGGCCTTTGGCCTGTTATTGAACATGAAGGCTTATTTTAGGATCAGTGGAAATGATGCACATTATGAACCATAGATGTTATAAATTCTGTTCATTTTTCAGTAAGATTGGCACTTATAGGGATGGCAAAATGCCTGCTTGAGTTGAGCTAATCAGATGCGGTCTCTGAATGATATGGAGAGAGTGATTGTATTGTGATTGGAAGGAATTGAACATGTAATTTCCAATGTATCCTGAAGTGTATTTGTGTGTTATTTACTTTGAGAATAGGGTGTGTAATAATCATGTTGTTATTATGTATTGCTTGTATCTCCACTGGGAGAATCTACATATCATAATCATAAAGCTGTATCCATTACTATGATTAAAAAACATAACAAAGTAAGTTGGTCCACATATACACTGAAACACTACAGGAGTAGAAATTGCTAGTGAATGTATTACAAATAAACCCCAAGTATAGCACATAGAATTTATGAATTAGAAAGACTGAAATAGTATTTTATTGTAAAATGTACTGCAATAATCGTTGTTTTATTTACAACTTTTTTTTTTTTTTACAGTCTACAGTTGTGCATACGTTTACATACCGCATCAGTCTTTTCTCATTAGTCAACAAATACTTGCAGAATCTTTAAAAAACAATAAGAGATGGGAAAAGCTTAATCAGAGCAGTACTACAAAACAATAACAATAAAAGATGATGAACATCTTGCAGATTATTTAAGGGGTATGTGAGGAATGCGAATTCATGCATTTGCATAAGCATAAACAAATCCTATGGAAAAACTCATATTCAGCAATCAGTCTTCTTTATTTTTTTGGTCTATTTAAAATTGTCTTCTCACCACCCCCAGTGTAATCTTGATAAGACTGATCTCCTGTTTCAAAGGAAGGTCACCGTAGTGTTTGCTTTCAGATATGCAGAAAACAATCTGCCTCTTGTGGACAAAGCGACTGACCAGTTCTGCCACTTTCTGCTTCTTTTTTTAGAATTTGGTAATATAGAAATGCAAGATAGCAGCAAATTATTATTTCCATAATGGACAACGCAATCTACCCAGAGTAGCGCAAATTAGCGACTAGTTTAAGATTTTTGGGGGCAGTAAATAATGGTGCAAATACCAATAAGTTGATGAGCGCAAACCTTAGTAAATCACGTTGCGTGATATAATTCTCTCCTCCCATACATTTTGTGTCTGAAAGGGAAACTACTACAAATGCATATGCAATAAGGTCAGCCGCAAAAATAACCCTTTCTACACCTTTTCAACTCATTTTTCACTGCGTGTCTTTAGTAAATCCTGACAGTAGCTGGCGCAAGCTGTTAGTAAATCTGCCACTTAATATTTTCTATTGTCACTTAATACTTTTAATCAGCAAGGATGCATTACATTGATTAAAAGTGACAGTAAATACATTTATAATGTTACAAAAGTTTCACATTTCAAAGAAATGCTGTTCTTTTGAATTCTCTTCATCAAAAAACAAAATGTATCATGATTTCCACAAAAATATTAAGCAGCAAAAACTGTTTTCAACATTGATAATAATTAGAACCATTATTATTAATTGAGCATAGTACCAATAATAATTTAGAAGCAAATCAGCATATCAGGATGATTCTGAAGGATCATGTGGCACTGAAGACTGAAGTCAAAGACTGGAGAAAAATCCAGCGTTGCCTTCACAGGAATGAAATACATTTTAAAATAGAAAACACTTGTTTTAAATTGTAATAATATTTCACAATATTACTGTTTTGATCACATAAATGTAGACTTCTTGTGAGCATAAGAGACTTCTTTCAAAAAAAACATTTTTAAAAACACCAAAATATTCCAAACTTCTGTCCGGTAGTATATTTTTTTGTGAGTCAGTGCAGCCTACCCGCTACACCAACACCCCTTGCCAAACCAAACTTGCAGAGAGCTAAATTAAATTGGGCGCAGGACATTGAGACTATTTTTAAGTTTGCACAGTGTGTTAAACAAGCCTTTCCTGGCCTCTGCTCAGTTGTTGTGTGGTCCCTAGTCATTTCACAGTCAAACTACTGCAGCTTTTTTCTTGCCAGACTACCAGCATCTGCCCTGCATGTCCCCTCAAGCATAATATGTGGCTGGCCAAACAACTTTTTTAAACTCTGGAAGTTTTTTTGTTATGCCTCTCTTTGGGTCTTGACACTGACTGCCAGTATTTTCTGGAATTATATTCACACTGTTCCTGATCATTTAAAGGTTTAAAATATATATAAAATATATAACATATATTTATAATATATATATATATATATTGATTTATGATGTTACATGCACACATGTCTGCAAAGACAAAGGTAAAATTAGTAAATATACAACACAGTGTAAAATCACCAATTGTATATCTAACTGTGTCTGTTTCATTTATTGTATGAGACACAACCAAACCATCTTAGAATATTACAATTGAATATTTAAAGTCCCCCTGTAGTCAATCATTCTATACCTCAAAACTCATCTTTGATCACCAAAATTACATATTTAACTTTTTTCCCTCATGCCATAGCTTAAATGTAACTCTACACCCTTGCCTCATTTAGTACACATGGTTCTATATAAATATACAAATTAGCCCCTCCTTCACTCACTCACACCAGCTCAGTGATCCACTCTTTGACGATCACACATTGACCTGATTGGTTACAAGGTAGTTTGTGACGTCAGAAACACCAATGGTGTTGACTTATGAATTTGCACATGGTTTGTCTTAAAGCATATTAAAAACACCACATAGACATATAAACAACATTAAAAGATTGATTTTCAACACAGGGCGACTTCATTAGGAATATTTTAAACCGGACATGTACGTAAATAATGATTCTCTAGCTTGTGACTAAGTCCAGTAGATCCATTGGAGTCTTAAAGTCACCCTGAGGAATGAAGAGCCTCTTACAAATCAAGATTAGTGGAGAAGTTTATCGCACAATCAGGCCTTTCTCACGTTTGCCTTAACTTCTCGTTCTTCATTTTAAATGAGCCAAGGTGTGGTGTCTGATTGGCACAGATTAGAGAAATAAGGCAAAAATTCAGAGGAGAGTCTTGAGTATCTGAGTATCCTTCATCTCCTCCTTCCCAGCAGCACCTCCTGCTCTCTCTATACAGTGCTCTTGCTGGAAGCCAGTGCCAGTTCTTATGTAGTAATCCAAGGAGATTTTCTTTTCCTACCGAGTCTGCGACACAGCTGCCATTGTGGTTTGCCTGCACCCATTCACGCATTTCAAAGGGAAATGTTTGAGTTTGCTGATCTCAGGATTACGAAGTGCTCACACCATACTCTGCTCAACCTGTGAAGTGAAGTTATACGAGGAAAGAATAGCATCTAATTAGTATTATGGCCATGTGCATGAAACTGGTGTTTTCGATATGATAATCTTCCTCTCTGTTATTCTCGAAACAGTTTTTCCTATACTCATATTCAAACCTAGGACAACACAGCAACTGAATTATGTACAAGTTGAATAAAGTTTGAAATATAGGTGGATGCTATGGCAATAACAGCATGAATTTAGATTTTTGACCAAGGCTCATTGGAAATATGTGACTGAATACTGAAGCAGGGTGAGGGCGAGAGCTGTGGGACCGGAGTGAGGCTGGTGGAGAGAATCCCAATGGGCCTGGGTTGGACTTGAATTAAAATAGTGTTATATGAACTAGTTTCATTGTTGTTGTTTTTTGGAATTTTTAAAGTTTGACAGCCCCTGGTCTCTATCTGCTTTTACTGTATAAAAAGAGCAGTGTGAATATTTCACATGGGGCCCTATCTTTGCACCCGGCGCAAATGACTTTGTACACTGACGCATGTATCATTTCTATTTTGCACCCACGCAAAGCGGACTTTTCCCTCCACAGACACACGTCGGTTAACTAAGAAATACACTTGCGCTCCCCGGGGCGGTTCAGCACAAAGAGGAGGCGTGTTCTGGCGCAAACTTTCCCTCATGCTATTTTGCTGTTCTATAAAACAATTGCGCCACTGACCAGAAAAAACCTAGTCTATAGTCAGTGGCGCGTTGCGCGTTGTTCATTATGCTATTTTAAGCGCGCATGCTTGGCCATAATGTAGCGGGTGCACAACGCGCATCCACTTTGATTCTCTCATCATCAACACAGATGCAGCAGTTTTTATTTTTGCAAATCATACATTATAACAAGGAAAAATATTAACACATTAGGGAAATCATTGTGGTGTCCATGAAAATGTAAAAAAAAAATAGTATTTTTCCTCCCACGCCTGTTTAACCGACGCTGATTTGGGTGGGTTTCTCCCATCCCCATACAACGTCACTTCTCTGTCTTTCACGGTCCTGACAAGAACGCCGGTCTCCTCGGCTGTGAACCGCTCCTGGCGCGCGCCTGGTAAATCCGCCGTTATAATAGCAATCCGCCATGCAACATGCGCACCTGCTCTTAAAGGGAATGTGAGATGACGCTCTGATTGGTTTATTTCACGTTACGCCCAAACCACACCTATGAATAATGAAGCTACTTCAGACCAACCCCTTTTAGATTTGCGCCAGGCGCAAGAGGCATTTATCCCGCCGGGAAAATAGCAACAGCGCCGGGATCCGCCCACAAAGCTACTTGCGCTTTGCGCTTTGACACTTGCGTTTCAGATCGTTAAAATAGGGCCCATGATGTGATGACATAATTTCAGAGCACCTCATTAAATGTATATTTGCATGGCCTTTGCAGTGAAACATTTCTTGAAGTTCCATGTTCCCATGGCTGGAGTGCCGAGTGCCGATTGGGCCGGAGAGGACACGCAGAGCAAACAGGAGAAGGGAGGAAGTCGGAAGAGTTGATGTTGCGATGGACTTCTTCTGCATTGAATGAAGACATCAGGGCTCTCAAGTGTCACGCATTGAGCGTGACAGTCACTCATTTCGGTCTTTTCTGTCACGCTCTCCCGCCACACATTGTATTTCTCACGCTGAAGAACTATTTGTAATATATTTAATATGCCGAAGCGCCCAAAACTCTGGCCACGCCGCTCTCACTGTGGAACCGGCATGAATCAAGCGCGTTTCCTCTGGTGTTGTTCGTCGAGCTACACAATAGCCAATCAGAAAATAGCACTATTGTATCTGGGTAAGATTTAACGCAACAACCAATGACAAAAATGTATGTAGGCCTTGCTGTTTGTGCTAATTTATACTCAAATAGATATAACAAACACACACTGCATTCAATGAGAAGGTGATGTACACTAAAGTGTGAGTCATTAGATGACGATTAATTAGATAGGAGACACGATACAGGTGGGGTTACATTGACCGTTGGTTCTATCATAAAATACATAGGGCCCTATTAACGATCTAAGCGCATGGTCTAAAGCGCAGGGCGCAAGTTCACTTAGGGCGTGTCCGAATCCACTTTTGCTAGTTTAACGACAGGAAAAAATGGTTGGCGCATGGTCTAAAAGGGTTGTCCCTATTCTCTTAATGAGTAATGGGTGTGTTTTGGGATTTACGTGCGTTAAACCAATCAGAGTCTCATCTCCCATTCCCTTTAAATGCCAGCTACGCTCGCGCCATGGCGGATTCGCTATTTACATGACGGAATTTGATAGAGGAAAGACCGAACGCGTCTCCAGAGCGCAAACGGAACTGCTTGTGCACGAGGTAAAAGTGCGCAAGCAGACCATCTACGGGACAAGCCGGATTCCACCATATCTTTATGTACACAATAATAATGTTTTACATTGTAATCCTTTTATTTTAAATATTTGGCATGTTTGTGTGCTGCTGTGCATCCCTGTGTGTTTAATAAGCAGAGTGTACGCGCGCTGTGGATCCGCCTATAGGCGCACATTACTAACGCGTTCTTTAAATAACAACAAAAAAAATATTGCACCATTGACTTTAGACCAGGTTTCAGTTGGTCAATGGCGCAGTCTATTTCTGTTGCCTCAAAATAGCAAAGCGCCAACAATGCGCCTAAACACACCTCGTTTTCAGACCAGCAGACCATGGGTGCACAAATGGGCACAAATGCATTTCCTATTTAAACAAAGTGGCGCATGACGTGAAAATGATAACTGTGTCGGACTGAAACTAGAAAAAAACACTTGCGTTGTGCTTGGCGCTACATTGCGCCGGGTGTAAGATAAAGCCCATAGTATCAAAGACATAATAGTATCAAAAGACACTACACAAGACAGTAAATCGTTCAAACAGTGTCCTGGGGTGCATGTTAATTTACAGATCAGTTCGTCCATAAATGAATGCAGGAAAGTCTGTTTTAAGGGCTGTGGGTCTTTCCTATGGCCTCTGCTTTTTCCACGTGACCACATTTTTAACAGCAATGAAACCAACTTATCTGATCGTTGTCATGGTAATCAAGACCCTTTTTACCCTTGTTGGGGGATGGGAGCATAGATCCCAGAGTGAGTTTTAAAGATTATTTGTTAAATATAACAAATAATTGTGTCTGTTGTCTCAGTCGTTACATATATCTGTGCTCCCTAGAAGAAATAAGCTACATTCACGCTGGGTTTTGTCTCTGAATCAGACTCTATAGTAACATTACTTGCTTTATCTTTACACGACAGTTTGGTTTGTTTGGGATGAATGCACTCTAAGTAAAGTGCGTAAAAATAGGGCCTAATGCATATTTAATTAGATATCGCCTTATTAGCGTATTTAACATAACATTTCAGAAAACTTTTAATACAATTTTTTTTTTTTTGCAATTCTTAATGTAATCAATCAACTGAAGTATGGTGATATATACTTTTTTACCCTATTCAACTGGTGTCTTGCCTTAAGTGAACTATTCCTTTAAAAGGTGGGTTTCTAACAAGGAACAATAATGTAGAGCAGTTTGATGAAATAAAGCTGTATCCCAGTGTTTATCAGACTGTCTGTTTTGGTCTTTGGCAGCTGCGAATACACTGACAGAGTGCAATGTAACCCAGGTGGAGACATATCATTCAAGGGACATTCAGCAACACTGCTGCTGACATGTTTAGCACATCTGAGGGCCCTCTGGCCTCACAGTTCAGTTGACGAACACACGCTCTCTCTCTCTCTCTCTCTCTCTCTCTCTCTCTCTCTCTCTCTCTCTCTCTCTCTCTCTCTCTCTCACACACACACACACACACACACACACACACACACACACACACACACACACACACACACACATACACACACACACACACACACACACCCAGAGGGGTTGTCACGCAGCCTCTCTCTCTCTCTCTCTCTCTCTCTCTCTCTCTCTCTCTCTCTCTCTCTCTCTCTCTCTCTCTCTCTCTCTCTCTCCCTCAGACACACCTCAGAACATGAGGGCTGGCACCCCTGTAGTCCCACTCTTAACCCTTCCAAGCTGCTTGCTGGCAAAAGAAACTCTGTCACATTGCCTGAAGAGGAAGAACAGGTCATTTCCTCACAGCAGCTCTGACACTTCCTTGTGGATCAGATGGGATTTTTTTTTTTTTTTTAACATAGCATGTCAGAAGCACTTAAATAAAAACACCAACTTTGTTTGAAAGACTTGATATTTTATTAATTTCTAGGATATTAAACGTAATGTTCATTTGAAAAAAAAGAAGAATTTAATATATATATATATATATATACATATATTTAAACAGAAAGCAGTTATTTTAAATGGTAATAATATTTCACAATATTACAGTTTTTACTGTATTTTTTTTATCAAATGAATGCAGTCGTGGTGAGCATAAGAGACTTATTTAAAAAATATAAAAAATCTTACCGACCCCAATTACCGGTATTTGAACATTAGTGTACTAAATTGCATTAACATTACAAATGTGTTAATACAAATATATTTCAAAACATGTCAAGTTTTATAGAAATGGTATTAAAGCATAGTTTTGTTTACCTTATGAATTAATTTAGGTTTTTTGGCTCATATAGGGTTAAATTATCGCAATTTAGTGTTTTCTCTCAGCAAACACAGAAATGCCTGACTAATAATGATTCATGTGATTAATTAATCTGTTTATTGTATAATTAAATCAATTAAACTTTTAAAAATTCTGAAAGCTAAATTGCTTCCTTTGTACCATTTACCAAGGGCATTAATGGGAAGATAGGACAGGCCATGTTTTATTCGACCCAGCAGGATGTCTTCCCCCTTATTATTAATCAATTAAATCCAATATTCTACACATGGTTAGGAACCTCTCATCAGTTACAGTACACAATATTCATTTCATAGTCCCTAAAACGAACAGAGAGCAAAATGCATAGTTGTCATATTCTCAGGGTTGGAATACTATAATTTACCCTTGACTGTGCTAACCCATTTTAGTATGCTTTCTTTCTTCTCACTCACTGTCACAAGTGACAAGAGACCCGACTGGTGTGAGGGGGAAAGTACTTGTTTCGATGGGCAGCCTGGGACAGGGTTCTGCTTACCTTGACCTCTTCTCCTTGCTGCTAATTCCAGCCATCTGTGGCCGACTTTCCTGCATGACTGCCCTGGTCCTCTGTTGGCATCATCTGCCTCACTGGACAGATTTTCTAAAGAGACACAAAAGAGTCGAAGTGTTCGCCCTGCCCAATTATCCACGGCGTCGACTCTATGCTTTGTGGTATGAAATGCAAATAGCTTCCACCTTCTGGAGATTTGACAGTTCCCATTTTATTCTGAAAAGTAATCTCCAACCACTTTAGCATTTCAGTCATGTACGGTCTACTTCTACCACTGACGTGCATAGATAATTTTTATGCTCTGCCTTTAGTGTATTCTACGGAGCCTCCCTAGTCCCACTTTGTCAAAAAAATGTATTATAACTATCTCGTGGCCTCAAGATAAGTAACTCGTGGCCTCAAGATAGTATCTCGTGGCCTCAAGATAGTATCTCGTGGCCTCAAGATAGTATCTCGTGGCCTCAAGATAGTAACTCGTGGCCTCAAGATAACTCAGTTACAACTGAGAATGGTCTGGTTTTAACCAGGCTAGGAAGTAAACAAAGAGGAGCAAAATCCGGCTGACATGCGGAGAATTCGCTCAAAATGTATGTTCAGATCAACCATGTATGTGCACAAGCTTTATCCTTTCGCAAATCCCCTCATAAACAACAAAGTCTAGACGCGATATAAATAAGAGATTCACTGTGCAGTGCGGACAACTTCAGTGTTTATGATGAGATTTTAGTGAGAGTGCAGAACGCGGTAAGTCAGTCATGGCTTAAAGGGAGCGCTATTGACAATCTAAATAATAGTTTTGTTTGACTACGGCAGCTGGTTTAGTCTAAAAACGCACAGTTCTTTGGCAGTTGGGTCTGTTAGAGGTCAGATCATGTTCTCACCACAAACGAACAGAGTTCGTTTGAAAGCGTACTGAGACCTCCTCGAACGCTTGTTTGGTCCGCTTTTGGTGGGCACCCGAGTGCGATTGCTGCTTACTCAAGATAGTATCTCGTGGCCTCAAGATAGTATCTCTACCCTTGGTGGTACAGGTCAGAGCTCTTTAAGTTGTTTATGTTCATTATTTTTGTAATGTTATATGCTTTGAGACATGAGGTAGTTTAACGCCGTCTCTCGAGACACTCTTGTTTGCTCCCTGTATGCGTTCATGTGTTTTAAAGAATGGTAAATGGACTGCATTTATATAGCGCTTTCACAGACCCAATGGCCACCAAAGCGCTTTACAATTTGCCTCACATTCACCCATTCATTCATACACCGACGGCGGTGTCAGCCATACAAGGCGCCATCCAGCTCGTCGGGAGCAGCTGGGGTTAGGTGTCTTGCTCATGGACACCTCAACACTTGGTCAGGTGGAACCGGGGATTGAACCACCAACCTTCCGGTTTGTAGACAACCTACATGAACCACTGAGCCACTGCTGCCCCCTAAAAGAAGGCATGACTTTGGAGACGCTCTGAGGGGATTGTGGGATCTTATGCTTTCAAAGCTAGCTTGCTATTGCTAGCCTCTCCGAAAATTGCCTACCCTACCTTTAAAAGATTAGATCAGCCAATTATGCTTCAACTGTCTTTGTCCATACAATGGCAATGAGCGGGGTCTAAGGGTGCTTTCACACCTGCCTCATTTAGTTTAGAAGAGGTGGTCTCGGTACGCTTTCAAACTAACTCTGTTCGTTTGTGGTGAGAACATGATCTGACCTCTAACAGACCCAACTGCCAAAGAACGTCTCAGGTTACGACTGTAACCATAGTTCCCTGAGAAAGGGAACGAGACGATGCGTCATCGACGGTTTGGGAACGCCCCCAGCGTGAATGCGTCTGAGCATCAATGTTAACTAGTCCAATGGAAAGAATGAGCGTCACGGGCGGGTGACGTCATGACCAGGAAGGGATAAAGGCACATCCGGTGTAAACCGGCATTAGCTTCAAAAATGTCGAAGCAAGCCGATCACAGGGATGCAGGAAGTATGGCAGGGTGACGCATCGTCTCGTTCCCTTTCGCAGGGAACTATGGTTACAGTCGTAACCTGAGACGTTCCCTTTCGAGGGAACTCGCGATGCGTCATCGACGCTTTGGGAACGAGAATACCCAAAACGCCAGAATTCCAAGTACCTGAGTGTCAGTCTGTTGAAACTAAGCACTAAGCACCTGAGAACCTGGGGCAGCATCCAGGTCCAAGCTGTAAAACCTAACGAATGTGAGCGGTGAGGACCAGCCTGCCGCATCACAAACGTCTTGAAGAGAAACTCCAAATAGTAAGGCTTTAGAGGCCGCCATACCCCTCGTAGAGTGAGCTCTGACCGCCAAAGGACACGGCTGGTCAGAGTACTCATATGCAAGTGAAATAGCCTCAACTATCCACTTACTAACCGTCTGTTTAAAAGCAGGAAGACCCTTCTTAGGTGATCCAAAGCAAATAAATAACTGGTCGGACTTCCTCATTGAAGATGTCCGATGAACATAAGTATCCAGTGCTCGCACTTGACACAAGAGGTTCAGCCTTTCCTGGTCCGCAGATGTAAAAGGAGGAGGACAGAAACCTGCAGCACAATAGGCCTCGGAATAATGGTAGGCACCTTTGGAACATATCCATGTTTCGGGTAAGATTGCCTTGGCCACCCCGGTGCACTCAAGGCAGGTGGGGACCGAAAGGGCCTGAAGGTCTGACTCTTATAGGGACGAAATAGCTAGCAGAAAATAGTCTTAAAAGAAAGGAACTTCTGTGAGACCAAATCTAAGGGCTCGAAGGGAGCCCCAGATAGGCCTTCTAGAACTATTGCAAGGTCCCAAGCCAGCACCCTAGTGCAAGTTGCAGTCCTCAGCCTCAAAGTGCCACGAAGGAAACGAGTGATCAGGGGGTCTCGACCCAAAAATGTACTACCCACCAGGGCGTGGAAAGCCGTAATGGCCGCCACGTATACCTTAAGCGTGGAAGGACATAGACCTGATACAAAGCGTTCTTGCAGAAACTCGAATACTGTGTTTACTGAACAGTTAACCGGATCCCACTGACGCTGGTAACACCAAGAAGTGAAAAACTCTCGAAATAGTGAATATAGTTTCCTCGTAGCGGGAGCTCTGGAGCTTAGAATGGTCTCACAAACCTCGGTTGAGAGACCACTCTCTATGAGTTGGGCCCCCTCAGAGGCCAAACCCGCAGTTTCCAAATCCCCTGCCGGGGGTGCAATATTGCATCCCCTGCCTGAGACAGAAGGTCTCTCCTGATCGGGACCTCCAAGGGAGGTCCGTCGAGGAGAAAAATTAGGTCCGCAAACCAAATTCAGCTCGGCCAGGGTGGTGCAACTAAATAGGCTTATACCATCCTGGCGGAATCACTCCAGAACTCCTGGGAGCAGAGCAACAGGGGGAAATGCGTACAGACGTAGCCTCGGCCACGTATGCACCATAGCAACCAGCCCCGAGGGGACTGGTTGAGTGAGGGATAACCAGAGTGGACAGTGCATCGTATGCTGAGACGAGAACAAATCCACTTCTGCCTGGCCATAAACTCCCATATTTGCTCCACCGCCTCGGGGTGGAGTCCCCTGGCCTCAGCCCCTGCCTCGATAGGGTGTCTGCTCCAATATTCTGGCCCCCCTGGAATATACACTGCCCTCAGACAGCGTAATTTCCTGAGGGACCAAAATAATAGGCCACCAACGTGTTGTCTGTGGGTCAAGAACCAGAGTTTCCTCCATATAACCAAGGCGCAGGGATACTGCCGCGTGATCTTGATCGTACGGAGTGGGTTTCCCCTCAGGGAGAACCCTCTGGTCCTGAGCCACCACTGTAAAGGTCTCACGTACAGCAGGTCAAAGGGGTATCACATTGAACGCTGCTGCCCTGAGGCCTAACAGTCACTGTTTCAGAAAAACACATGATGGCCCCTCAGGTCTGGGAGGAGATGTCTCAACGCATTGAAGACGACCATCATCTCTAGGCAATTCATGTGCCAAGCGAGATGATGACTCCTCCCAAGCCCTGAGCTGAGCGGCCTTCCAATACCGCTCCCCAGCCGGTGAGGGAAGCATCTGTCGAGATCACAACTCGATGGCAAAGAGCTCCCAACACCGGACCCTGGGCTAAGAACCAGTGTTTCCTCCAGGCGCGGAGACACCGCCGCGTGATCTTGATCATACGAAGTGGGTTTCCCCTCGGGGAGAACCCTCTGGTCCTGAGCCACCACTGTAAAGGTCTCATGTACAGCAGGCCAAAAGGTATCCCGTTGGACACTGCTGCCACAAGACCCAACAGTCTCTCGAACTGTTTTACAGTGCATGACTGGCCTAGCCTCAGCTCTTTTGTGGCTGTTAGGATAGCAGCTACACGAACGGGCGACAGAGTGGCCCGCATCGTCACTGAATCTCATACCACACCAAGGAAAGTGGTTCTCTGTACTGGAGAAAGCACACTCTTCTTGGCATTGAGCCTCAACCCCATCATCTGCATATGAGCGAGAACGACACCTCGGTGCCGAACCGCTAACTGTTCTGATTCCGCTAGAATCAGCCAGTCATCTATGCAATTCAGAATGCATATACACTGCAGCCTGGCGGGGCCAGAGCTGCGTCTACACACTTCGTGAATGTGCGGGGTGATAGAGCTAGACCGAAAGGAAGTGCCTGATACTGGTGTTCTTTGCCCCAAAGAAAACCTCAGGAACCTCCTGTGCTGAGGGAGGATGGAGATATGGAAGTATACATCTTTTAGATCTATCGTGACAAACCAGTCCTCGGATCTGATTTGAGTCATGATCTGTTCGAGTGTCAGCATCTTGGACTTGAGTTCCAGCACCAAACACTCCAACAGACGAAGATCTAGTATGTGACGCAGCTCTCCATCCTTTTTTGGAACAATGAGATAACGACTGTAAAGACCCGACGCAATGTCGGGTGAGTACACCTGCTCTATAGCTTTCTTTGCTAACAGGGCCTTTACCTCTTGCTCCATTACCAGAGAGATTACCTTTACCCATAGAGATATATTTGGCAGTAGCTTCCGCGCTGTCAGAAATCTACCAAGGGAACCAGCCCCTCGAGGCTGGCCTCTGGTGTAATAAAGACAGCCAGTTCGGGGTCCTGAAGCATACTGGCAGGAACCACCCGAACTGACTGTTTTCGAACCCCCCTCAGAGGACGCGAGTCCTACGCAATGTCGAGTTGACGCTGCGCCAGAAGCTCGCTGGAGAACGCTGCGCCCCGAAGCACCAAGGGTGGCGGGGTTGGCAGAACGGTCCCCTGAGGGCACCGAGATGGAAAGGGCACCGTATAATGAGGTGTACACCATTCCACCCCGGTTGGGGCTGCCCTTACCGGTCTGACGCCGGTGGCGCCAGACCTTTTCTTTTGAGCTGCAGCCTTCTCAGCATGAAGAACGGTCCTCGGATCCGGCTTCTGCTTTGAAGGCTTTGGCTGCTGTGTTGTGTATGAGAAACTAGCCGGCTGGAGCTGCTCACGCCCAGCAGCCAGGGGGTTGGACATAGCGAGGGAGAGATTATCTTGTATCTTTCTCCATGATTCCCATCAAATTGAGCCAGAGGTGTCTCTCAGTGACCACAAGGGCTGCCATCCCTGAGAGATAAATCTGAGGCCCGACGGAGTTCTCAAACCCCATCGGGCCAAACTCCCTCACTTCTGTCCAAATACCACAGCAGGTCAGCCTGATATGCTTGCAGCACTACTATAGTGTGCAAGCAGGCTCATGCTAGACCCAGTGCCATATATGCTTTTCCCACTAGATTAAAAAATAGTTTTCTTTAATGGTTTAGTGAGAGAAGCCAACGCCTTCAGGGACGATACTGAACCGGGAGACAGATAGCTCGCAAGTGTCTGTTCTACCCGGGGTATTGCCCCATAGCCATACTCTCTTAACCCTCAAATATCTGAATATACATGAATGTGGGGCTAAAAGATGAGTAAGGCTTTTTCCATGATCTAGACAGCTCGCTGTGCAGATCGGGAAAAATGGAAGGCCCCGTGATGGAGGTGGAAAAATAGAGGGAAGGAAACTCGTTCAATTTATTTTAAGGACGAGTGCCCCCTTATTTCTGCTGGCCATTAAATATTTAATTTATCTACAGCCTTAGTAAACTCCTCCACCAGCTTATTATTATTTTTTATATATACATTCTTTATATACAGTATATTCACTTTATTTTATATATAATATATAAACTATCATATATATATATATATATAGGCTATATATATTTCTCATACGCTGGGGAAGAGATGGCAAATCCACTTCCCCCATGATTGTGTCACTTTCAATGCCCAGCACATCTACCTCTTTGGAGGTAGAGCACTGAAGCATTGATTTCTCTCCCCGGGCGGAAGAGACCGCAGCGCGGGCTTCCGAGACCGGCGAGAGAGCACTGGATCCCTCGTGGAAAGGGAGGAGATAAGATCCGCGAACCCGTCTCCAACCCCGTAAAGAGATCCTATTCGCGATCCACAGGAATGCATTCTCCGCGCTGCCTCGGCAGACGCGGGTCCTGCACCCTGAGGATCGCGAGCCTGGCCACTTTCCTCGAAAAGCATCATGCTGGCAATCAGCCCCCTCGAAGGCTGACACCGCATGCTCCACTCTCAAACAAACTACACAAAGCTCGTGTGTGTCCCCACCCATTAAATAACGCGGGCAGGGAAAAGCACAGAGTTTGTTAAGTTGTTTCGCCATAACTCTTCCCAATAATATCGAACAGACAACAATAAATAGACAGAGACAGAGTAACACAGATCGCTTGCTGAGACACAGAAGCTAATGCCGGTTTACACCGGATGTGCCTTTATCCCTTCCTGGTCATGATGTCACCCGCCCGTGACGCTCATTCTTTCCATTGGACTAGTTGACATTGATGCTCAGACGCATTCACGCTGGGGGCGTTCCCAAAGCGTCGATGACGCATCGCGAGTTCCCTCGAAAGGGAACTGTGCATTTTTTGACTAAACCAGCTGCCGTAGTCAAACAAAACTATTATTTAGATTGTCAATAGCGCTCCCTTTAAGCCATGACTGACTTACCGCGTTCTGCACTCTCACTAAAATCTCATCATAAAGTTGTCATCACTGAAGTTGTCCGCACTGCACAGTGAATCTCTTATTTATATCGCGTCTAGACTTTGTTGTTTATGAGGGGATTTGCGAAAGGATAAAGCTTGTGCACATAGATTGTTGATTCTGAACATACATTGTGAGCGAATTCTCCGCATGTCAGCCGGATTTTGTTCCTCTTTGTTTACTTCCTAGCCTGGTAAAACCAGACCATTCTCAGTTGTAACTGAGTTATGGTCTGGCAAAGCGTCATAGACAAATCATTTCCAGAGAGGCGTCACCAACGGACGTCGCGGATAGACCTAAAACCAATCAGAGCGATGAAGGAGATGACGTATGCAGAGCGGCGGAAAAACATTGAAAAACAACGTTTTTTAACTAAAAGGGAAACGTTCAAATTGCTTAAAACAGACGCGATAGCTGTGATTCGAACGAGTGATGTTCGACGGCGGCATCCATCTTTGTAATGTATCAAAATCTGCTTCAAAATCCCAGCGCTGTCGTCATCGTGTAAAGCCCGCCCCAACGTCTCTGATTGGTGCCGCGATTTCGATGGATTGGAAATGGGCTTGAATGGGCTCTTTGCCAGACTAACTTTCAGAGCAAATCTAAATTTGCCGGAAGTTGTCTGGGTTTTCCCAGGCTATTTACTTCCAGGAGTTCTGTTGGAATTTTCCCGCACGTTAATTCTGACCAATCGAAGTGCAGTTATGGAAATATGTTCAAGACACATCTGGCCAACGAGTGATGTGGATGTTGTCACGTGACTATATTTTGGTTCGTTTCATCAACTCATCAACTGATTCGGACCAGAGCAATCAGTGTGGTGTGAAAACGAACCAAAACCCCTGAAAAATGCTCCAAAGTAAAAATTTTCGCCCTTGGTCCGGACCAAATGAACCGAACTACATATGTGAAAGCACCCTAAAACAACACTCATTGACTATCATTGAACGGACAAAAAATACATTTTTCAAAATATCTAGTTGCACAGCAGAAAGAAAGTCGTACTGGTTTAAAACCACATGAGAACGATTAAAGGTGAACCTTGTGAAAATAGTGTGCTTGATTGTAATTAATCAATTCTTAAAGGTATATATATATATATATTAAGTACATGTACTGCGTTAGATTAAACTGGGAAGGGTCATAGCACTTGCATATTGTTGTCCTACTGTTAGTTTAACTGCTTCTATTGTTCTCATTTGTAAGTCGCTTTGAAAAAAAACGTCTGCTAAATGAATAATGAGTATAATGTTAATTTTAAAAATGTATTCACAGATAGTATAATATTAATAAAATAAATGGCCACTTAAGTGTACTTAAAGAGAGTACACTTTTATGACTTTAGGAAACACTTTCATGTTTCATAACACACTTTAGTGCACTTTGTAATAATGTATAAAAAAAACCTACTTCTTTTTCACAATCCCTTTAACAATCTCACAAATTAACTCTGAAGAGACAAATTAGTGTTATGTGTTCTGAGTGGGTCTGAGCGATTGCCAAGCTGTTTTGTGTGTTTGGGCGTTGATAGATGGTTGCTTACTTGTCAAAAAAATTATATTCTGGTCCCATGTGGCTCAGGTTTTTCATTCAATGTAAGTCTATGGGATTTTTTGGCCAAATCACTGCACACAAGCCAAAACATAAAAGTAACAGCAGACTTCTCCTCAACAAGCTGCACTATTTGAGACTGCACAAATGGTTTGAGACGAGTTACGTGTCAACGTTTAGTGCTGTAGTAGATTGAACAAACCCGTAACACTATGGATAAGCAATAGTAAGAGTGATGTTTGCCTTGGAAAACATCACAAAATATGTCAAGTATTTGCGTTGTGTGAGATACAGCATTGCGCGATTAATATGTCTCAGAACAAGCAGGACATAATGGTATTACAACTTGGCAGCACAGTCAATAAATAAGTCCTGTAGCGTGTCTAAGTAATGGCCCGTAAAGAATTTATTGAGTCTTACACCAGTCGAGCTAACGAGAATGGCAAGGGCATGCAGGCGCTTGTTCGTGCATATTAAGATTCTCTGAAATGTGGCAGCCATTAGCCTGTCCTCAGTAACTGATTACCTGTCAACTGAAGTGTCTTTGTCAAATAACATATAGCATGTAGAATACATTCATACATCATCTGTACCAAGCATTTTCCTGTCCTTTATCAAGGGCTTCCTGATTGTGATCAGTGCATGTGGACAGAGATCCAGATATAGGAGAGGATGAAACTGGGAAATGTAATAAATGGCTCCATTTAACACAGAAAGAATGAATCGACATTTATGGCCTCGTGAGTTTCCCAAAAGTAATTTGGGAACCTTTTATAAATAGAATTGAAAAAAATATTAAAGTAATTAACAAACCATTACTGAACAATGCAGAAATCTGTTTATAAATGTATTGTGTGTGTGTGTGTGTGTGCGTGCGTGCGTGCGTGCGTGCGTGCGTGCGTGTGTGTGTGTGTGTGTGTGTGTGTGTGTGTGTGTGTGTATTATTCCCAATTGGCTGGTGCTTTACTTGCTGAGAGAGCATAAATAAATCTATTTCTTTCTGGCAAGTATTAAGAGGATACGAATGCAATATATAAGTCCTATATAAATCCTTTGTGGTCTATCTGATGTACAACTTTAAAAATCTTTTCATTCTTAGCTCTTCCTATTCCTGCTTACAATGAGAGTGACTTTAGACTTATTCCATCTGATATGGCATGTTGCCATTATAACAACTAATTCAATTCAAGTACTTTTGGTCATCTATTCAACGTTCGGAGTGTTCTTTCATGGCTCCATCCAATTATTCACTGGAATAAACTCATTTAGACCTTCCTCAGGCCTCTAATCTGGAATGTGAGGAAATCTGTGAAACTCACACCAACATATTGTAAAAAATATGAAATCAAACATGTCCTACAATATTTGTTGCAATTTTTTTTTATATAGTAACAACCAGAATCAATTAATCCAATTAATCCCTAACCCAAACAAACAAAAGTAGTGCTACTGTACCATTGTTGAAACTTTCAGTGTATTCTGTTGTTCAGGTAAAGGTTTGGACTTCATTCCACCAACAAAGGATCATTGTTCTAAGATCTTTAGGTATAAACACATAATTTGCATGACATCAACCTTACAAAAAAAAAAAAAGATAATGACATTTGTGTCTTATCTGAAAATATACAAGGCCTAATCATTGACCAGGCATATGCTGTAGCAAATGATTACATTAAAGCCCACCTCAACCATATGATGTTGGTGTTAGTGAACAGTTAGTTTTTCAGCCTAAAACATGATGGTGAGTTGGTACAGTGCTGCAAAACAAACTTTCATTAAAGTTAAGGGCAGTAAAGCTAGAACAGAGGTAAAATTGAGAGCAAAATGGTAACACTTTACAATAAGGTCTCATTTTTTAAAACATTCATTAATGAGTTGATTAACATGAACTAACATACAAATGTTAGTTTTCATACAAATTATTGTTTTCATACAAATGAAACCTTATTGTAAGTATTACCAATAAAATAATATTTTTCTTTCTATTTTCATTTAGAAGATGCATTAGACTTCCTTTATTAACAGTTGTAAGTCAATAGTTTGCCAACGCCCAGGAGGAGGCAACACTCCTAGTGGAGTGAAACCTCACTCCAAGGGGGCAAGGCACGTCTTGGGATTGGTATGCTAAGACGACGGCATCCACTATCCAGTGGGACAATCTATGCTTGCAGACAGCCTTTCCCTTCTGCTGACCTCCAAAGCAGACAAAGAGCTGCTCAGAGCTTCTGAAGGTCCACATAAACACGCAGGGCACGAACGGGGCACAGCCATGCAAGGGCTGGGTCTACCTCCTCCGGGGCCAGCGCTTGCAAGTTCATCACCTGGTCCCAAAGGGAGTGGTGGGACATTTGGGCACATAGCCGGGCAGGGGTCTCGGGATCATGTGAGAAAAGGCTTGCCCGAACTCAAGGCACGATTCGCTGACCAAAACTGCCTGCAGATCCCCCACCCTCTTTATGGAAGTAAGCGCGGTCAGGAGCAGTCTTTCCACAGGATCTTATGTTCGATTTACCCTAGTGGCTCAAAGGGTGCTCTCTTCAGTCCAGAGAGGACCACAGAGAGACTCTTGGGAGGCAAACAGGTCTACCTAAGCCGCTGCTGACTCCAGAGGAGGAGATGGAGGGATGAGTTGTGACATGCGACGTGAGCATACACCGCCTTGGTGGTTTATGTAAGCAACCATCGCTGTGTTGTCCGTGTGGACCAACATGTGCTTGCCCTGAAGCAACAGCCACAACCGACGGACGGCAAGGTTCCCGTCCAGGAGCCCGAGGCTGCTTGCCCATTGCATACAGCGGCCCAGCCCATTGTGGAGGCATCTGTTGCAACAACAACATGCCTGGACACTTGTTCTAAGGCCGCTCCTGCCTGTAGAAAGGCAAGGTCTAACCAAGGGTTGAAAGTTTGGTGACAGATTGGTGAGATGGTCACACAGAGTGTGCCGTGGCACCATCCCCATCTTGGGACTTGGCTCATATGCATCAATCCGATCAGCGTTATCGAGGCTGCAGATGCCATACGCCCCAGGAGCCTCTGACATTTTCTTCAGAGGACCTCTGTCTTCCCCCTGAACGTATTGAGACACGCCGTCATATTGACCGAGTCCGATTCCATACCAAGAAAAGAGATGCTCTGGACAGGAGAGAGTTTGCTCTTCTCCCAGTTGACCCGAAGCCCCAGATGGCTGAGGTGCCTGAGCACCAGGGGTCTCATTTATAAAACTGAGCGTCGGATCCTTACTAAAGGTGTACATGCGCCCGAAAGCCAAAAATGGCGTACGCGAAAAAATATTCAGACTTATAAAACCGTGCGTACGCCAGAACTCACTTTATAAATCCCAGTCAGCGGAAGATTGTGTGCACATCCCTCCTCCCCGAAATAACCATATATGGAGCCTACCATGCCTAGTTTTATTATGCATATCCTCATCTGCATATAATTTGCATATGATTATTCATCCACGTGATAACATGTTTAACGGTACAAGACGTTATGAAGATATGAAATACGGATGTCCCGTCACATTACATTAATAAAAATCATTTAGTAGCCTATCCTTGCCTTGTTTTTGAATAAATAAATCAAATCGTATAAAATACATTTCAGAGAAAGTTTTTCTCAATCTTTTCCACTGGCCTAATAGTATTTTTAATTGATTTATATTTTTAATAGAAACAGATAGGCCTTTGTTGTGCATTATTTCCACGAAAATATTTTCTCAGACAATCTGCTATTATCATGATAAGCAATTATCTCTGTAGTTACAACATTAAAACACAGCATGCCACAGGAAAAGTGTTCAAAAGCATCGCATCCTCTACAAATATTTCTATTGATTGAAGCAAAAAAAAAATTGTAACTTCTCAGTAATGATTTCACGTGATTGAATTGTTTAACTCCATTAATGAGAATGGCATATTTAATCTAAATGTTTATATCAGGAGTAAAACGTAGTTTAAATCATTCCTTTATTCATTTAAACTTTTATTGTGAACATGCAATTAATATTAATGATTAGGACTCATAATGAAGATTTACGGTTTTACTTCATCTGGCGTTAGATAGTATATGCGTCAGTTTCATTAAACGACCCAACGCGCGGACATTTAGGAAGGGATGGATATTTACTTTAAAGTGATAGGCTTGGTGAGTGAAATTATATTTGTATTATCTTTCCATATGTATCATTTTCTTAAAATTTTTGGTGTAAAAGTGACCAAAAAGACATTTAACTCCAGCTCACCATAGGTGTCGCCAAACTGCTCCGTCTCCAAAATGTTCGTATACGCATGGGTCAGAGTTTGCGTGCAGGTGCGCAAATTTTCCCGTCAAGTTTGTTTTTATAAATCACAACTTATTCGTCGGAAGTGGCGTACACCTCTTTCGGGGCCTGTTTTGTTCGTACGCAATGGTTATAAATGAGGCCCCAGGTCCCTGTGTTCGCACAACAGATCTCAAGAAGCTATAATGAGCCAGTCGTTGAGATAGTTGAGAATTAACTTAAGAGGTTTATTAAGGTGTATTAGACATTCGGCATGCAAGGCAAATTTTATGCTGCAGATTGCAACTTCTAATACCTGTAATACCCATTACTGCTCTTACAAAAGCTTCACTACCAATTATAAATAGGACAGGGGAAGGGGAGAACAGGGAACGCTGACTCTAGTCATAATAAGTGATATAATGCAGTTTACATAAAACAGCTTGACCCACTTGCATTTTTACCAAGTCTTACTTTGATAAGTGAGTTTTAAGATACAGCCATTAAACCCTATGAAGGCCTTCTTCAGCATCACTGATAGAGAAGCAGTGTCTGATTGTCCCTTTTCATGATAAAGAACATTCTGCACTTTTCTAGTATTATGAAATCGCTGTCTGGGGTGAAATTCATTCTGTTCAATCTAAATAGGGTAATGAGCCTCCAGTCTCCTCTTCAGCTTTACACAGTGTCTTTGTGTCTGAATATAAAAGGCTGAGAGGGTGCATGTTTTCAAAGTTTATGTTGATTAAAGCCTTCCTAGAACAAAAGGGAAGAAGACCTTCAACAATAGTCTCACCCGTTTGTTCGAGTTTATTCTGACAAACGAGTACACTTCCTGCTGTTCTTGTTTCTAAAAAGGATGTTTTATCCAATATATAACTTGTTAGCAGCTCTACTCACTGACAGTGTAATATATTGGAACGAGCAGAACACATTCTGTGGGCCATCAGCACAAACATCCACGTTTTATAGATGTTGAATCTTAAGACCCAGAAATGTCAACAGTTGAACACAACCTAATAATTTCAGGGTTTTAAAGGCCTCCCATGTTATACAGGGAGTTGTTTTAGATGGGTTAAATAATAAAAATCAACTTGCTTACCTTGGACATACCATGCTAATCAAAAATTGCATCAGGGATAACATAAGTCTGCTACACTTTATTTTGATTGTCCACTTTAGACATTCTACTAACTACTCTCATTAGTAGTAAACTGTAATAGACTGTTAGTTAGGTTAGGGACAGAGTTTGGGTTAGAATTAGTTGATATGTAGTTGCAAAGTTACTTATATTCAGAAGAAAAATGTTCTAGAAAATGTTATGAATTTTCAATACTGCAAAGACGTTCAAGAACGAGTGCACAAATTCATGATGGTTTTTGTTTGACTTGCATGAATGCACAATATATAAGGTGTTCTGTTTGTGTTGCAGAGTCACTAAAACCTGTCAATTATCTGAAATGCCACAGCTGCTAATAATGGAAAATGGTATTTCAAGCTTGGTTTTGTTGTATATTCAGTAAGCGTTCCCTTTAGTTCTGGCCTTTTATTAGCATGTGAATAAAGGTAAACAGTTTGTGGATTGACGGAACTTTCTATAATGGGATATTGATTGAGATATTATAACACATTCAGTGTTTGAAACAGAGAAATGGAGTCGACACTAATAGTTTTGTCACAAGAAATAAAATCAATATTAAGATTTAGCATTCTATTTTCATTAAGAGTGACATTTATATTTTGTGCGTGACGTAGTCTGGCAGCAAAACAAATCATTTATAATTTCATATTAGCATGTTAATATTTGTTTTTCATAAATATATACTATATATATATATATATATATATATATATATATACACACATATATATACTGTATATATATATATATATATATATATAAAACAGTAATTTAATTTTGTAATGGTAAATTACTTTTGAAAATATTGGATGGATGGATGGATGGATGGATGGATAGAATGACGGATGGATGGATGGATGAATAAATGAATGATGAATGGATGATGGATGAATAGATTTACATTGTTTTTTACCAAACTGCACAAGTTGAAATTGCTAGTACTGAACTTATTTCTCTTACACATAACTACAGTGTTGAAGTTCAGTTCTTTAGATTAAAATGTTGACTTTTTCAGTCTTCAGAGTCAGTCTTATGAGGTTTGCCTGGGTTATGAAAGAGCAGCAATGTTCTTGTTCAAACAGGGCATGTTTCGGAGGGATATTAACGCTCAGTGCATTAGGATGAGTCTACTGTGCTTTCTCTCTGTCCTCATCTAACACACCAGCGCATGTGTCTGCTTATGTCTCCTGCGACGAGGTCATGCGGGAGGTCACATGGATGGGGCTCCATTCTCTCATATCATGAACAGAGATTAGGTGATGGTGAATTACGCATCTGTAATTGCATCCACATAGTCTGCTTCATCTATTATCTGTAATCCTGAGCTAAAGCAACGGCAGCAAAGATGTCAGCCGGAGCAACACAGAGCAGAGCCAACAAGCCCCAGTAATCCTGTGTGGGTTCAAGAGATGTCGTGAATTAGGCTTCTTTTACAAAGTCGCCCCTGTTATCCGCTGTCTGTGTTGCTGCTGAATATTATGGAAAATGTGTATAAGTATAAGTGAGGTTCAAAATCTAAAGCAATCAGTGAAAATTGTTCTACTTTGCATTTTTCAGTACAAAAACTATTATCAAAACAATTATCTGAGTGAGGAGTGTGAAGTGGAAAAAAAAAACTGGATTGAATTGTTTGGCTAATTTTCGTGTTAGAATTACAGTCATTTCCACGCGGTTGGAATTTCACGTAAAGGTGAAATATTTTCTGTTTGCTGATGTTTGTTTGGAAAGGGACTTCTGTGTGAGCTGTGCTTCATATATCGCTACAATAATAGACAATGGACCTTTTTTGCTAATATGATCACACCTTTACAGTAGCACACAACCTGCATGAACACCATTTCTGTGTAAATGCTGATGATTATGTTCTCATTGTTCTGAAAATTATTCCATTGAGAATTTCGCCCTTCAATAGAAGCAAGAACATCTGACAGTCTGTACAAAGAGTCACATGATCAGTCTCAAATTTACCTATTCAATTAGTTACCTATAGAAATGCAGATATTTATTTTGATTTTACATAATGAATAATTGCTTTAAATTCGGTAACCCTTTACAACTAGTTTCAATACTTTTACAGCATTTATTAATGTTAATATTAATTTCTACATATACAGTAATATTATTATTATTATTTAGTACACATGTTAAATATTCAATATTACTATAAATATAATATGTAGTATTACTAATATTTTAACATTTTTGTAGTCTATAAATTAAAAACTTAGTTAAAAAATAACAAGTTCATGTAACAATTACGAATTAACAATGAACAGTAGCGGGTTATAATTATGAATTTAGATTTAAAAAGTGCAGTAAAACATTTTTTATTGTTGACAAATTGAATCTTTGTAAAGTGTTACATTTCTTTCCATGTTTTAAATATATGTTGAGTTCCAATTGTTTTAAACGTGGTGTCATATTGTTGGTCTTATATTAAAAGCAAGCACGAAAGAAAAAGCTTATTAGGAAAGACTGCGAGCGAAAAGCCGGCAGTGGGAATGAGTCCGATGTTTCTATGGTCTCCGGTTATTAGTAGGGATGGCCCGATACCATTTTTTTTCAAACCGATACGAGTACGAGTATTTACATTTGTGTACTTGCCGATACCGAGTACCGATACCGATATTTCTACCGCAAAAGTAATAGGCTCCCAGAAAAGAAGACGACTATTTTAGAACACAGGTTAGAAGACTGTTTTTATTTTCTTCTCTGCTTGTTTTAACAAGTCTAAAAATAAATAAAAATTAGTAAAATAATAAATGTATTAACACACAAACCACTGTTAATTTAACATAAAAGCAAGCAGGCTACTGCGTGCATGGTCTGGCATGACTGAATGCGCGCAAAGTGCGCTCCCTTAATAAATCCTAAAAGCTGACAGTTCATCGCGATCTCACACATCTCTGTTATTATCAATGAAGCTGACTGCACAATCAATCTTTCATAATATCCACACTTTGTTTGTTATAATTAGAGGATTTGCCAGCATACAGAATTCAGCACTGAACAAAAAAGTCCGTTTTGAGCGGTGAGGGGAGTCTATCTTAAATGCTTCTGATTGGCCATTGCGTTCCAGAAATCAACACATATGTCTGTGATTGGCTACATCGCTCAACGCTGTAACCATGTTATGAATAGAAACTCTGGCCTGTAAATCGTTTCTATTTTGTTGTAGTTGTTCTTGTTGCTTTTCTGCAAGATATGAATAAAAATCTTTTAGTTTTTATGTTTTATTCATAGATATTTCTAGTTTGCGGGAGTCCCGCGAATCGTTTTATTCTCCCGTAACCCGCACACACAGAGTGAGTGCATTACCGCCCGCGCGCGCGCTCGGCCATCAGATCTATGATGCGTCTTCAGATGTTTAATTAGATTGCTGGTGTTAAACGATGTACTTTCTTTCCCTCCTCTCAACACCTTAGCTGAACATAACTCACAGTCTGCCTTGCTGTTGTCATCATCCCTTATCTTGAAATGAGCCCAAACCGCCGACATTATACTTTCCTATGCCTCAGTTCACCTCGACAAAGCACTCGCGGCGGCCAGTTTTGTTTTGCAAAATGTACGTGGTATCGGTGCGTGGTATCGGCGAATTTTTATGAGTACGAGTACGAGTATATTAGGACAGTATCGGCCCGATCCCCGATGCCAGTATCGGTATCGGGCCATCCCTAGTTATTAGTCACTGTCATGGTTCATGCCTGAGCAGTCGTAGAAGCTTTTCAGTGGGGATGATATCCAGACACTACACTATACACCCGAACACACACCAGCCAAACGCAGTAATATTTTTTATGGCTGCAGATCCATGAACCATTCAGTCCTTGAACTTGTTTTATGTATCTTTTTCTGAACCCATTACTCTGAAGATGGGATGTGGAAGAAAATACTTTTGAAGTGTTATTTGAGCACAACCCTTCTTCAACTCATTCACCTATACAGTGAGCTTTCATAGAAGTTAGTCATGCATGTTAGGGGCTCTGGTAAATATGAGACCAAACAGCTGTAGCAAACTGCATCTTTTCGTGTCATTGGACATTTCATCGGCCGTATGCTGCAAACTCCAGTTACCATTAAATAACACATTTCAATTTTAGCTCCCACATTATACCAGTGCTTGAGGTCAGTGTGTTCAGAATGTATTCAGAGAAAAGATTTGATTAGAACTGACTCATGTATCCTGGCAAGATATGAAAAAAGCAACCTGAGTGCATAAGACAACTAAACTGAGGTGCTGAGAAGTGCTTTTCCACTGTGAGGGCGAAATATCAATGGGCTTTCACAGCATTACACACTAATGCTGGACATGAAAGGATTTTTATCCATGTTAAAGTCTATTCTTGTGTTTCATAGTGAGACCCATTAGGATCATTCCTAATATTCTGCTGACCAAAAAATGTATGACCTCACATGATCTTGCATGCTTGAACCAGCAGAGGTTAGATTTTCTGTTTAAATGATTTTATTGATTTTCTGGTAAAATACTGAAAATTGTGTGTGTGTGTGTGTGTGTGTGTGTGTGTGTGTGTGTGTGTGTGTGTGTGTGTGTGTGTGTGTGTGTGTGTGTGTGTGTGTGTGTGTGTGTGTGTGTGTGTGGGTGTGTGTGTGTGTGTGTGTGTGTGTGTGTGTGTGTGTGTGTGTGTGTGTGTGTGTGTGTGTAGAGTAGTGTATTTGAATTGTAAACATGAGTTCACAGTCTCTATCAAATGTGATGCAATAAAATGCCCATTTTTACTGTAATAATGGTAAGAAATGTTGTTCTTGTAGGCTGAAATAAATTATATGATTCAAAATTAAGTGTCTGCATTAGTTAGCAGACTCTAATAACAAAACAGCATTTCAATTAGTTGGACCATATATATTGGACCAATTGAGCACCAGAAAATCACAGGAACGGCTACTGGAAATAGTGGATGTTCACTGAAGAACACAGGAGCCAATAATACGGTAAGTACTTTACTTTGAATAATTTCCCTAAATAAAAAGTAGGCACTCCTTGCGTAATTTACAGCCTCAGAAGATTGATTGTTTCTTTCATATGTGACATTATACATTATATTAAACTAATTGGAGACGAGTCAAAGTGAATCAAGACCTTGTGAATCCGATTTAAATCAGGACATTTTTCATCAATACCCAAGCCCTAAACATAAACCAGTCTGGGTTAGCACTAGGGGTTGAACGACTTACAATAAAGTTACATTTATATGAATGCATTAGTGAGAGAGCAATTGCATGTGAAATAATTCTACCCAATAGCGTCTCGCTGCTAATAGTGAAGCTCTGGGTTCTAGTTCCTAAGAAATATATGCTAGAACTATTTAGTTTCTAAGCTATTTTATTGATAAATCACAGAATAGTGTTCACAATACATTTCTGCGATACTGAATGTCTCTGTGTGCGCGCAATCTGGTCATGATGCGCGCGCTACTGTCTAGGCTATGGCTGAATCCGTAATCGCCCCCTACACCCTCAAATAGGGAGTTATTTGAGGGGACAGCCATTTGTAGTGGTGTCCAAAACTATAGTGGACGTTATTGAGTGCACTCATTCAATCCCACATTGCACTGCAATAACGAGTGGACAACCGATGTACGCTCAACGGCTGTCCGAATTCGCTCACTCCTTTTCAATCACTCCTTCAAGTGAACAGTATTAGTGGACTACTGTTGCGCCCTATAGGCCATGACCAGCGACTAGTTGACATCATGGCAGAGTATTAAAGTTGACTAGTCTGTGTAACCCCTAGTTATAGCACCCAACAACAATTGATTCTGACTTATGTTGGTGTTTTAAGCAGGGTCTGCTCAGAAGATAGAGAATGCGTCCTATAAAGGCCAATTCACACTGCGCCGACAGACAGTCACCAGATTACAGCATGTCACTCCTCAGACATTCAAATTCCCATTCAGCATGTTCAATTGGCAGAAACAAGGTCTGACAGACGCCAACACCGACAGGGTTAACACACTGATCGACAAAACACAATGAATCTGTTGCCGTCAGCCGGTGCAGTGTGAATTGAATTGAGATCAAATATGATGGAAAAATCTAAATAGCTTTTGGTACAAAGTCAAACACACAATGCAAGCAAATAAACCTGCTCTCCTCACCTCGGATGACTCTGCTGCAGGGCTGCTGAAGCTGATTTCTTAATCCATCCCACCGACTAATACAATTAACAATTAAGAGTTGACAAACGCAAGATGGGGCTGTCTTAATATGGTGCTGATGAAACTGTGGGTTTGGAGTGTTAGAGATTGGGAGAAATGCCTCTAAAGGCTTTATTAAAACCAGCTAATGTCTCTTTCTTTCTGATTTATCAAAACAAATGTCTTGCTCCCCTAGAGGTGATATAAGGCGATATCTCTCAGTGCAGACATGGGACTATGTGTTGTCAGTGCTTGCACGTATTTAGAAGAAAATGAAATGAATTGGAATGAGGAATATAGCCACAGAATGCATAGATGACTTTTGCTCCCATGGCTTGCGTCGGCAATGTGAAAGACAGCTGGAGCTCCTGTGGACTGAGCCGTTTGACTTGGGGAAGCAGCTCAATCAATACTCCTGGAGATGGAAGATCACAACCTGGAGAAAAATAACTGGTACTAGTTCATTTGTATTCCATATTTATGAGTCGATCGATTGATAGACATACTGTGGTGCTTATGGGACATTATGTGCTCTGTTGGTGTACTTATTGCCTAACAGAGAACAATCTTGACTACTGTGAAACTTTTCAAACATTTCCATTACCGAGTTCTGCTACTGTCTACTAGCATAAAAGTTTAATGATATTGCAGGTCGCAATGACAAAGGAGGTCACTTTTAAGTAACAGACTCAACATTTTAAGTTCCTATTCAAGGGTCATATTAAACCCTGGATTCATCTTCAGCTAAAGTTCTTAACATTTTTATGAAGTTAAAAGACATTGACTGAAAAGTGCAGCACAATCTGTTGTCACTAACCTGTTAACGGTTTGCCTCCAAAAAAAAAGAAACTGAACATAGCACATGAATATTTAATGAGGCAAGCATTTTTTAGTTTATGATTAGTCTCACGTAGCCACTTTGACACGATGGCAAAAGGTCGGTTTCACACTGCAGCTTATTCTGGCCAAAAATATCCCACTTAGACAGGAAGAGAGTGTCTGACTGACATGCAAAGCGTTCTTTTGTTTAACGAGGTGCATTTATATGAAAAAGATTATGCCGCAATAATAGACCAATGTGGAAAAAAAAGTACATTTAAATGATGTTGCAGTAGTTTACGTGAATTGTTGTACAGAAAACACCAGCAAAATAACAGAATCTGATAAGATATTCCATCCTTACAAAAGTAATAAAAACAGACTATTACTATTTCATTGACAAACCAGTTTGTTTCTTGTTGTTACTTCACCACTAGAAAAAATTACCCTTTTCAGCTTTAAATGCATCCCTGTGAAAAAGAAGTGCGCTTTAATGTAGGCCTATTCAATGTGCACTGAGTGTATGCGAGTCGAGTTCTAGTGGATGAGTGACCTCTGACCCGACGCATGATGTAGGATAGGAGTAGCATAAGCTTAGGTGAGAGTTGACGCCTCTCGCGGTTCACACAAATCGGATTCTAGCTCCTCCAACATTTCTCTTTAAAAATTCTAGTTTTAGACTTCTACTTCATGACCGGTGTTTTGATTGTTTTGCTCTATCCTCTGCAAGTCATGCGTCGAAAGTCATATAGAAGAAAGTCATATAAGAAGAAAGTCATATACACCTAGGATGGCTTGAAGGTGAGTAAATTATTGGATCATTTTCATTTTTGGGTGAAGAAGAGCGTACACTTTCATGACTAAGTTTCTTAACAAACTTAAGTACACTGTGACAATGTCAAGTTAAAAGTTTTATGTTTTAATAATCTTTTCTTGTGCTTTAATGAAGTGCACTTATTTTGATGTGCTGAATAAAAGAGCACCCGTAAAGTTAAAGTACTTGATCATAATTTAAACTGCACTGTTATTCGATGTTACATTTAAGGTTAACACATTTTAAAATGACTAAATTGCAACTTCAACATTCTGCAGTGCCATATTTCAAACACACCATAATTATAAAACTACATATAAACAGGTACCGAAGTCCTACTTAAGTAGCACTCCAAAGTTCAGCTAATTGCATTTAATATAAATTTAAACTGATACATTTTCATTTAATTGCAATTAAAATGCATTTAAGTGTCCAGAAACATTACATTCAGTTCACGCTTAAAGGGATAGTTCACTTTGAAATTCATTTTTGGTATGTTTTAGCTTACCTCAAGGGCATCCAAGATGTAGGTGTCTTTGTTTCCGCAGTAGTTTCAATTTTGATATTTTTAGGTCAAACCGTTCTTGTCTGTCAGTCATATAATGCAGGTCTATGGTCACCACCTCAAAGAGCATGCACAGAGAAGTCCAAATTAAACATGATTTAATGACTCGTAAATGTTAGTACACATTGATGGCCTAAGACACGAAACGAGCGGTTTGTGTGAGAAAACGAACAGTATTTATATCGTTTTTACCTCTTGTAAACACAGCCACGTCCAAGTGATCTGAGGGCGCGGGCGCTTCGGCCTTTTCCGGCAAGCGCCGGAAGTGATCTCTCGCGCGTGTACGTCACTCATACAATTTTTTTTTTTTTTTTTTTTTACGATGGTTTAAACATCCCGGATAAGCGCAAATTAGTACCATTTTAATTAGCCGTCATACCTACAATCTCTGTTCTGTGTAAACAATGAGTGACGTATACGCGCGAGAGATCACTTCCGGCGCTTTCCGGAAAAGACCGAAGCGCCGGCGCCCTCAGATCACTTGGACGTGGCTGTGTTTACAAGAGGTAAAAACGATATAAATGTTGTTCGTTTTCTCACACAAACCGCTCGTTTCGTGTCTTAGGCCATCAATGTGTACTTACATTTACGAGTCATTAAATCATGTTTAATTTGGACTACTCTGTGCATGCTCTTTGAGGAAGTGACCGTAGACCTGCATTATATGACTGACAGACAAGAACGGTTTGACCTAAAAATATCAAAATTGAAACTACTGCGGAAACAAAGACACCTACATCTTGGATACCCTTGAGGTAAGCTAAAACATACCAAAAATTTATTTCAAAGTGAACTATCCCTTTAAGTATATTCTTTTAAAATATAATAAGCACTCTTTAGTATGCTAAACTGTTCTTCTTTTTCACAAGGAGCTCATTTTTCCTTTAATTATATCTCTCCTCAGCAGGTTAAAGGTCCCAAAAGGTGACATGTCTAATGGGTTAAACCAGCACATCAGTCTTCACCCAACAGACTGATCAATGGCATTGATCTAGTGGTTAGCACTTTACAGTCTGAATCTGAGGCTACATGTAGAGTTGTATTACGGATAGGGTTGCACATTAGTCTAGACACCACACATCCCATCCACTGAGAGGCAGAGTGAAGATTTACCTGCCTGAATACAAACATGTCAGACTGAAGGGGTGGGCATAAAGTTAAGGTTAGCGCTAATGATGTTCCAGGGACAACAAAGATGCTGATCCAAGAGCACGTCTTACTCTGCGAATCACGTTGGCTGTTGTGCCACACTGAGCAGTGTATGTGTTACAGGTAAATGTGGTTGGGTCAGTCTGGAGGTCAGAGGACTTGAAGAGTATGCAGGTTGAACTAGAAGATAGTTGACAGGGTGTCCTGGTATCCCTACACTGTAAAAAAAAAAAATTAAATTTACAGGAAAACCCTGGCAGCTGTGGTAACCAGAGTTTTCCTGTTAAAAATACGGTAGCAACGTTTTAGGTTTTACAACTTTTAACCGTACATAATTTTACAGCAATAAACCGTATTTCATTATCTGATATAATGTTAATGTACTGACCTTTTGAAGTATTAATATCTGTTTTTTTTCCATTGTAATACGCTGAGAGCCAACAATCACAGCAGTGATGAGAGTCAAATGGTCAACCAAAGCTCATCATAAGCAGTTCTTCCACAAGAGAGTTAATACTAACATACAGAAGCTGCACAGTGTCATTCACACAAACATTAAACACCATCATGGTAACATGTTGAAATTTAAAAAGTGCAATAAGCATTAATTTAACAACATTAAATGTAACATAAATCCCTAATGTACATAACTGATTAGAAAAAAACTAAGAAAATTATGAAGAAACAGTTATTTAAAAACAAAATACTTCAAATGTGAAGTGTCACGCAGGGAATTGTGGGAATGTCAATTTAAATTTTTTCACTGTAAATTATACAATGACTTGTTCTTTTTCACTTCCAAAAACTGTAAATTTAACGGTATTTTACAGTAAAATTAAATTAAATGTACCATTATATATATCACAGTTATTTACCGTATATAGTAAGGAAACTTTCTGTTAACCAATTAACAGTTTTTCACTGTAGCATTTTTACAGTGTTTTACCGTTAAAATCACGATCATTTTTTACAGTGTATG